>NW_011494706.1:5305635-5321824 GCF_000754665.1 Bison bison bison
CCCCCCCCCCCCACAATAAAAGGATATTAAGAGCATACTGGGTTGATTCACAGAGTGCAAGAAAGATTTGACACTCTAGAAAGGAGAAAAATTAAAGTAGTGACAGATACCTGAAAATAATTAATTCATGAATGTTTTCTCTAGAATTCTAATTCCCACACCTCCAGTCTCAGGATTTCCCAGGCATAGCCTCGGCACCTGAATGGGCCAACTATGGCTGGGTTCTCCCAGCCTCATTCAAATGTGACTGTTGTGAGCTGGTCAGACAGTGCAGCTCTGGCCACCAGAGGCCATGTCCTTGTCTGTCAAGGTAGGTATCCAAAAAAAGAGGGGAATCTTTGTGAGTTGGGCAGATATTTTGGAACATAGGGAGATTCCATCCCTATGTTCTAAATTGTTTTGAGCTATGTAATCTGCCTGCCAAT
Organism: Bison bison bison; assembly: GCF_000754665.1. NCBI lineage: Eukaryota > Metazoa > Chordata > Mammalia > Artiodactyla > Bovidae > Bison > Bison bison. The sequence continues at coordinate 5,306,061 of NW_011494706.1, forward strand.
GCAGGAGATGTGGGTTCCATCCCTGGGTTGGGAAGATCCCCTGGAGAAGGAAATGGGAACCCACTCCAGTACTCTTGCCTGGAAAATCCCATGGACAGAGGAGCCTGGCAGGCTACATTCCATGGGGTCGCAAAGAGTCAGACACAACTGAGGAACCAAACAACAACAGCAACTCACTTGAGAGTCTGATGAACACAGATGATGACTCTCTTGCCATAAAAATATGTTTAGTCACAAAAGTATATAAGGAGTTTATGGACCCCTTGAAAAAGATCCACAAATTCCAGATGAAGAAATTTTTGCCTGAAGAATAGTCTGTGCTTCTTCATGTGACTTCCCAAGGTCTTCACGATTTGGTTTCTAAGAGCCTTTCACAAGTAGGGAGAGGATGCCAGAGAGAAGCGTTCTGCATCCTAATTCTCTCCTCAAACACTCGCAGGCACAAAACGAATTAACTTTCCGTCACTGAATCTTGAATCATGTCATTTCTTCTTTCCATGAGGAATGTCCAAATCCTCTTATGGAAATCCCACTCATTCTTTTATGGTCAAACTGAAAACGTGTTCCTTTTATGAGGTCTTTGACTCATCCATCAATACAAGGACAATTTCCTCTCTTCTTGCCATAACAATACTTCCTACCTATTTGTCTCACAACATTTATTGCTTTTTTTCTTTACATTATGATTTCTATATGGTTTACCTCCGCTCTTAAGAGTATAAGATCCCTGGAAATAGGACCAGGGTGCCATTCGGCTTCGGACCTGCATTTCTAGTGTTTTCTGCAAAGGCAAGACCCTCAAGAAATGCTTATTAAATGAACAAAAGGCTACTTACTGGAAGAGAAAGGGTCCTTGTCTAATTGTATCCTGCTTGTATTTTTATACATTCTTTTTTTCTTTTTCTTTCTTTTTTTAACTAGAGAAATGAGTCCTTTTCTTTTCCTTTTTATTCTGCTCATTTTTCCCCTTGAGCTTTGTGTTTTATCTCTGCTTCTCTCCTGACAAACCTCATCTCCTTATCTCATTTAAAAAAAATTTTTTTCCTCTGGAGACAGATTTTCCTCCTTCATATTAAAAAAATATATTATTATTATGAATTTGAATGACTATCTTGTTTTCCTTTTTCTCCAGCCCACAGCCTTTGTCTACTTTCCTTTATTCACAGGGGGAAAATTCCGATCAGTTCAAGAAGCACCCTCCTTTCACTGAAAGGCATTGTTTCCAGATTCACTCATGGGAGCTAGAAACTCACAGCAGAGAAAACAGGGTTTGATAGCTGATATTTGTGTTTTAGGCAGCAGCATTTAGTTCATTCCCACTTCATTTCAATATTTTCACTTCTTTGAAAAATGATATTAATAGATTTAGTAATCACCACTGAAATACTTAACTTTAGCTGAAGAAGGGATTCCCCTCTCTTTGTTTGAAGTGCCAAACCACACTTATACAAAACGGCCCAATAGGAATCCTTTCCCTGTGTGAACTGGATGTTTTCTGGATGGAGCTGGGGTTGGGGCGGGGGCTTGCTATGCATGGAAGAACAGCGTCCTCTACTGGCGAGAAGGCTCCTGAGGCTTGAGAAGCCCTCTGAGTTTGGATAGCCAATAAAACTTTGGAAGATTCTTGGCTGGCATATTCATGTTTGGGAATCAATTCAGAATTTCTCATTTTCACCACCCATGATATAACTGAAGCTTATTTACGTTCATACCATTGAAGATCAGAAATAAATCATCCATTCTCCATCAGAACTTTCTGAATTGTTAAGCAGTATCCTCAACTACCTTGAAAATTCTCATCATGAAGATTTTTATCATGATTCCATAGCAACATATGTTGGCTCAAACAGACCAACTTGATATTATCATAGTCATCAAATATTTCATCAGAAACCAGCTTTGATGGTGTTCTTGGAGTCTCTATGTGGCTCCTTTATTAGTGAGGCTATCTCATGTAATGATGTCTCCTTGGTATTTACAAACCCTTGGCCAGGGTCCACAATTAAAGAAATTTCCATCATTAAATGAAATTTCCATCTGTAGCAAATATGTGTGAAAATGAGTGTATCTTGGGTTTATTTTAAAAGCATCATGTTTGACATTTTCTTCTATCTAATAAGGATTGTGTTGGCTGAGTTTGTCTTCTACCTTGCATGCCTAAAGGTAAACTAGCTCACTCCAAATTAACAGCTTTCTCGTGCTATTCACGGCATTCTTAAAAAGTGGCATCTTTCTGGGACAGGAGAAAAATTAAACTTAGAATTAAGGACAAATAATCAGTGGCAAGGATGCCAAATTTTATAAGGTTTCTGAACTGCCAGATCTCACCCACCCATCTCTACAGTCGTCAGTTACACAAAGTCCTTGCTTGTCGTAAGACTGATGAGTTCCCCAGAGTGGCCCTACACAGTGAAGAGACGCGAGAAGAGGAGAGAGCTCCAGGACTCTTTTCAATAGAAATGCTTCCTTTCTAAATGTTTTCATGGGATCTTGATGGCTGGGCAGTTTCTTTAATTAGAATGCTTCAAGGACTATGGTCCACTGTGTTGATATCTATTTCTAGTCCAGTTGGACTTAAAGGACTTAAATAAGGATTCAATATCTTATCAATACATTCCCTAAATCGCAAGTTGGTCTCAAGGTAAGGCATTTAGTTTCAAGAGTGCTATCCATTTCCCCCCCTCCTCAGCAGGCTAATGCAGGTCTGAACCAATTCCAGTTTTACCAAAATTTTCTTTGCTCTAGTTTCATAGAGAAGGCTAACATCTAATAGTTAATATTCACATACATTCATTTGCATTACAATCACCAGTATATCCACTCATAGTTCTATATTCTAATTTCTTTATGATAAGGGCAATTAGCATTAAACCATCTTTGAGCTTATTATGATGACAATGGCTGCTATAATCATAGTTAGTCATAACTATAATTATCATCACAAATACAGTGGCTATTAAACTAAATTTTAATAACTCACTCTATCATTAAGATAATTGTTATTGTTAACTTTGTGCCCTCTTAGAAGCTGTATCATAATGAATAATTGATGGAAAAGTAGAAATAGGAATCACAAAGAACAGAAAAAGAAATCCTATTTCCTGTGTTAATGGATTGAATACCAAAAGTTTACTTTGTGGTCAGAAACTCAGCATATTATTCTCAGTAGTAATAATTTTGTGAATGACGTTGAGTTTTCCCATTAGCTTCTGCCTCCAAATCTCTAGTGTGTAGTCGCTTAGACGCGTCTGACTCTTCACGAGCCCATGGACTGTAGCCCACCAGGCTCACCTGTCCATAGAATTTTCCAGGCAAGAATACTGGAGTGGGTTGTCATTCCCTTCTCCAGGGGATCCTCCCAACCCAGGGATTGAATCTGGGTCTTCTGTACTACAGGCAGATTCTTTACCATCTGAGCTATCAGGGAAGCCCTCAAACATTTTTAATCTATCATATAGCTTAACATAAAATTAATGGGAGAATCAAGAATTGTGGGCTCATGGAAGAATCAATGAAAATCAGCAAAATTTAGTGAAAGTGAAATTTTCTCTCCCCTCTAGTCTTTGGCATGCCACTTTCCCTCTCTTCAGCTGAGCCCTCTATGGTAGAATCCCATTGAAAAGTATGCCAGAATGGTAAAGAAATGGCTACTTGACTTCCCCATTGGATCACTGAGCAGAGGAAATAAATGTAAACCTTAGTAACAGACTTCAACCCACTTATCTGGAGCCAGTCTTTGCCAGTAGCTGATCTCTCACACGTTTGGCTCTCAGTTTCTGAGAGGGCCAGCACTTCCTCCGGTTGTTCTCAAAGACTTGGGGTGTCAGGAAGAAGTCTGGAGATAAGTAACCTTTTGTGGCGCTGTGATCCTCTTTCACCCTTAAGGGACCATCAGCAATTGCTTCTACAGCCTCTCCTACTGCTGCCCTCTCCTGGCCATTCTTGGCATCACAGTTCAGTGCATACTTCTCTATCTGCTGTAACTATTGCCCTTGATTCGCACTCTTCCCTTGGCATCCTCAACCTATTACCCACACACTAACAACCAAAACAAAAGTGCAGCCGATTTTGTTTTCCTAGACACATTTATTAATTATCTACTATATCCCCAACACTGTGTATGAGGTATTATTCCTCTGCTTATAAACTTTTACAGCTTTCTTTTGCCTATAAAATAGACTCCAAGTTTCTTAACAAGACTCTCCAAGATTCAGACTTAAAATACTCTGGGGGAATTGTCTCCTGATAGGCTTTGTGATTTACCGTGTACCTCAGTGAGGTGGTTCTGGCTCTCTAAACGTGACACACATTTTTGCACGTTTTTATGTTTGCTCGCGCTGTTCCCTCTGACAGGAATGTGTCCCTTTATTTTCCTGTCAAATTCCTGCTCATCCTTCCAGACCAATTTAGAATTTTTTTTTTTTTTCAGGAGGCATTTCCTGACCTCTACCCCTCTTCTCACCTTAAATTTAGGATTAGTGGCCATTGCCTGTGTCTTTACTTAGACCTCTGTAGTACTGCCTCATTTAGCATGTATTTGTCGGTTCACTGCTATGAGCCAAACACTGTCCCGGATGCAGAAGATAAAATGCACAAAGACCCTGCCCGCGAAGAGTTTGTATTCTTATATTTTGGCCTGAGAAACTAGATAGGTTTGCCATTTCTTGACAAAGACTATGAGAGGAACAGATCTGAGGGTCAAATCATGAGTTCAATTTTGGACATGTTGAAAAATGTGCAGTGCTGTTGGATATACAAATGGAGGCAGGTAGTATCAGTAGGTAGATGGATACAGGCATCTAACACCCAGGGGAAATGTTTACATTTGGAGATCACCAGTGTCTAGAGGGTACTTTAAGGTTATTAGGTTGAATGAAAACAGAAAAAAGAAGAGGTTTCAGAACTGAACCCCAGGAAGACTTGAATGATAGCAAGATGGGGAAAAGCTAGCACAAGGGACCCAAGGGAGCCACCAATAAGATGGAAGGAGACCCAGGAGCCAATGCTAAGTGAAGAAGGCATTTCAGGGAGGAAGGTAATGCTCAAATGTGTCAGTATTGCTAACTATGAATTTACCTTTCGATCAGCAATGATCTGCTCAGTGGGGCCTCCATTACTGGTAGATTAAGGGGGTCAAAAACCCGACCCAATGAATGAGTTGAATGAGAAGAGAAGAGTGGAGGCAGAAAATGTAGATAACTGATTCTAGTGTTGTAGCGTGAAGGAGGTGCAGAACTCAGGATCTGGCTAGAAGATGTGTGAGTGGTGGTTGTTGTTTAATCTCTCAGTCATGTCTGACTGTTTGCAACCGCATGGACTGCAGCACGCCAGGCTTCCCTGTCTTTCACTATCTGTGGGAGTTTGCTCAAATTCATGTCCATGGAGTATATGATGCCATCCAACCATCTCATCCTCTGTCACCCCTTTCTTCTCCTGCCCTCACAATCTTTCCCAGCATCAGAGTATTTTCCAATGAGTTGGTTCTTCACATCAGGTGGCCAAAGTATTGGAGCTTCAGCTTCAGCATCAGTCCTTCCAATGAATATTCAAGACTGATTTCCTTTAGGATTGACTGGTTAGATCTCCTTGCTGTCCAAGGGACTCTCAAGAGTCTTCTCCAAAACCGAAGTTCAAAAGCATCAATTCTTTGGCACTCAGCCTTCTTTATGGAGATCCTATATATACATTTTTTTTTTTTTTTGCATGATGGTGGACTGATCCAGTAGAGACAGAAAACTTGATGACACATGTGAGAGAGGGGACAACCGTAGCAGCAGCGTCCTTTAATAGGCAAGAGAGGAGGTGGCCTCAGGAGCACTGACCTTTTACCCGTTGCCATGGGAGTTAAGTCAGAGTATGTGGGCCCAGATGCTGGCATCTTGGTAGATGGTAGTCAAGATGGTGGTGGTGATGGTGATTGTGGAAATTCAATTCTCCCTGCTTTCTGCCCTGAGTGAATTGAGAAGGCAGTTCAGTTGAGATTGAAAAGTAGAAAATAGGCTTAGAGATTTGAGGAGAGAACAGAATGGGTAAAATGGTGATCTAGGAAAAAAGAAAGAATTCATCTTGCTCGTATTCTTCTATTGATTTTTTATCTCTCTTTTCTGATTGAACTCTCTGCACCAAACTTCTGGCAGGATGTCTTCCCAGAAAAGGGGCTTGAAAAATATTGGCCACGTTAATTGATTGGAAGTCTTTCTCTTTAGAGCCTGAGTCAGGGGCATCATGGCTCAAGGCCTCCCAGAGGCTTTGACTGATTAGGCTGCTCTCTAAATATTTTCTAATTTAAATATTTTAATTTACCGACAACCCCTTCCATCTTTCTGTGTTTTAAAGTAGGAATTCAACATGCTTGCATCCGAGGCACTTTTTGCAAAAATATGTTTCTGCTGACTTCAGATAAAAGTTGACTTGTGAAATATATCTCTTTTAAGGATTTAACCAAGCTTCCAAAAGGCTCTTTGTTGTGGGATTTGCAACCAGATGGGAAACTCTAGGCTCTGGATGTTAACAGTATTTCAGTAATTACAGAAAAATAGCTTCATTTTGTATAAACAAAATGAACATATATATGTAAAACACGATGACATTGTAAGTAGATATGCAAATAAGAGAGGAAAAACATAGTTAAGTTGCTTATGGTTTAGAGACATGAAAATGGAAAAAAGATTGCTTGTTAACAAACCAGTGCACACCTAAAAAATATCGTCTCTGCCACTTACCTTCCCCACATGGTTTAGGCACTGGGCTGGCATGTAGATGAACATTTGATACAAATATTCTTGGAGGCAAGGGAGGCAAAGTGTTGGAAAATTGCTTAGTGATTTAAAGTATAAAAGCAATGATGAATGCCATAGGAATCTAGTTTGGACTAGATCAGGTAGAGAAGGCTTCCTGGAGGAGGCAAGCTTTGTACATTGGAGAACTCATTTCTCTGAGGATGATTTATGCTTTGAGGGCTTAGATAAAGTGGGGACACCCTGGCATTCAACTTCTGCTCTTGCTTGCTTTCCAGTTGATTTTTCATATGTGTAAATTATGTCTCCTCAACTGAAGTGTTTGTTACTCAATAAACGTATAGTGAGAAGCTGCCAGGTTCCTCGTGCTGTGGGTGCCATGGTGAACAATCGTGGGGTCTGCCACGGTGAAAATCAAAGTGTAATGGACAGAGGTTGGTTCTTATGCTTTCTTTTTGGCTTTTAATACTCCTGCACTTCTTCTTGTTGATCCATATATTAATCTTTTCCTCTCTTCAAGGAAAAGTGTCTGCCAAGGTAGACCCATAAAAGATACTGGCATGCAGAATTTAACCAGTATGGCTCCTGAGCTGCTGCTCTGTGGGGAAATTTGAGAGGTTGCACAAGGCATCTGAATGTGCACTGGGGCATCCGTTTTGAGTTTAGTGTCTGAGCAAGAGAGGATTTTTCCTTCTGGAATGGGTTTTATCTCCTCTCCCACTGTAGAAGATGCTGACTGCTGACAGATTTGCCTACAGCAAATTCTGGGCTCTCAGGTATAAAAGGACAGAGTATGACTGTGGCACTTCATTTAGCACTTCTTTATCAGTCACTTACTATGTGTCAGGGGACTTTTCTGGTGACTCAGTGGTAAAGAATCCACCTGCAATGCAGGAGGTGCAGGAGAAGCAGGTTCGACCCCTGGGTCTGGAAGATCCCCCGGAGGAGGGCAGGGCAATCCACTCCAGTATTCTTGCCTGGAGAACGCCATGGACAGAGGAGCCTGGAGGCCTCCTGTGTGGACCTTTATCACCAATCAAACTCCATGATTGGCACCTGCTCCTGCTTCAGGTCTCAATGTGAATCTCACCTTCTCAGAAACCCCTCCCAGGGTCATGCGGTCAAAAGGAGCTGATCCTGTCTCAAGATCATCCTGTTTGCTTCCTTCATCGCTTGTAATGTGCACAGTACTGTGAATTCTCTTATTTACTTGTTTATTAAATCTTAGCTCTGTGAGAGCCAGAGACTTGTCATGAATGTTTACTGAAGGGTCTTCCCTGGTAGCTCAGCAGTAAAGAGGAGGTGAAATGCAGGAGCCGCAGGAGATGCTGGTTCGACCCCTGGGTAGGGAAGACCCCGGGGAGAAGGAAATGGCAACCCACTCCGGGATTCGTGCCTGGAGAATCCCAGGGGGTGGCAAAGAGTCGGACACGACTGCAGCCACTGAACACACTTGCATACACCCTGCTGCCCCTGAGCATGCCGGCCATAGAGGCATTTGGGCCCTGCCTAAAGACTGCAGTCAAGATGCTGGTGGGGAAAGCTGGGAGAACGGTCTCCTCAAAGAGGTCTGCTTTCACAAGCCTTGTTTCTGTCTGGGTGCTACATTCCATATTCCAGCTTTGGTCCCTCAACCCCTTTCACTCCACATGGAGAGGAATAATCTGGTTCAGACCTACTTTTATTTCAGCGTCTAACCCCAGTGTATCTGAATGAATACTAACTCACTGTGGAGTTGGTTGGGGGAAAGGTAATGGCGGGACTCGGATTTTGTTTAAAGGAAGCATTGTTCGGGCATTCACTGGATGGCAATGTGAGAAATGATGACTCCGGCCTCTGCCGTCAGGCGGCCTGATTCTGGATTCACTGAGATATGGAGCCAGGTGGGGAAGGATACATCTCTAGGGAGAGGACTGAGCTATGAATGTACTAGTTTCTTTGGAATCAGGTGAAAAAAATCTGATTTTGTGTTTATTCAATCACTGAAGAAGAAGTTAGCTGTAACAATAATCCATTAGAGACAGACATTTGACTTGAAGGCTTTCTCACTTGCGTGAGCAGTGACTCGAGGTGGGGACTTCCCTCTGGTCTGCCCTCTGGGACTCAGGCCTTTCTCCCTTAGGGATGGGGTCCCAGGGGAGATGGGAGACAACATAGCCCAGGAGAAGGGGGAAGAGGGTCTGCTTTAAAACAATGCAAGAGCAAGCAAATTGAGGTTAGTCTTTCAATTATCCTATTGACAGAAAAAATATTGCTACATTAGAAAATCACCAAAAAAAGAAAAGAAAATCGCCATATGTATACATATGGCTCATTCACCTTGCTGTACAACAGAAAATAATGCAACATTGTAAAGCAGCTAGACTTCAATAAAATTTTGAAAAAGATAAAGAAAATCACCAATCACCTGTTTGTAAATATAACAAGTTGGATATATAATAACTTGGAGGAATGCACAGAGCTTCTGCTTCAGTGCGGGCAAGCTGCTGTGCAGAGAACACAGGGAGCTCCACTCTTCCCCTGCATAGTACTGAGATGATGACAGCCATTTACTCAGCTCTGGAGGAATGCAGCAACAGGAACAGAAGCCGCACTATCTGCTTATTTCATCTTTTGAAGGGAAAGCACTTCAGCTTCTCATGACTCCCAAGAAAGATGTTTGACCTTAAAAATAAATTTTGGTCCTTACCAGAGCTCAATATTGGTCATCTCTAGGGCTGCCCCTCATCTCTTGCTGTGGATAACTGCACTGTCTGATGTGGTAGCCAGGAGCCACATGTGGTTTCAATATTTAAATTTAAATTAATTAAAATTTCATACAAGTAAAAATCCATTTGCTTATAATACTACCCACACTGAAATTGCTCAGTAGCCACAAGTGGCTCCTGGCTGCTGTATTGAACAATATGAAATATCCCCATCACCGCTGAAAACCCTTTTGGAAAAGCATTGCTCAGGAAACTGAAAGCATGTGATGCAGCGCAACATGGCAGAGGAGAGGTTTCAGTGTACTTTTTTAGCTAGGGAATAATTTCTTGAACAAAATTGCATTGTTGTTGTTCAGTCACCAAGTTGTGTCCAACTCTTCGTGACCCCATGGACTGAAGCATGCCCGGGTTCTTGAACAAAATTGCATATGGACACTCAACACATACAAATGATCTTTGCAGAGCAGCTCATGCTGCATTGGAGTGGAAGGTTCTGGATCCCTGCTCCTTTGTCGCTTACTTCCCTCCCCAGCCCAATACCTGGCAGGTGACCCCAGAGCACAGGTTGCCTGCCATCCTTGGCATGAGCTGCCCTGAATGTTGGATTTCGACCCATTATCTACCAACTTTGTGAACCTGGCCATTCTTGGGACTTCCTGAGAGTGAGTTATCTTGTCTGCAGCAGACATCCTATTTCAGAAGGTTGTAAGGGCAAGTTTGATTTCCTCTTTTCTCAGAGGAGGAATTGAAGGTTGGCAAGGCTCCATGCCCACCAGACAGCCACCCTGCCAGCAGAGGCCAGACCCAGGGCCCAAACCAGTCCCCTCTCAGCCCTTTTCACGCCACTGCTCTATAATTTCCTGTTCACACTGAACAATTTCAAGCCAAACTACTTTTTACAAACCAACTGTCTAGATGTCACTTGTGATTTTTTTTTCCTTTTAGTTACTGGATCCATGTAATGTGTGAGTTCTTCTAACTGCATTTAACCCTTAAGCAAAATGTTACCGCCCTGAGCTAGTACACAGTTTAAGTCAAATCTTCCTGGATGCCCTTCCTATTTCTTTGATATGCTTCACGCTCTTCTCTCTGCAAAGAGTAGAAAATAAAAATAACAGGCAAACAAAACTCCTTGATCTTTCACACTTACTAAAAAAAAGGAGGAATATTTTTCAAAAATCCTCATTTTCATGGGTAGAATTAGAAACCAACTTAAGTCTGGGCTTGGAGACCAAGCTCCTGTTCCTTTGGTCTGAACACAGACTCAGCTGACCTATGACCTTGGTCATCCCTATCAACGAATATCCTCGTAGGGAAAGTTTTGATAGATAGAGCAGAAAGTTTCGTGCCTTCAGTATTGAGATGACTGTCAAATGACTTTTGTGTAAGATAACCAGAAACTGCAGAAATGTGATCAGAACAATCCTCGTTGTAACTGACAATCTGATAAACTGTCTCTTGATACCGTGTGTGTGCTCAGTCACTCGGTCCTGTCCGACTCTTTGTGACTCCACGGATTGTAGCCTGCCAGGCTCCTCTGTCCATGGGATTCTCCAGGCAAGGTGAAAGGTGTTGCCATTTCCTCCCCCAGGGGATCTTCCCCACCCAGGGATCGAACCCGAGTCCTCCCGCATCGGCAGGAGGGTTCTTTACCACTGTCCCACCTGGGAAGCCACACACCCTTTAGTTTCTCCTTTCTTTACCTCCACATGGGAACCTTGTCCTCAAGTGACCTTGGACACTGTGTCCCTGGAAGAGCACAGCTTGCTGGCAAAAGCTCTTGGTGAAAGCCTGAAGATGGAAGGGAAGGAGACAAGCTTAAGATGCCTCACAAGATCTCTTAGAGTCATTCCCGTGAACTTCATAATCCAGCTCTTCTTGAGAAGTATTTCTCTTAGGTAGAGCTGCATGGCCAAAATACTGTAATGCTGTTGCTTTTCCAAGTATAGCTATTAATCTAAGAAGAAGAATTGGGGGAAATCCTTCTAATCACATATGTAAGACAGTTTTGATGCAGCATCATCTGCCGGGATCCTTTAAAAAGAAGAAGTGATTCCATGGATTAAAATCAAATGAGTCTTTATTTAGGGTTTGGAGAAGCTTATGTTGGTTCAGAATCTAGAAAGGAGACAGAACTAGAACTTTCCTAGAAATGATAACTCAGTTGGTAAAGAATCTGCCTGCAATGCAGGAGACCCCAGTTCGATTCCTGGGTTGGAAAGATCTTTTGGAGAAGGGATAGGCTACCCACTCCAGTATTCTTGGGCTTCCCTTGTGGTCAGCTGGTAAAGAATGTGCCTGCAATGCGGGAGACCTGGGTTCGATCCCTGGGTTGGGAAGATCCCCTAGAAAAGGGAAAGGCTACCTACTCCAGTATTCTGGCCTGGAGAATTCCATGGACTGTATTGTTCATGGGGTCACAAAGAGTTGGACACAACTGAATGACTTTCACTTTCAAGAATGAGCAAAGAAATGTATGCATGGAGTTTTGAGTCACACTGGGAAAATATTGGAGGGATTTACTCTTCTAAATCATTAAGATTGTTTAACTTCTCTTCCTATTGGCTGGGGTAGCTGTTGCTCATTATACAGAAGGTTACTGTGACTGAACCTCACACTGTCCCTTAGGAAATAAAAGTCAAGTTCTGTAAAATGTGTTTGTATCGATTGATGAAGGAAGAGAAAGAGAGCGCCTAGTGCAAAAGGAAGGGATATATACTTTCTAAGTCTTTCTCATCTCTCGCATGAGGACTAAGATATAAAAACAAGGAATTTTTCATAATATTAGGGGACTTGGGCAACAACAACAAAAAAATCCAAGTACTGCCACCAACAAACTGTCCTGCCAGAGGATGGCACCATCGTCCACCTCGTTTGTTTCACAGGCAATTGCAATAATCATAGACAATGCAGTGAAATTTGGTGAAACCGACAGCTTTGGGGCTCTTTACAAACTAGTCTGCCAAAAGTACATCTCTTGAGTTTGCTTTTAGATTGCAGTGATACTGCAAAACTATAGCTAAAGGAGTCTTCTCTTCTTCCATGGTGATTTCCATGGTAGCAGTGGCAGCAGCAATAGTATTAATAGCAGTAGTAATAGAGGTAGGTACTAGTAATACTAGCAGCAGTTAGCATAGCCGTGGTAGTATTGATAGCAATAACTACTCCTATTTTCTGCTGCTGTAATTCTACTAATCCTGCTACTGCTATTTCCACTACTCCTCTTTGTGTTAAGATTTGGGGTTAATACTTTGTATAATATCATCATGTATGCTGTTGTGTGTCAGGGGTCTTAGGTGCGCATGGCTAATGCTTGCAGTCATTCCATAGGGTGAACACTGTTACTCTCATCTTGTAGGAGAGGAAACTGAAGCTCAGAAAAATTGGGATTCACAAGCTCGCAAGTTACCGACTTGGGAGCTGGTTTTCTCAGGTGTATCATCCTTGGCCTCTCATCTGTACCTCAAAAATATAGTCTTAGCTCCCTCCCTCATAATTCCTACCTACACAGAATATACAGATAGATATGAACGGTGGAGGAGTTTGAGCTTCACAGGGCTATGCCGGAAGTCCAGATGGTTGTCCAAAAATGGCTTGCTTCCTTTGTGTTCACTGACACTGGCTTGTCTCAGAGGCTTCAAAGTTATCTTAATGTCATTTCAAAGGCAATTGACGGAGCATCCATGGAGATAAAATTGCGTATGCAGCCTGTTGCTGAATGCATATTAACTGCTATTCACGGATTTCCTAGCAACCAGAGCCCAGTGACGCACGGAGTTGGTGAGCTTGCGTTATACTCATCGAGAGAAATTAAATCACTTGGACTTTTTGATTAATATTTTTAGAAAGCCTCACTAGATTAGCTGTTTGAAATGCATTGTTATCTGAGTTGCTATCAGCAGCAGATCCCCGTCACGCCGGAAGTTACTGAGGACTAATTTTCACAAATGCTCCAGTGAGAGATTACCTCCATTTTGATATTTTTTGACAATTAAGGATTTAGTTGGGAAAGAAGGAAATTAAAAAAAAAAAAAGAAAGGTTGTTTTAGCAGCTTGTGATCTTGGCAAACTTCAAACTTGAGACAAATAGAACAGAAATAAGTAGGAGGCATCCTGGTGAGAGGAGACGACAGGCTGCTTAGTCAGGCTTATTTGCATCAAAGGGACTCATGGAAACAAAAGAACAGAACCTTAATAAACCTAGCTTTTTACAAGACATTCCCTAGGGTAAGGGTAGAATGTTTTTCACATTAGGCATTCACTGAATATACTGTCCTGTGGACTCAAAGAACATCCTGGTTTGTTTTTCATGGTTCCTGCCCAGACTTGAGAACTGCAAGCTTCTCATAAGTTTCTGTCAAGTTTTAGTCTGTGTTTTATTTGACATGGTCTTCCCTGGTGGCTCTGACAGTAAATAATCTGTCTGCAGTGCAGGAGACCTGGGTTTGAACCCTGGGTTGGGAAGATCCGCTGGAGAAGGGAATGGCTATACCCTCCAGTAGTCTTGCCTGAAGAATCCCATGGACAGAGAAGCCTGGGGTGGGGTACAGTCCATGGGGTCACAAAGAGTTGGACATGACGGAGCAACTGACACTTTCACTTATTGGAGTTATAAGTCAAATACTTACGTGATACACTTCAGTGGTATGAGTGGGACACACAGGTGCATATTAAAACATACAAACCAAGCACGCAACCAACAGTTAAGGAACATCAAAAATCTAGGTCTCTTGTTTCTGAGCTCATGTTTTTTATAGGATGTACCTCTGAGGCACTGAGACTTCTAGGACACATTTGCATTAGATTTCCAAATGAATATTACATAGAGAGGGTGGACACGTAGTCCAATGAGTTATCTTTGCTTAGAATATTTCTTTTACTAAGATTTTATTTTATAGAGCAATTTTAAGTTCACAGCAAAATTGAGGGCAAGTTGCAGAGATTTCCCATGTACCCTTTGCTTCTGTGCATGAATGATTTCCCCCATCATAAACACCCCCCCCCCCGAGAGGAGTACATTTATTACAATGGATGGATCTACTCTGACATATTACAATTGCCCAGAGCCCATAGTTTACATTACGTATCACTCTTGGTGCTATCCCTTCTGTAGGCTTGGACAAATGTATAATGTCATGTTCCTTACCATTGTGATATCACACAGAGTACTTTCCCTGCTCCAAAGATCCTCTGTCCTCTGCCTGCTCATCTTTCCCCACTCTGTAAACTCTAACAAGCACTTAAAAAAAAAATTGTCTCCATAGTTTTGCTTTTCCCAGAATGTCATTCACTTGGGATCACTGGTATGTAGTTTTTTAGACTGGCTTCTTTTCAGTTCAGTCGCTCAGTCGTGTCTGACTCTTTGCCACCCCATGGATTGCAGCATGCCAGGCCTCCCTGTCTATCACCAACTCCCAGAGTTTATTCAAACTCATGTCCCTTGAGTCAGATGTGCCATCCAGCCATCTCATCCTCTGTCGTCCCCTTCTCCTCCTGCCTTCAATCTTTCCCAGCATCAGGGTCTTTTCAAATGAGTCAATTCTTCACATCAGGTGGCCAAAGTATTGGAGTTTTCAGCTTCAACATCAGTCCTTTCAATAAGTATTCAGGAATGATTTCCTTTAGGATGGACTGGTTAAATCTCCTTGCAGTCCAAGGGATTCTCAAGAGTCTTCTCCAACACCACAGTTCAAAAGCATTAATTCTTCGGTGCTCAACTTTCTTTATGGTCCAACTCTCACATCTGTATTTGACTACTGGAAAAGCCATAGCTTTGACTAGACAGACCTTTGTTGGCAAAGTAATGTCTCTGCTTTTTAATACGCTGTCTAGGTTGGTCATGACTTTTCTTCCAAGGAGCAAGCGTCTTTTAATTTCATGGCTGCGGCCACCATCTGCAGTGATTTTGGAGACCAAAAAAATGAACTCTGTCAATATTTCCATTGTTTCCCCATCTATTTCCCATGAAGTGATGGGACCGGATGCCATGATCTTCGTTTTCTGAATGTTGAGTTTTAAGCCAACTTTTTCACTCTCCTCTTTCACCTTCATCAAGAGGCTTTTTAGTTCCTCTTCATTTTCTGCCATAAGGGTGGTGTCATCTGCATATTTGAGGTTATTGATACTTCTCCCGGCAATCTTGATTCCAGCTTGTGCTTCTTCCAGCCCAGCATTTCTCATGATGTACTCTGCATAGAAGTTAAATAAGCAGGGTGACAATATACAGCCTTGATGTACTCCTTTTTTTTTATTTGGAACCAGTCTGTAGTTCCATGTCCAGTTCTAACTGTTGATTCCTGGCCTGCATACAAATTTCTCA
>NW_011494706.1:5321986-5329481 GCF_000754665.1 Bison bison bison
TGAGCATTCTTTAGCATTGCCTTTCTTTGGGATTGGAATGAAAACTGACCTTTTCCGGTCCTGTGGCCACTGCTGAGTTTTCCAAATTTGCTGGCATATTGAGTGCAGCACTTTTGCAGCATCATCTTTTAGAATTTGAAATAGCTCAACTTGAATTCCATAACTCCACTAGCTTTGTTTGTAGTGATGCTTCCTAAGGCCCACTTGACTTCACATTCCAGGATGTCTGGCTCTAGGTGAGTGATCACACCATTATGGTTTTTTCACTTAGTAATATGCAAAGTGACTATCATTTTGCATTCCTACCAGCGATGAGTGATTTCCTGTTGTTCTTTATCCATTCCAGCATTTGGTGTTGTTGATGTTGTGAATTTTGACTATTTTAATAACTATTTAGTAGCATCTTGTTTAAATTTGCTTTTACCCAGTGATATGTGATGTGGGACATATTTTTATGTGTTTACTCGCCATCTGTGTATCTTCTTTGGTGAGTTGTCTGCTCAGATCTTTGGCCCATTTTTTAGCCAGGCTGTTTCTTTTCTTATTGTTGAGTTGTAAGTGTTCTTTGTATGGATAATGCTTTTTGATAAAAGCAAAGATGTAATCCCAGAATTCAATAATGGCATGGATCTAGGGTCTTCAGAATAACCCTTGATTTTAATATGGGCTCCTGACCATTCAGAGTTTGGATCATGGCTGGCTGAGCATGCCGGATTCATGAACTGATGTGTGTAATGGCTGAAGTCACAGTTTTATCAAAGTTTCTCCTTCATGGAGAGTTGAGGGTACGAGCTACACTCTGCCTGATTTTCCTGTCACCACATTTAGACGCCTAAGAGCCCATTTAGGATCCACAAGGCTTTCTTTGGGACAGCAGTTGATAAAATGGATCCCATGGAGCACCGGACCCGCAGTGCCATCATGGTTGTGGGATATCACTGTGTTTGCTCTGTGTTGAACCAGGAGGATTCCAGGTCTACACTTCTCTTTTCCAGGTGATTTAATTTTCACTTCCTTATGGCTGATACCAGTGGCTCTTTTTCTCTTTTTGATGAGTTGGGAATGAAGGCTTGCTTGTTGAGAAAAATGAGCAGTTTTTAGACTTTCAGATACACTCTCCAAAATCACTGATTATGAAAAGATTTAATTTCAGTGTTAGTTTAATGTTTCATATTAGTGGCCACCTGTTGCCAGATGGGAAGGCAATGTTGGTGCCCAGTGAAGTCTGCCCTCGCCAGTGCAGCACATGGCTCACAGGGCTGCTTGGGGAAAATAGACCTCCGAGTGTTTTCAGCATAAATTAATTATTTTGGAATGAATCTGCCAGTTTTCCTCCAAGTGGCTAAATGTCAATACACTTGAAATAACTCGTCTTCCTACTGACTTTGATATCAGTGCAAATGTGTGTGTGTATACACACACACACACACACATATATATACATATAAACACTAAAACAAATTATCAAGAATATCAACCCCTCTCTGGCAATGTGCTGATTTAAAAGGACTTGAAAAAAAAATATCTCAGCGAAAGACTGAGTTGCACATAAACTGTCAATTTGGATCTAAGCCATCATGGGGGTTATCTTTGCTGCTGCCTCTGTCCTTTTCTTTAACAATATACATGGGAATCACTGAAACCATGATTCATTACTGGAAGAAGGGAGTCTAGGAGATGGAGCCCAGGTGGACTTGATGATGGCAAGAAAAACTTGACCAGCATTTGCTTACCAACTGGCAACCCACTCCAGTATTCTTGCCTGGAAGATCCCATGGACAGAGGATCTGGCAGGCTACAGTCTGTGGGGTTGCAAAGACTCACACACAACACAGAGACTGAGCGTGCTGATGAAAGACACTAAGGGGAAGTGATAAAATCTAGTGTTTATTTGACTTTTAAAATTTACCCTAAACATTTTGAAAAACATTTGTAAGTTTCAAAACATCTTTTAGAATTAATTCGGAACTTCAGATCTTAATCAGATCATATAAAACTCATTATTCTCTCTATATGTACTACCACAATTCATTTGTAGGTACTGGTTGTTTTTACAAATTTCCATTCTCTAATCTTCATGTTGTTGACATACAGAAAAATTTCAACATTTGTCTCAGCCTGAGAATATCCAGAATTATGTGTTCTTAAAAAATTATAAAGCAAATAATTTAATAGAAAAAAATACCTAATACTCATAAACTGCTCTTCTCTTCTGTCATTAATCCCTTTGGTAATCTTTGATAATCCCTATGTCCCTATTAAAAAGTAGTGATTAGATTATTACTATTTTGTGTTCTGCTAGTTTCACCTTATGTTATTTACATGTCTCCATGAATCATTATGACCCACACATGTATGATTTTAAAATCCACATAATATATGTGTGTGTTCAGTTGTTCAGTAGTGTCCAGCTCTTCTCAACTCTATTGACTGTAGCCCTCCAGGCTCCTCTGTCCATGGGAATGTCTAGCCGAGAATACTGGAGTGGGTTGCCATTTCCTCCTCCAGGGGATCTTCTTGATCAGGGATCAAACCTGTGTCTCTTGCGTCTCCTGCACTGCAGGTGAATTCTTTAGCACTGAGCTACAGGGGAAGCCCGCACATAATATATGTTGATGTTAATAAATCTTATTTGCTTAGCCATAATAAGGCTTCCTTAAAATAAGAGTAAATGGTCATATTTGTAGAGGGTTTTGGACTTTATGTATTGTAAATAGTACTTTGTTGACTGTCTTTGGATATTAACTTTAAAATAAATATTCTAGGATATTTCCTTGGGATATGATTCCCCCAAAAGAAAGAAACAAGCTCTTGTTGTTTTTGTAGCCTCTGGTGTGCATTGTTCTCTAATCTGTAGCAAATCCGTAGTGTAATTGGCAACGTCCTTGTTTGCAGTCCCGCCAATTTTGGATTTTACAAGTTTTGCTTATTTCGCTAACTTAATCAGGCTTGTTTTGGTGTTATTAAGTAATTTTTCTCAAAGAGTGAGGCATGAAACTTCTGCCTCAGAATCACTTCTTAAAAATTTCAGGAACCTAGCTTTCTAGTAGGTCTAGTCCAAGTGTATCTTGGAGACAGGATCTGAACATCTCCATACTGAATAAGCTTTCACGGCAATTCTTAAGCACTCCATAGTTTCAATGTTACTGCCTTATAATTATCTTAATTTGTATTTCTTTAGCTGAGAGTAAGGCTTAGCATAATATCCCAGACTTGTAGGTATTGTGGGGAACTGGCAGGATTTCATGGTAGTAAACAAATCCCTCAGATGCTTGCTCCTCCTCCCCAATTTCCTGTACTTCGCAGAACTGAGACTGTGGGGGCGATTATCTCTTTTAAGCTAATTTGTTGTTTGTGGTTTGATACATAGTATTTAGGAGAACAGGATATTAGAGAAGTCTGTATCTTAATATTTTAGGGAGTACACAAATTGCAGTTGCATCTGATTTAGCTGTTTCAGGCATTTCATTATTATTATACCCACATAAGGGAACATTGGACAATGAAATGGATAATGTAGTTGTGAGGTCATCGGAAACAATTTGCTGTACCTTGAGAGAAGGAAGAGTAGTTTCCTAGAAGAGAAATAGGAACATAATGCCCTAGTTAGATAAAATAATTAAGACAGTGAAATTAAAAAAAGACTTCTCATGTTTTTATGTACAACAGTGTACTGTAACTCATTAAGTCAATTTTAGGTTTGTGCATTTCTAATTTACTCTGTCCCTGAAACATCCTCTTCCTTTTTGTCAATAAATGATTAGTTAGGAAAAAAAAAAGCATGGAAGGCCTGGGGAATAAGTGTGTGTATGGGCAGGGAAATGAAGATGTTTCAGCAATAAGGAGTGATTATCAGTGGACTCAGAAAACTGCTTAATGACCTAAAGAGATATTGATGAAAGAGTAAAATTATAAAAATCTGTATATTATGTGTCTATAGTAGCTCTTTCCTTTTGAACCTCATACAATCTTTTTACCAAAATATGTCCAGACCGTTAGTATTTAGAGTTAAATAAAAATGAAGAAATATAGTGATGAAGTGAAACTATTGTTTTTCAAACTGAAAAAGCAGGAGGACCCTTACTGTAAAATCAGGAGAGAAATGGGTTTATTAAGGAAGTATTCCTTAGGAGGCCATTTTGAGGAATGGAATTAAATTATGGGGAAAGAATGCAGGATTGCATTTTTCTTGTCCTTACTAAGCAGAGTCTCACACAGGGAGTGGAAGATAACTAACATTTCTCCAACACTTTGTGGGTATAGGCACTGGGCTAGAGGCTTTAATATATTTTTTTCTCATTTAATTTTCTCAAAAAAACTGGTGAGCAAGCAATAGCATCCACATTTATAGTTTCTAAACAAGGCACAAAATCTGAAGTACTGGGGAATCATGTACTTGTAGAGAGACACATAACTCAATCCTTTGACCTGAAGCTCAAGACTTTTAATATACTTTCAATTCTTTACCATACCTCCCACTGTTATGAGTCTTCATATCCTCAGAGACTTTCATTATTTCTAATGACATGTGTGTATGTACATACTGAATATATACTGTTTATTTTGTAACAATTTTTTATCAATATCTTTTACCTTATTAAACATTCACTTTAATGAATATTGTATACCTAGATAGGTCCATAACTTGCTTAACTAAGATAATTATAAATACAGAATCAGTTTAAATTCATTGGAAAAAGCATTTTCCTGAACTGGGCATGAAAAGTGAAAAAAAGAAAAAGTGGAAGTGTTACTCATTCAGTCGTGTCTGAATCTTTGTGGCCTCATTACTGTAGCCCTCCAGTCTCCTCCGTGCTGGGGATTTTCCAGGCAAGAATACTGAAATGAGTTGCAATTTTCTCCTCCAAGGGATCTTCCTGACCCAGGGATCAAACCTGGGTCTCCTGCATTGCAGGCAGATTCTTTACCGTCTGAGCCCCCAGGGAAGCCCAAACCGGGCATAAACATCTCTTTTTCTGAATCTGTCCTGGACTGGAGACTGGTCACGTAGCATTTCAGTTTGCCTGTCTCTAGAATATCTGTTGACTACCATCATGGTGATGTTTCATAGCTATATCAGCAGTCAAGTCATAAAATTCAGATCTATAAATGTCAGTGATTTAGGTTTATATAATTAAATTTATAAAAAGATATAATTTCAGAGGTAGAATAGATTTGAGAAACTATATAGACCACCTTCTTTTATAGAAAGAAGATAATTGAGGCTCAGGGAAGTTAAGTGTCTTGTCTAGGTTTATGAGGGTATTTACAGAGGTGGGATAATTCATGAGAATTTATGCCAGATGCTGTGTTAAGCCCTTTATATGCATTACTTTACTTTGGCCTCACTTGAATGGAATACTACTACTAGTCCCAACTTACAGAGGGGGAAAGGAATTTTAGCAAGTTTGCTGTCACCTATCCAGGACATTACATAACTGGGATTCAAATCTATGTTGCCTGACTCTGAAGTCCAGACTCTTAATTACTTTATCATGGTATATTCATATGATAGTTCAGCCTTCTCATTCAATTTTTTATTCACTCACCAAACAATTATGAAAATTTATTTTGTGGCAGGCTCCTTGCCAGCTGTAAAGAAGAAAAACAACAAATAAGACATGGTCTGTGCACAGGAGAGTTTGATATGTAGAAATACGGTACTACAAGAACTTTGACAGAAGAAAATACAAGGCCAAGGAGACAGGTGAAATTTAACGTATACCACTCATTCCTTAGCACTGAATGTCCTTTCCAGAATCATGTGACTCATTAAAGTTGAGTTTCAGTTCAGTTCAGTTCAGTTTCGTCACTCAGTCGTGTTCAGCTCTTTGTGACCCCATGGATTGCAGCATGTCAGGCTTCCCTGTCCATCACCAGCTCCTAAAGCTTGCTCAAACTCATGTCCATCGACTCGGTGATAAGTTGAGTCTGAGTTGGTCTAAAGAAACAAACTCTGATCCCCAAGATGAAGTCTGGTCTCTGAGTTGGCTCATGGCTGATCTGGTGAACAATCACGCTATTTTTTAAAATTTAACTTTTGTTTAATTATTTGGTCTGTGTTGGTTCCTAGTTGCATCACACAGGAACTTTCACCGTGGCACATGGACTCTCTAGTTGGGGCATGCAGGCTCAGAAGTTTTGGTTTGGCTTAGTTGCTCCACAGCATGTGGGATCTTAGTTCCCTGACCAGGGATCAAACCTGTATCTCCTGCAATATAAGGCAAATTCTTAACTACTGGTCCACCAGGCAAGTCCCTATCATGCTATTTTAATAGCCCTGCCTGCATCAAGATCCTTCATTAAAAGGAGGTGAGAATATTGACATGTCATTTGTGATGCTGGTAAAGATTAGTAATGAAAATGACCAGGAAACATTTGCTAAATGCTAGAAGCTCTAATACAGTCTTATCTCATTAACTTCAGGCTAAATACAATTTAGATTTTAAAGTAAAATTGGTGGTTGCATTAACCTCCTTGGGCTACTGTAATAAAATACCATAGACTGTATGGCTTGCTTGAACAAGAGAAATTTATTTTCTCACAGTTCTGGATGCTGGAAAGTCCAAGATCAAGGTCTGGGCCAACTTGGTTCCTCCTGAGAGCTCTATTCCTGGCTTACAGATGGCAGTCTTCTTGCAGTGTCCATACATTGTAGGGAGAGCACACTCTCTCTCTTCCTCTTCTGATAAAGCCACTAATTCCATCATGAGGGCCCCATCCTCATCCTCATGACCCCATCTAACCCTAATTTCCCCCCAAAGGCTCCACCTCAAAACACCATCACATTGGGATTATTTGAGGGGATATAATTCAGTTCACTGCAGTGGGATTGTACAGTCAACAATATTATGAAACAAATAATATGAGCACACATTTTTATTCCGGTTAAGCCTGAGGAAACTGTATTATCTTCCACATTTGTCTTGCATCTTTTCATGTTTTTATTCTTACTGTGATGTCTCTCAAAAGTTTAAATGAAATATTCAGTTATTTGCTTAGGAGTTATAATCAGTGACATGGAGAAATTGGCAGCAATCAAAAAGTAAGGAAGTGTGCCCCTCTGGTATGAGTTGCAAATGAGAAATTTCTTCCCAAAGCCTTGGAACCAAATTAAGAATTAATATAAAAAGTTAAATACTGAAATCATGCCTTGAAATTGCTAGTAACATTTCACTATGTTGCTCTAATTTGGGAGTAAGTTTGCAGCTAGATTTAAGATTTTATTACAGTGAGTGGAATAATAATAAAAATAATCCGAATAAGAGGCTGGTGAAGAATGGAAATAAAATGTTCAGTTCAGTCACTCAGTCATGTCCAACTCTTTGCGACTCCATGAATCGCAGCACTCCAGGCCTCCCTGTCTGTCACCAACTCACGGAGTTCACTCAAACTCATGTCCATCAAGTCGGTGATGCCATCCAGCCATCTCATCCTCTGTTGTCCCCTTTTCCTCCTGCCCCCAATCCCTCCCAGCATCTTTTCCCAATCCATC
>NW_011494706.1:5329581-5329886 GCF_000754665.1 Bison bison bison
CTCTTCGCATGAGGTGGCCAAAGTACTGGAGTTTCAGCTTTAGCATCATTCCTTCCAAAGAACACCAGGGCTGATCTCCTTTAGAATGGATTGGTTGGATCTCCTTGCAGTCCAAGGGGCCCTTAAGAGTCTTCTCCAACACCACAGTTCAAAAGCATCAATTCTTTGGCGCTCAGCTTTCTTCACAGTCCAACTCTCACATCCATACATGACCACAGGAAAAACCATAGCCTTGACTAGACGAACCTTTGTTGGCAAAGTAATGTCTCTGTTTTTCAATATGCTATCTAGGTTGGTCATAACTT
>NW_011494706.1:5329986-5351770 GCF_000754665.1 Bison bison bison
GGTCATAACTTTCCTTCCAAGGAGTGAGCGTCTTTTAATTTCATGGCTGCAATCACCATCTGCAGTGATTTTGGAGCCCCCAAAAATAAAGTCTGACACTGTTTCCACTGTTTTCCCATCTATTTCCCATGAAGTGGTGGGACCGGATGCCATGATCTTCGTTTTCTGAATGTTGAGCTTTAAGCCAACTTTTTCAGTCTCCTCTTTCACTTTCATCAAGAGGCTTTTTAGTTCTTCTTCACTTTCTGCCATAAGGGTGGTGTCATCTGCATATATGAGGATATTGATATTTCTCCTGGCAATCTTGATTCTAGCTTGTGCTTCTTCCAGCCCAGCCATTCTCATGATGTACTTTGCATATAAGTTAAATAAGCAGGGTTTCAATATACAGCCTTGACGTACTCCTTTTCCTATTTGGAACCAGTCTGTTGTTCCACGTCCAGTTCTAACTGTTGCTTCCTAACCTGCATATAGGTTTCTCAAGAGGCAGGTCAGGTGGTCTGGTATTCCCATCTCTTTCAGAATTTTCCACAGTTTACTGTGATCCACACAGTCAAAGGCTTTGGCATAGTCAATAAAACAGAAGTAGATGTTTTTCTGGAACTCTCTTGCTTTTTCAATGATCCAGCAGATGTTGGCAATTTGATCTCTGGTTCCTCTGCCTTTTCTAAAACCAGCTTGAACATCTGGAAGTTCATGGTTCACGTGTTGCTGAAGCCTGGCTTGGAGAATTTTGAGCATTACTTTACTAGCATATGAGATGAGTGCAATCAAATGTTAGCAGTGAACAAATATTTGGAGATAACATGACATTGTGATTTTCTATAAATTGGAATATATTATTTGATTTTCTAGGCAGAGCAAAAGCAATTTTCAGTAATGAAGAATGATGAATTTGAAGATTTGGGATTTGAATTCCACCAGTCCAATATACCTGGACAAATCACTAACTCCTGAATTTTTTCATATACAAAATGAGTGTTTTCCTCTCTTCCTTCCTCCCTCTTCTCTTCCTTCATTCTTTCCTCCCTTCTATTAATTATTTATTAAGTCTATTATGTGTCCATTGAGGACACCTATGCTAACGGAAAAACTCAAAACTAAAAAAATCCAAAAACAAAAACGCTTTCTCACAAGATAGATTTAAATAAGATTTTGTATGAGAAAAGGCTGTAAAAATTGTTCAATATTTTAAGTATGCTAAGTACTTTTCCCTTTGGACTCAACTTCTGATTTCAGGATTAATGAGCCAAGGGAATTTTCTTCATGCCCTTATTAAGAGAAATAAGATTAGTGACTGAGATAAGTTGAAAACAGAGGTCATTAAACCAAATAACATTTTGTACTTCCTCAAGTCCCCTAAGGTTTCATAACAATTAAAATAAGCCAATTATTACTAATTTTACATTATGAATTTTAGAAAAAGTTGAAACTATACCTCACTTGCCTTATCATATGTTGTGAAAGTTACCATAAAAATCGACCGAGCCATGGAGGTCGACAGCAAAATCATCAGCGTGACACATGCTCTTGCACTCCTACTCACCACCACCGTGTCCCAGTAATTGCACACCCCCCAGGCCCTGCAGTGAGTTCTCAGGGCGGTTGTGATTACGTGATACGTAACCGCATGTCTTTTCCAAGCCTGCTCCCATCCTTGCTCTTTGTGGTTACCTGATTTAGTATATCAGACAAGCCAGAGTGTGATTGAATGACAGAAAGAAATCACACGGTCTGGTTTCCTCTCAGAAACCTCTTGGGATATGGAGGGCGAGAGTGAGTCTTTGCTTATTAATATGTATTTTCCATGAATGCCTCAGAAATGAATGCTGCTTCTGAATCACTAAAGCCAATTACATCAATCTATCATAAAAAGTTCTAAAACATGTCTCTTCTCCGAAACACAAAAGGACATATCCCAAATGTATACTCTAAAAGCCTCTCTCTCATACTGGGGTTGCTTAGAATTAACAGCTACATAACTTGAATTTAAAATTAAACAGGCCTACTAATTACTCAAAATGGGACTCTGGGTCTGAGGTTGGCTAGACTGTAGCATGTTTACAAGGCCTGAACTTGTCTGACATTTTGATTATGGTTTT
This sequence comes from Bison bison bison, assembly GCF_000754665.1. NCBI lineage: Eukaryota > Metazoa > Chordata > Mammalia > Artiodactyla > Bovidae > Bison > Bison bison. The sequence continues at coordinate 5,332,089 of NW_011494706.1, forward strand.
CTTTTAGGAGATCCATGGGCCAAAACACATGTTATATAAATCTGGGTCTATTTCATTTAGGTGTCGACAGTTTGGGAGAAACAGATGCTCCTAATATGCTCATTTTGCTCAGAACTACGTAGCCTAGTGGGATTCCCAGGTGGCATAGTGGTAAAGAATCTGCCTGCCAATGCAGGAGGTACAAGAAACACAGGTTCGATTACTGGGTTGGGAAGAGCCCCTGAAGTAGCAAATGGCAACCCACTCCAGTATTCTTGCCTGGGAAATCCCTTGCATAGAGGCTCCTGGAGGGCTACAGTCCATGGGGTCACAAAGAGTCAGACACGACTGAAGCAACTGAGCATGCATGCATGCACTTGGCCCTGTATTCAAAATTGTAAGATTGGCTTATTTACCTTTTAAAAGTCCAGATCATTCTTGGAACTTTGTTGGGAGAAGAGAGGCTTGAATAAACTAAGTTCAGTTTAAGTAGAAAACCTGTGAAAGTTAAGCTTCTTGTTTATTAGCTTTCTACATAGTTTTCGATGAAAGGAAACAGCTGTGTAAAAGAATGCCATTTTAAGCAGTTACCTCCATTAGATAGAGTGCCTGATGAACTATGGAATGAGGTTCGTGACATTGTACAGGAGACAGGGATCAAGACCATCCCCATGGAAAAGAAATGCAAAAAAGCAAAATGGCTGTCTGGGGAGGCCTTACAAATAGCTGTGAAAACAAGAGAAGCTAAAAGCAAAGGAGAAAAGGAAAGATATAAGCATCTGAATGCAGAGTTCCAAAGAATAGCAAGAAGAGATAAGAAAGCCTTCTTCAGCGATCAATGCAAAGAAATAGAGGAAAACAACAGAATGGAAAAGACTAGAGATCTCTTCAAGAAAGTCAGAGATACCAAGGGAACATTTCATGCAAAGATGGGCTCGATAAAGGACAGAAATGGTATGGACCTAACAGAAGCAGAAGATATTAAGAACACATGGCAAGAATACACAGAAGAACTGTACAAAAAAGATCTTCATGACCAAGATAATCACGATGGTGTGATCACTCACCTAGAGCCAGACATCCTAGAATGTGAAGTCAAGTGGGCCTTAGAAAGCATCACTACGAACAAAGCTAGTGGAGGTGATAGAATTCCAGTTGAGCTATTCCAAATCCTGAGAGATGATGCTGTGAAAGTGCTGCACTCAATATGCCAGCAAATTTGGAAAACTCAGCAGTGGCCACAGGACTGGAAATGGTCAGTTTTCATTCCAATCCCAAAGAAAGGCAATGCCAAAGAATGCTCAAACTACCACACAATTGCACTCATCTCACACGCTAGCAAAGTAATGCTCAAAATTCTCCAAGCCAGGCTTCAGCAATATGTGAACAGTGAACTTCCTGATGTTTAAGCTGGTATTAGAAAAGGAAGGGCAAACAGAGATCAAATTGTGAACATCCACTTGATCATGGAAAAAGCAAGAGAGTTCCAGAAAAACATCTATTTCTGCTTTATTGACTATGCCAAAGCCTTTAACTGTGTGGATCACAATAAACTGTGGAAAATTCTGAAAGAGATGGGAATACCAGACCACCTGATCTGCCTCTTGAGATATTTGTATGCAGATCAGGAAGCCACAGTTAGAACTGGACGTGGAACAACAGACTGGTTCCAAATAGGAAAAGGAGTATGTCAAGGCTGTATATTGTCACCCTATTTATTTAACTTATATGCAGAGTACATCATGAGAAACGCTGGACTGGAAGAAACACAAGCTGGAATCAAGATTGCCAGGAGAAATATCAATAACCTCAGATATGCAGATGATACCACCCTTACGGCAGAAAGTGAAGAGGAACTAAAAAGCCTCTTGATGAAAGTGAAAGTGGAGAGTGAAAAGGTTGGGTTAAAGCTCAACATTCAGAAAACGAAGATCATGGCATCCGGTCCCATCACTTAATGGCAAATAGATGGGGAAGCAGTGGAAACAGTGTTAGACTTTATTTTTCTGGGCTCCAAAATCACTGCAGATGGTGACTGCAGCCATGAAATTAAAAGATGCTTACTCCTTGAACGGTAAGTTATGACCAACCTCGATAGCATATTGAAAAGCAGAGACATTACTTTGCCAACAAAGGTTCGTCTAGTCAAGGCTATGGTTTTTCCTGTGGTCATGTATGGATATGAGAGTTGGACTGCGAAGAAGGCTGAGCGCCGAAGAATTGATGCTTTTCAACTGTGGTGTTGGAGAAGACTTTTGAGAGTCCCTTGGACTGCGAGGAGATCCAACCAGTCCATTCTGAAGGAGATCAACCTGGGATTTCTTTGGAAGGAATGATGCTAAAGCTGAAACTCCAGTACTTTGGCCACCTCATGCGAAGAGTTGACTCATTGGAAAAGACTCTGATGCTGGGAGGGATTGGGGGCAGGAGGAGAAGGGGACGACAGAGGATGAGATGGCTGGATGGCATCACCGACTTGATGGACATGAGTTTGAGTGAACTCCGAGAGTTGGTGATGGACAGGGAGGCCTGGCGTGCTGCGATTCATGGGGTCGCAAAGAGTTGGGCACGACTTGTTCAGACTTTCTCTGAACAATTGGTTTTTTATCTCAATGGATTCTGTGTTTTATAATTGACATTTCCCTCTGCATTTTATCTACTAGAGAGATTAGAGCCCAAATACATAGCTTACTTTTTGCAAATGGATCAGACTCTATAGCAAGTACACTGAATACAAACATCACTCCTAATTCTTATTTCCTTCCTTTACTTGTATCCAGTTCATCCCACTTATAACAATACATTTTAACTTGATGCATTGTATCTTTTAAAATTTTTTTAAAATATTTTTCTTGGGACAAGGTGAAATGGATAATAAGTATTCATAATTATGTTAGCAGTGAAACCCTAAAACATGACAATATAAATATTTAAAGGCTAAGTGCCATTAGGTAATCCTAAAACAAATTACTTCAAGTTATAGTTTAGAAGCAAGAAGTCCTGCTAGTGTCCTGTTCAGTTAATTCTAAAGAACATATAACTTCTGGCTACAGAAGACTGGGAGAAAGGATGTGGAATTCTTCTATTTTTTTTTTTTTTAAACCTCCACATAAGAAAGCAAGAACTCAACTCTCTTTAGACCTTTCCCGATTGCTGCTTATTTTCCCTTTTGGCAATTTCTGCCTTCAAAGATGTGCGGGCCAGACCGAGGAGGATAATGAACAGTTTGTGCCACTCTGGCCATACCAGTTGCTAAACTATTGAAAACTACTGAAGTACTTCCATGTCTGTTGGTAGGGAGAACTTGCCCTAAGCTGCCTTGCTCTGTTAGTATCTTCTCATCATTCTGGCCATCCAGCCCATCCACTTACATCTCTCAGCCTATGCCTGACACAACAGACGGGCTCAGGTACCTGCTCCATTCTGATTGGTCAGTACCCGAGCAGAATGATTAAAAAAAACTTATTTATTTTTAATTGGAGAATAATTGCTTTACAGTGTTGTATGTATGGCTTCTGCCGTACCTCAGCATGAATCAGCCGTAAGTATACATGAAGCCCTTCCCTCTTGAACCTGTCCCCCATCCCACCCCCTATGATGTCACAGAACACCAGGTTGAGCTCCCTGCGTTAATTTGCCCTGTGTTACACTGCAACCTCCCACTAGCTATCTCTTTTACCCTGGGTAGTATATATGTTTCAGTGCTACTTTCTCAATTCGCCCCACTCTCTCTTGCCCCCACTGTGTCCGTAAGTCTGTTCCCTAGGTCTGCCTCTCTATTCCTTCCCTGCAAATAGCTTTATCAGTACCATATTTCTAGATTCCATATGTATGCATTAATATATGATATCTGTTTCACTCTTTCTGACTTACTTCACTCTATATAACAGGCTCTAGGTTCATCATCCCTGGACTAAATCTACATGTGCAAACCAAGTTAGAAAACTTATAAATGGAAATGCTGACGTGGTTAAAACCAGCCAGCTATCCCCCTGCCCTGTGAAAAAAGGACTGAAGATTGGAGGGAATGTTTAAAATAGTTTTAGATAGAACCCCAACTAACAGATTATCCAATCAGCAAGGTTTTTTTTTTTTTTTTTTCTTTTTTTGAGTTTTTATTGTCTTTTACACTAAAGGCTTCCCCTGTGGCTCAGATGGTAAAGAATTTGCCTACAATTCAGGAAACCAAGGTTTGATCCCTAGGTCAGAAAGATCCCTTGGAGACAGACATGGCAACGCACTCTAGTATTCTTGCCTGGAGAATCCCATGGACAGAGGAGCCTGGCAAGCTATAGTACATGTGGTCGCAAAATAGTTGCACATGACTTAGGGGCTAAACAACAATAATAAGATATTTAGAAGAACATGACTTAGGGGATAAACAATGATAATAAGGTATTTTAGAAGCTATAAAGAAATGTAATGCAGAGGTGACTGTACGTCTGTGACAAGATAACTGCTACCTAAAGTAAGTAACAAATGTTACAGATTTTAGAGGGTGGAAAGAATACCGACTGAGTACGATTAAGAAGGTTTATTGTGGGAGATAAACCTTCACTCCACTCCAGCACTCTTGCCTGGAAAATCCCATGGATGGAGGAGCCTGATAGGCTACAGTCCATGGGGTCGCAAAGAGTTGGACATGACTGAGCGTCTTCAGTTTCACTTCATTGTGGGAGATAGGACTTGAGTTGAATCTTAAAGAATGAGAAACTGAAGATAAAAAAAGTGAACTCCATTCTGTAGAATCAAAGCTAAGTTGGCTGTCCCATTGTTTTAGGTTTGGTAGACTCATAGAAAGAACCTAACGTTGGGAGCTAAATCTGAGTCCACATCTCAACTTTGCTACTTGTAAGATGTGGAAAATTTGAAAGATTACATAATCTTTCTGAACCTTAGAGTTCAGAAGCCTTAGAACTGCATTGTTGTGAGGATGGAGTAACATTGTTGACTGTAATTCATTAGTGGTAATAAGCTTATCTACACAATTATTTTTGCCACATCCCTGTGAAGTTAAGAATCCAGTGACTGCTCTGGCTCCTCGTGTGTTATCAGCTCTAGATCCATGGACATGGTCTCCAGAGTGGCCACTGGTGGCCTCCAACGTGTGTTAACAAGAACTTTGAGGGAAAGCAATCACTACCCTCTGGAAGGCCAATTTTAGGTTGTCTTTGAATCACACAAGATTCCATTTTTGCTTAAGGGAAGAGGTATAACTGGACCCCCATATTCTTGGCAAATGCGTGGAGATGCTGATTAAATTCCCTCACTTTGCACTGAGTTATGCTCCTGTTTAGGAGTGCCGAATTCTTGACTGTAGGTCTCTAAAACCAGAATTTGTGCTCTCTGAGCAAGCATATGGGAAAATCAGACCTAAAAAGCCCATGGTGTTAATATCTGTTAAAACAAAACAAAACTAAAGCTTTAAAGAGTCATCACATGTAATTGTAATTACGGACATGTATAACAATCTGTTTTCTAAAGGATGCAAACAAGCTGAGAGACCTCTTTGTAACACATAGAATGTTAAGAAACAGCTGTTCAGAGATGACATTATAATGCTGTTTCTTGGGATGGGCCTTGTTATATTTGCACTTGCAAATATTTATTAGGTGGAGAATATGGAAAAAATATCATAGAGCTTTATCCTTTGGCTCTGGGGTTGGAGTTAAATTTTAGCTCTTTTGCATTGAATTTGGTTTTCTTTTCCATCCACTGGTTTCTGAATGAGTGTGAAAACTGATACCTCCCAAGAGGTTTTAAGGAAGCAGAAATGATTCTCAGAATCAAATGAAAGTCCCATCATAGACATACATTCTGAGCTGTTTTGGGGGAATTACAGTACTTAGAACTTTAAGAAAATGAGAGAAAGAGAGAATGAACAGATGAGACGTGTGTGTGTGTGTGTGTGTGTGTTTTCCTTAAATGTTGATTACCTACGTTCAGAAAGCTTATGAGAGACAAACATGAGTAATTCAGCTAGCCTTTAAGATGCTAAATATATGTGTTATTGGGCCTTTTATCACTAATTATTTTTGCTGCAGGCAGTTATTGTTACTTGCGGATTTCTTGTGGCTTAAATACCCTGAGAATCTTCCTTTCCTTAATGTTTCTGAGAATTTTGTTTTCTAAGAGGAAAAGGCCAACCAGACTTGTACCATAGAGCTTGAAGATTCAGGTTCGGAACACTGGAATATACTGCAAATACACTGGGGGAGATCTCAGATGGATCGGGGGAGAAAACTTACATTGGAATGAGGGGGAAAAAAGGGCAGCATACAGAAACACCACTGATTCTAAGGGCTCCGTGTTTTCCTTTTCACTTTTCTGTTCTATTATAAACTTTATCAGAGACTGTCTACTTTGGTCATTCTTTTATTCTTAAGATTTCTTTGATGTGGACCATTTTTAAAGGCTTTATTGAATTTGTTACAATACTGCTTCTGTTTTATGTTTTGGTTTTTTGAATGCAAGGCATGTGGGATCTTAGTTCCCTGACTAGGGATCAAACCCACACCCCCTGCATCAGAGGCAAGATCTTATCCACTTAACACCAGGGAATGCTCTGTCCTTGGCCACTCTTGACCAGAAGTTTACCTAAATGCAATACTGAGCAAGGAGTCTTCAGAGAATATCAGAATAATTTTTTTTAGTGAGTTGTGCTTCCAGTTTCCAGAGTTTTTTATGTTGCGCAGTAACTAGTTTTCCTGCCTGATGGAACCCAACCATGATGGAGTGGCTGAGGAGGAAACAACTGATGCCTCAACCCTGCATTATTTAATTCTTAGAGATAACACCTCACTTTTCAATTGCCTTTGGTATGTCTGAAAGGAGGTCACTACATTTGTCAATTATCCCTTGCATCTTTTTTTCTGGGCACTTTAAAGATCCATTTCTGGGTAATCAATTTAATCCTTCAGGCAAGCAGGCTATAAGATTAGCCCTAACATACAGGATGCCCCAATACACAGCTCTGCTTTACTTTCTGTTTATTTCCAACCACTGAATCTTTTTAAAATGATTATTTATGAATTTAGTTATCTATCTATTTTGGGCTGTGCTGGGTCTTCATCGCTGCAAGGGCATCCTCTAGTTGCAGCGAGTGAGGGCTCCTCTTCCTGGAGGTGCGTGGGCTTCTCATCGTGGGGGCTTCTCTTGCTGCGGAGCGGAGCCTCTAGGTGGGCAGGCTTCAGGCTTCAGTAGTTTCAGCACATGGGCTCAGAAGTTGCTCTGCGGCATGTGGGATCTTCCCGGATCAGGGATTGAACCCCTGTCTCCAGCACTGGCAGATTCTTATCCACTGTGCCACCAGGGAAGCCCCCGCATTGAATCTTAGGGTTTTGAAAATCTTAAATGGAATCTTCTCTACAATATCCTCATCCATTGACCATCCCAGCCAAGAATTGGGCTGACTGTTAGAAAGTTCTTTCTCCTAGAAAATGAAGTTCTATTCTGCCGTGTTCTGGGGTGCTTAGTTTTATCTTCTTGGTACCTTGGAGTATTATAAGTTCTCTACCACAGGCAGTCCTTTGAAAACCCAAGACCGTTAGTTGCATTTAAAGTGAATTATAGTCTTTCTCTCATTTTCTCATCAGAATCAAAATAATAATTCTGAGTCTTCTGCTTGAGTGTTCCTCATTCCAACAACTTTGAGTCACCAACTCCACATGTTTTTTGTTTTTGTTTTTTCTGCATTCTCTTATTGTTATTTCCATGTCAGGTATAGTTAAGAAAATAGAAAACACATTAGGGTGTTTCACAAGATGCTTTAATACAGGGAATCGGTTGAGTAGGAGTTGGAGGGTTGAAACGAGCAAAAAGCAAACACACAGAGGTCATGACTGCAGGATGCGCTTCTTGCTCTAGGGCTGGGAACAGACAACAGAGTCCAGTGTTTGGTGGAGGAGTCTCCCGGAGCTGAGACTGAGGAGGGCAGTTGCTGTCTGGGTTGCTTCTGGTTTCTCGGGAGCCTCAAGAGAAGCATTGTGCAGCTGGCCCTCAGACTTCTGAAGGCTACTGTGTGTGTGTGTGTGTGTCTGTGTGTATGTAGAGCATGCATGCTCATCTGACTCTTTGCAATCCCATGGACTGTAGCTTGCCAGGCTCCTCTGTCCCTGGGATTCTCTAGGCAAGAATACTGGAGTAGGTAGCCATTCCCTTCTCTAAGGGATCTTCCCGGCCCAGGGACTGAACCCACATCTCTTGCATCTCCTGCACTGGCAGGCGGATTCTTTACCACTGCGCCACCTGGGACTCCCTTTGAAGGCTGCTGTTACACCTTGGTTGTTCTGGAAGGAGCCTTGTGGTGCTGGCAATCAGGCAGTTGGAGAGAGGATGCCCATAACCACCTTGGCAGCTTGGAGGAGGCTAAGCATTTGAGTTTGGGAGGCTGCCTGCAGGGTTCTTATCTATGGTGATGACCTTGCCTCTGGGAGTAACTAAGGAGGCCAGAGGCTGGCCCCAGCAGGACCATTCCTTCCCTCCAGCACTTCCTACCTGCAGAACCTAAGAAGAAGCCAACTGACAAAGGAGAATTAGATTTTTCAGACTTTCAGCTCCAGTTTTCCAAAACAGAGTAAAGAAGGATGGATTTAGAATTGAGAGAAAATGGCCCAGAAAATTACTTTCAAAAATGCATTTTTGCCAGTCCAGGTTCAATGCATGATACTGGATTCTTGGGGCTGGTGCACTGGGACAACCCAGAGGGATGGTATGGGGAGGGAGGAGGGAGGAGGGTTCAGGATGGGGAACACATATATACCTATGGCGGATTCATTTCAATATTTGGCAAAACTAATACAATATTGTAAAGTTTAAAAATAAAATTAATTTAAAAAATGCATTTTTCTTAACTTAGAAACTCAAATAAAGGCAGATCAAGTTCAATTATATTTTCAAAGAAGGATTAAATTCCTAATGTGGAGTTTTGCCTATTTATTCATATGCATCACACAGGAAAAGCTGCTCCAGTCATTCCTATTTATTTTGCCTGGGTTTTGTTGTTGTTTAGCTTTCCTGTAAATCAAATTTCCTCTAGCTTGAAGATTATGAATTTCTTCTTTGGAGACTTCTTCATGCCTCAAATGTATTCCCTCCAGTGCCTAATTTCATGAAATACAGAAGATCAGTGTACAACTTAACTACTGAAACTCAAATTACCAAAATAGAAGCACTATAGACTAACTCACTTGGGAAGTTAAAACTGAAGTAGAATTAGAATTAACACCGCTGACCTCGTTGAAAACTGTCCTTGTCAGAGTGTGAGGGTGAAAACATATATATTGATGTTGAAATACAGCCTTCTCTCTCTGAATAAAAGTGGCAGAAGATTTTTTCGTGTCTTGATTGTCTCCATGTTGGAGCAAAGGACTGGTTGTACGTTCATGATTTGGGTATGGAAAGAAAGAAAACTTTGCCATTCTTCATATTTTTCTAGGATTTTCAGATTGAGGACTATTGAGAAAGGTGAAAGATAAGGAAAACAATTTCCTCATCTTGAAAATGCTACCTCCCCTTTTTTCAGTATAAAATCAAGAGCACTGAGTTTACATTGCCTGTTTCTAGTCCAAGCTCCACCATTAAAGACTGAGCCCATTTGCAAGTAGCTCTTTGAGCCTTGGGGTTCCGCTGTGTGAAAGAAGAGTCTGGGCAATCATCTCTAAGCTTTTTGGAACAAGACGTTTTAGGATGTCCTTGCTGTTTCGCTTTTTAGAAGTTTGAGCTTTGAGAGAGAAAAGAGGGGGGAAACTGCACGCTCGATGAATGTTATTATTTCAGTGTTAGCCTTGTCTCTTCTTTCTGAGTTTTAATGGACTCTGGAGTGGAAAGTCTTCGTGACATTTTAGTGTCAGACTTTGCTTCAAATTCCAGTTTCTTTCGTAAAAGTTGTGATCTTTGATATTACATGACATCTCTGAGCCAACGTGTCTCATCTATGAAAAAGGGATAATAAAACCTGTCCCACATCTTTTGAAGAAAACCTGCAAGAACAAAGGTAAGGCCATCAGCATAATCCTTCATCCCCACAATATTAGTAGAACGGTTGAAAGCCATTGCTAATGCGTAGTCTTGTTTGTGCTTCCCTGGTCTACTGGCATGCAATGCAATTATAGATGCTTTCGCCTAGCCCCTTCTATGCTGGCATCATGCCGCGTCACACGGAGAGCAGCCCCGAGCAGCACTGACCCTACTGCACTGACATCCGTCTAGGTCTCTGTTTACATCTGTGCACAGGCTTGTGCCCGTGGTGGAGAGCTGGCGAGGTGATCGTTCACTCTCTTGTCTTTCATTTTCTAGTCTGTAAGGATTTGATGATAAAACTGGTCTTTGCTGTAGAACAAAAGATAAGCCCCACCTCTTCCTAAAGTTAGGCTGGCTTTCCAAGCACAGTATGAGGAGAGAGGACAGACATTGTCTCATGGACATGGTCATGGCAGAGATGGATGGGGCTGTGGAAGAAATGATGGGGGTTTAGGAGTAGGACGTTGGTTCCATTGGTTCTGTCTCTTCTAAACCATGAAACTGTAGCATGATTTAGTGATGTAACTTCATTGTGAATTAGCTTCTTTTTCTTTTCTTATCGACATCTAGCAAGTGTTACTTAACACTATAGGAAACCAAGATCAAGAAAGTTTAAAAGCCCTATTCCAGGACACTAGTGAGTTTAGGGGCCACTCAGAATGGAAACTTGTTGTTTAGTCACTAAGTCATGTCTAACTCTTGTGTGACCCCATAGACTGTAGCTCACCAGGCTCCTCTATCCGTGAGATTTCCCAGACAAGAATACTGGAGTGACTTGCCATTTCCTCTTCCAGGGGATCTTCCCCACCCAGGGATTGACCCTGCCTCTCCACCACTAGCAGGCGGATTCCTTTTCTACTGAGCCACCAGGGAAGCCCAAGAATGGAAAGTACCTCTGGGTTTATTTTTCGAATTCTAGTCGTAGGAGGGCATCTGTCTTTGCTATGGCCCTCTGGTCTAGCTGCCCTTGGCGCCGCAGTGCAACTGAAAGGGTCAGGCCACTGGCCACTTCTGCCTTCTTGGTAACCCCCCTGGGGGTGATGGCGCTTTATCCCCAGCAGCAGGCACCTGGATCAGCGGCTACTGAGCAGATCACAGCTCAGGCCCCTGTTTCCTTGTATGTCTCCTCTCCCCGCCCCCACTGACTCTGAACCTTTCAGCAGCTCAGCACGGCAAGCTTGACAGGACCTGTCTTCCTCCGCTGTTAATTTCACAGCCGGATGAGTAGAAAGGTAATTTATATGGGTCAGTCAGATTTAAAATGCGCTGTGTCTCCTGACGAGGTGGAATGAGAAGATTTAAAAGAATTATTACTGCGGTCCAGAGCCGCACTCCGCGGTCTCTTCGCCACAGTCGCCTACCTTTTCCATTTGGTAAAGGCCCCACGTGGGCCCCACGTGTTGACTGCGGATTACAACCAAGATGAGAAGCAAGCCACTGGGGGAAGATTTTTGTTTTCATTTATTTTTAATTAATTGCAAATTTCCTCTTTCATTTGGCTTGCCACGCTCTGCAGAGCGCCGTGTCACAGTGGCTCTGCCAGCGTTAGGAGCCACTGTGCCGAACGGCGAGGGGCTCAGAAGTACCAGCCAGCTGCTTTGCACTCAGTCCTCTGGGAAGGTTTGCAATACATTTGCATGCTCGGAATTCAGCTCCAAAGATGATCCGTGAGATGCTGTGGAAATCCTTTTCTCCTTTAATTCTCTCCTTAAGTTGTAACATTCATGACTGTGAATCTTTATTCAAAACATAGTGATTAAGTTTTATTGGGTAAGTAGAGTCTGGAGGCACTTAAGGTGAAAGTCCACAGAGAGTTTTTCTTGCCTTTTAGGTTTTTATGGAAATTTCGGAAACTAGTAGGTTTGTGTAAGAAAAAGATAATATTGAATGACAGAAGAGCCAAAAAAAAAAAAAAATCCCCCAAAACAAAAAACCCACACAAACAACACAACACAAAGACACCAACCAACCAACAAACAACAACAACAAAATTGAGAGCTTGGGAATTGTCTCTTTGGGGATCAGACAGATGTGAGATGCATTCTGGCTCTGCCTTTGAATAACTGTTGCCATCATTGGCAAAATTATTTAAAAACCCCAATTCTCAATTTCTTCATCTATAAAATAGTTGTGAAAATTAAACGTGACAATATATATGAACCATGTTGCACCTATGTTGCCTTGCTATAAATGTAGCAATTTATTAATATCATCTGAAGGCAATGGCACCCCACTCCAGTACTCTTGCCTGGAAAATCCCATGGACAGAGGAGCCTGGTGGGCTACAGTCCATGGGGTCGCTAAGAGTCGGGCACGACTGAGCGATTTCACTTTCACTTTTCACTTTCATGCATTGGAGAAGGAAATGGCAACCCAGTCCAGTATTCTTGCCTGGAGAATCCCAGGAACAGGAGCCTAGTGGGCTGCCGTCTATGGGGTTGCACAGAGTCGGACACAACTGAAGTGACTTAGCAGCAGCAACAGGCAAACAGAAGCATTATCTAAATGCTGAATCTACCTATCTTAAAATCCAAATTAAAAACTTGCCGTTCCAACAAGATGGTCAGCTAGGGAAACAGAGACACCCTCTTGCTACAAATACCTGAAACACAGAAAAAATGTGTACCAATAACAACAACAACATTACGGCATATTTGAGCCCCCAAGGAAGAAATGGAATTCTCCCCATTCACAGCAACTGAGGAAAGACTGGAAACTCAAGTGGCAACTGCATACATCGTGCACAGTCGTTTCAGTCGTGTCTGACTCTTTCTGACTCCGTGGACTGAAGCCCACCAGGCGCCTCTGTCTGTGGCATTCTCCAGGCAAGAATACCTGGAGAATACCTGGTTGCCCCACCCTCCTCCTGAGAATCTCCCCTACCCAGGGATCCAGTCCACCTCTCTTTCATCTCCTGCATTGCCGGTGGATTTTTTACCCGCCACTGGGTGAGCCCCCAAATGGCAACTGAGGGAGGCTAATTCTGTCCTGGGGAGAAGCATATGGTCCCTGAGAATCCAGATGCTTGGGCTTTAACACTTAGATGGAGTCAGAAGAGGGGGCCTTGAGTCTAGGCAAGGAAACGAAGGTAAAACTGAAACCGTTGCCAAGAGTCAAGCCCCTGGAAGTGTGTTCAGTGTAAATGAAAAGGTGTCCTTAGGCAGATCACCCCGGCAGCATGAGGAGATGACAAGGAAGTGCAGAAGCCGAGCAGAAGTGAAGATGTGTGCCCTGGAAGTCAGGGGCCCTTGGCTTTGCCTCCCTGGAGTTCGGATCTGACTTTACAATTCTTACTTTGTTTGGGAAACCCCAAACCTAGACATTTATGTACAATCTGTCCAAAGAAAATGAGTGGAATCTAGTGAAATGATGACATTAATGAAACAGAAAAAATTACTGATAATGAATGTCAACAAAACCAAATATTGGTTTTTTGAAGAGATAAAGCACAAAGATTTTGAGCTAGACTAATAAATAAAAAAAGAATAGGCCTATCAGGGATTAAATAACAACTGCAGATTGAATCTGTATACATATACTGTATGTGTGTGCATGCGTGCACGCCTGTGTGTGTGTGTATTTGGAAACCGTATGGTAATAAATTGGAAAGATTTAGTCAAAAGAACAAAATTTTTTAAAAATTCCAAATTTACCAAAATACCTGCACAGAAGATGCAGTGTTCTATAACTGCTAAAGACATTGGATCGGTAGTTTAAAAAAAACAAAAACAGATAAAGTTAATAAGACACAGAGAGTTTTATAGGCAAGTCCTACACATTTGAGAAAGATATGGTTAGTTTTTTAAACAAACTCAGGGAGTAGAAAAGAAGAAATGCTTTACCATTTGTTCCATGAGGACTGTAAAGATTTGAAACCCAAACTTGTCAGAACTATAGTACCACAAAGAAAAACTGCTGGCTAATTTAATTTATGAAAATGATGCAAAATATCAATAAACTATTAATGAAAAACAAAAAAATGTACTAAAATATATAGCATAACCAAGTGGGGTTCATGTGAAAAATACAAATCTTATTTAAATAAAACAAATCTATTATTTTTGTTCACTATATAAACAAATTGAAGTTGAAAATTATAATTTATCCCAATCGATTCAGAAAAGTTACTTGACAAAATTCAGTACCTATTTAGGAGATAAAAAAAAAAGACAATTCATACATTCATACCAAAATTGGGATAAGAGTAATTTTTCTTAATTTGATTTAGAATGTTGCTGCTGCTGATTAGTTGCTAAGTCATGTCCAACTCTTTGCAACCCCATGGACTGTAGCCCTCGAGGTTCCTCTTTCCATGGGATTTTCCAGGCAAGAATACTGGAGTGAGTTGCCATTTCCTTCTGCAGGTGATCTTCCGGACTCAGGGATCAAACCCAAGTCTTCTGCATTGGCAGGTGGATTCTTTACCACTGAGCCACCTGGGAAACCTTTGATATGCAATATCAATCAAAAATTTATAGCAATGTAATTCTTAATGGGGAAACATTAGAAACTCCCTTTAAACATCTTGTAAATGATGCTTAGTATCACCACTTAATTTTAATATTCTACTGGAGATTGTAGCCAGTGTAGTAATACACTTTAATTACTGAAAAAAATTTAATATGAAAAATTCATAAAAAGAAAAAATAGTTATTACTGCTAATGATATAATTGTCTACATGGGCAAATATAAGAAAATCTGCAAACTATTAGTAGCAGTAATGAAGTGAAATCGCTTAGTCATGTCCGATTCTTTGCAATCCCATGGACTGTAGCCCACCAGGCTCCTCCATCCATGAGACTCTCCAGGCAAGAATACTGGAGAATAGTTTCCCAATTTGTGGATTCAAAACCAGTGTGTAAAATCAGTAGTGTCTCTTCACAGCCTCCATAAAATGCAGCAAATGCACCCAGAGGCAAATCCAAAGAGAGAAGTGTGATATGTTTACGAAGCCTATTTCAAAATTCTCCTGAAAGACCTAAAAGAAGAGTTAAACACGTAGAGAGAAGACATGTGGAAGGACTAGAAGATTTAATCTTAGAAGGGTTACAGTTCTCTAATTGATTTATAAAGTAAATTTAGTTTCACAGACTTTATAAGATGACCCTTAATGTCATACAAAGGTAAAAAGCACCAAGGGTAGGCTAAAATAATTTTATAGAAAGAGATGGAGACTAAGGTGGAGAAAAGAGGAGGATAAAAAGAAGAGATGGTATCAGGAGTAAAATGTACTCTATAATTGTAACAAATTAAGCAGTGTTATTGACATGGGAAGAAACAAATAGATCAATAGAAGAGACTAGATTAGTAGAAACAGACCCATCTCTAGGTAGATATCTAGCACTGTTGTTTAGTTGCTAAGGCATGTGCTACTTTTGGGGATCCCTTGGACTCTAGCCTGCCAGGTTCCTCTGTCCATGGGATTCTCTAGGCAAGAATACTGGAGTGGGTTGCCATTTCCTTCTCCAGGAGATCTTCCCAACCCAGGGATCGAACCCTGCCTCGCATTGACAGGTGTATTCTTTACCACTGAGCCTTGAACATTCATGGGGGAAAGTTGGGCTCATTATAGCATGGTGGTGTTATGACAATGGGCTATCCTACATGACAAATAGATGGAGAAACAGTGGATATAGTGACAGATTTTATTTTCTTGGGCTCCAAAATCACTGCAGATGGTGACTGCAGCCATGAAATTAAAGTAAGCCACTGTGCTTACTCCTTGGAAGAAAAACTATGACAAACCTAGATAGAGACAAAATCAAAAGCAGAAACAGCGCTTTGCTGACAAAGGTCCGTCTAGTCAAGGCTGTGGTTTTTCCAGGAGTCAAGTATGGATGTTAGAGTTGGGACCATAAAGAAAGCTGAGCACCAAAGAATTGATGCTTTTGAACTGTGGTGTTGGAGAAGACTCTTGAGAGTCCCTTGGACTGCAAGGAGATCCAACCCGTCCATCCTAAAGGAGATCAGTCTTGAATATTTTGGAAGGACTAATGCTGAAGCTGAAACTCTAATACTTTGGCCACCTGATGTGAAGAACTGACTCACTGGAAAAGACCCTGATCCTGGGAAAGATTGAAGGCAGGAGGAGAAGGGAATGACAGAGTATGAGATGGTTAGATGGCATCACCCACTCGATGGATATGAGTTTGAGCAAGCTCTGGGAGTTGGTGATGGCATGCTGCAGTCCATGGGGTACAAACAGTTGGACACGACTGAGCGACTGAACTGAACTGAACTGAGATTAAAATCTAAACATAAAAAGCAAACCTTTAAAACTCAGAAATAAAGAATAATGTTTTATAATGTCAGGTAAGAGATATTTCTTAAACAACAAATAAAAATAGCAAAACAAAATGGTGATAAATTTGACTTCATTAAATTAAAAGCCTGCACAGGGTAAAATATTATCATAAACAGAGCAAAAAAGCAACCCATACTGAGAAAAGGTATTTTCCATCTGTATAAGTGACAAAGGAATAGTATTTAGAATACATAAAGACTGCTATAAATAAATGAGAAAGATAATCCATTAGAAATGGAAAAAGCATATGAAAAAGCGGTTCACATAAGGAGAAATGGGGTATTGCATACCTGTATGAAACTATGCTCAATTTCACTGTTACATAGGGAATAGAAATTAAAATAATGTCATTGGTGATATCATTTCATCACCAAGAGATAAGAAAGACACATCTGATATCACTAAATGTTGGTATGAATTCATGTAAGGCTAGGAGAAGGATAAGTTGGTACAACTACTTTGGAAAACAGTGTTTTACTGTTAGAATGCATGGAAATGCAAGTATCCTTGAATTCTAAAATTCCATTTCCAGTTATATAGCTTAGAAAAACTTTCACACATATGTACAAAGGGTCATATACTAAAATTTCATTGCAGCACTGGAATGAAAACAATGTAACTGTTACCTTGGTGGAACACTGGAAAGATAAGCTGAGTTTATTACACAATAAATGTTGTACAGTGATAAACACTTTTAAAGTTAAATGTACAATATTTTAAAGTTAAAATGAATTAACTACATCTCGTATATCCGTATGAAAAAGATCTCATAAGTAGCATGTTTAATGAAAAAACAAGCTGTAAAAGGATAAATGCAATAGTATTATCCTTTATACATGCTTCAAAACTTCCTCAAAGAATAACACATTATTTATTCATATATGTATATGTTGTAAAATAGAATAATTAAAAGGGAAAGATATTTACATTCTTTATCAGGGTGCTTGTCACTTGAGAGAGAGGGGCAGGAATGCACATTGCTGATGGAGCTTTATCTGAGCCTGGATGTTTTGTATCTTAAAAAAATTCATATAACAAAGGGGAATGTTAAGCAAATGTGATCAAACAGTATTTTCAATATGATGAATGAATATAGGATGGTTATATTTTTTGAAATTTTCTGTTCTTTGGAAATATTTCATAATTAGAACCAGAATTTTAAAAAGCTCTCAAAAGTATTTTATACATCTCAGATAAAGCTAACAGCCTTCTTCTTCCTGTGAGGTGTGGATGTGCCTCTAGTTCCCTCATCAGTCTTTGCAAATCATTGATATGCACAGGATGAAATTGTTTCCCACCAGTATTTTGTTATAATTTACTACCTGTAGTTTTTTTTTGTTTTTTAATCAAAGCAGTAGCTTTTCCATTTCCCCAATTTGGAAGAATATTCTAATATTAATTATGCTTTTTTAATCTGAGTATGCTTTTTGGTGATGCTATAGACGCTCTCTGCAATCCCATCTCACCTTGCCCTGTTGTGAATGACAGATAAAAAGAATTAGGAGTGCATGCATATTTTCCAGAAAGCTCATTAACAGCAAGTCTGGGCGGTGAGCAAACAAGCGTCAGAACTGGAGTCAGGAGTCCTGGCTTCTCTCTGTACAGTAACTGTAGGATGGTCTTCTGTGCTGGTGTTTGGTTTTTTTTGGTTTTTATCATTAAAGTGGAAGTGTGGACTTATCTATAAATCCTTTCCAGTTCTTGGTTTTATAATTTTGTGAAATATGTGTGTGAAGTCAATCATAAAACTAAGCACTGACTGGAATATATGAATCGAGGAGGTCGTTTGTCTCACAGTCCTTCTCTGTCTCTGCCAGAGTGCCACTGTTTCTGATGAAGGCATTGGAGGCTGAAATTTGAAAACAAATATTTTTCTGAAGAAGGGATGCTGTTGTTGTTCATTAACTGGCTTTTAGATAAGCATGTCAAGCTGCTGACTCCCTGACAGATTCTGGGACAGAAGGCAAGTAGTTTTTTGATCAATAGGTGAGCTAGGAGGAGATCCTTGCCATTTTGAAGGATACACAGGGCACTTGTTTAATCGCTCAATCATGTCCAGCTCTTTGTGGCCCTATGGACTGTTGCCCTCCAGGCTCCTCTGTCCATGGGATTTCTCAGGCAAGAATACTGGAGTGGGTTGCCATTTCCTTCTCCAGGGGATCTTCCTGATCCAGGAATTGAACCTGAGTCTCCTGCTTGGCAAGTGGATTCTTTACCGCTGAGCCCCTGGCCCAGTACCCTGTGGGCTTGGACACAGTGGATCCTGAATAGCAGGGAAAGGGAAGGGTGGAGAGAGGAGGATGGGGCAGAGTCAAAGACAAGCATTGCTGCAGTGCATGAGAGCAGCTCCCAGAATCCCGTCTTGAATTCCAGTTCACGAGGAAATGCTTGTGGGAGGCAGAAGGAGTTTAGACTTTTTTTGTAATCAGAAAGCATGTTTTGAAATCTTTGGGTCTGGGACAGGGTGGAATTCCTGTCTTAGCTGAAGTCAAAGAGGAGCCACTGGTTAAATTGCCAAAGAAAATACTACAGCAAATGTGCCCCTTCCCCAGTTTGGTGATCCTGGAACTGAGCCTAGTGCTCTGTTAAGAGTTACCGTAAGGTTACATTACTATGCTAAGTTGCTTCAGTCATGTCTGACTCTGTGTGACCCCATAGACAGCAGCCCACCAGGCTCCCCCGTCCCTGGGATTCTCCAGGCAAGAACACTGGAGTGGGTTGCCATTTCCTTCTCCAATGCATGAAAGTGAAAAGTGAAAGTGAAGTCGCTCAGTCATGTCTGACTCTTAGCGACCCCACGGACTGCAGCCTACTAGGCTCCTCCGTCCATGGGATTTTCCAGGCAAGAGTACTGGAGTGGGGTGCCATTGCCTTCTCCGAAGGCTACATTAGATTTCAATTAAAAATGTAGAGGAAACGGTGGTTCAGAAACTTTCACAATGAACCATCTACTCTTTTATCATATAGGAACTTCTGAATTGGTTTAGAATTTTTCAAGGATTCTACAGGAGTGATTTAAATGTAATTTCCTGGAGTCTTAATTGCTAATTATTTTACCTAAGAGCTCTAAATTAGACATTCTCTATTTTGAAGGCTTTAAGGAATTTAAAATTGGAAATGTGTTTAGCATCTGTTCTCAAAAGTGGTGCAATCTAATTAGCCACGTAAGGACAGTGACCTCAGAAAGACAGAATTACCAGCTTTAACTGTGTCGAGAACTCACTGTCCACTTAAGTGCAGTACTACCTTTGACTGCTGGAAAGTTTTGGAACTTAAAGTTCAGTGGATTCAAAGATGACTTTACATTTTATTTCCTGACAGGCTGACCTGGTCTGTTAACCAAAATCAACTCTTAATAAAAAAAAAAAAAAATGTCAT
>NW_011494706.1:5351870-5358969 GCF_000754665.1 Bison bison bison
AAAAAAAAAAAAAATTGAGATTGCTGGTTTGGGGCTTAGATAGCCACTCATCATTTTTCTTTTTTTTCTGTGTTATCATACCCTAAATGCCATTCTTACAGTTAGTTATGCTTTTCAGGGCTCCCCTGATGGCTCATCGGGTAAAGAATGCACTTGCAATGTAGGAGACACAGGAGGCACAGGTTCGATTCCCAGGACAGGGAAGATCCCCTGGAGAAGGAAATGGCAACCCACTCCAGTACTCTTGCCTGGAGAATTCCATGGATAGAGGAGCCTGGCGGGCTACACTGCATGGGGTCTCAAAGAGTCGAACGTGACTGAGTGGATAACACTTTCCACTTTCTTTCCATTTCTTTGTCAATCCTATCAAGGAATCTATCTATCTATCTATCTATCTATCTATATATCGGCAAAAACAGTAGTCACTCCCTACCAAGTGAGTAGGCTATATACTTGAAAGTATAGTATTTCAATACTTAAGAATGTATAGTTCAATCAAATGCTTTAAGAATATAGGTAGCTAACCCATCCTGCCATTTAAAAAATGTCCTACTAAAATTTTCATTCCCACATTTTGGTACCCTAAATAATTTTAGGAAGAAACATCTGACTGACTTCCGTCAGAAGTTGGACAGGATTTTAGCTTGTGCTCTGAGTGCTCAGACTTGCTGTGTGCCCTTCACACTGTTGGAAAGAAGGAAAAGGCCATTCAGTAGAGAGCTGACAAAACTTCCAGGTAAGAGGAGGGCTGGGACTGAGACACTCATCCTAGCTGTCCACAATCTGGTGTTGCCTGCTTCCAAGAGTTGTTTGGAAAAGATAGAAGAGATGGGGGCTGTAGGCTTGCCAGATCTGCTGCACCACCAGAGGTGAGAGGCAGTGGTTATGGACAGTCTGTTGCGCAACTGCCAAGCATTACGGAGTTCCCATCCGATTTCATGGGACGTGGTCACTGCCTGGGGAAATTTCTTAGGAGTTCACTGATCTTCAGCAGTGGGTCATGTTGGAGCTCTCAGGTGGGCCTCATAGAATCTGAGCAACAAGCAAGAATGGTAGTGTTGGCCAGACTAGTATGAAATGCAACCTCCCCAGTCAAGTGATGTGGTATTCTCCTCCAGACTTAATGCTCTCTCTTTCCCATGGTCCTTATTGTAGGCAGTTCAATCTGTCTCTCTCTCTCATCATGCCAACAGATTTCTTACTGATATCTGTGCATCTAGACTCCAGACAGCTACTAGAATGATCCTCTGTGCGTGTGTATATGCTCAGTCACATCCAACTCTTTTTGACCCCATGGACTATAGCCAGCCAGGCTCCTCTGTCCATGGAATTTTCCAGGCAAGAATACTGGAGTAGGTTGCCATTTCTTCCTCCAGAGGATCTTCCCAACCCAGGGATCAAACCTGCATCTCCTGAATTCCCTGCATTGGCAGGCAGATTCTTTATCATTAGCACCATCTGGGAAGCCCAGAGTGATCCTAAGGAGGGCAAATTTAATCATGCCACTTCCCAAATTAAAACTCTCCCATGATTCACCATTAGGATAATTCAGACTCCTCCATTTCCCTTTTCTGGTCTCTCTAGCCTCATCTCTGGGCCATGATGACCTTTTCTCAGTGTCCCAACTTGCCAAAGTACTCACTTTCATTTCTAGGTTTTCATAGTACCATCTACTCTGCCAGGAACACTCTTCCTCTCAGACATTGTACCCGCTTTGGACCTGATAATTCTCCCTTGACTTGCACTTAGCAGGTGAAACCCTGCACAATACACTTAACCATTAATTCCTGTATCATTTGCTGCTCCCTCTGACGTGGGGTTGAAAACCTGTTGGTCTTATCCGCCATTCTGTCCTGTCCCTGAGTATATATTCAACAGCTATTTGATGAAAGAATAAGAGTTAATTAGGGACCATTTAATCCTTGGGCACTAAAAAGATAAAGTTAGTTACCGTAATCAGATCAAATCAGGCCTTCTGCCCACACTGTATTAACTTCTGACTCAGAGCAGATGCTAACATTATATCAAAGAATCAACTGGAGAATAGTGAATATAATCCATCATTTTTAGACACCAAGCAGAAGCAAAAAAGTTAGTGCATTTAGCAGAGAAATTATCCTGACAACTGTGCATCATACATTTTTTCTCAGACTCAAACTGTTCATACTATGTGATTATTCATCCCTAGCCTTTTCTTTATCTGCTCACTGCAAAAGCATTTGCTTTTATTTTTTTTCCTGTGAATTCAAGGAAAACATAGGCATTTCATGAAGTACTTATATCTATATTTAGGAACCAGCCTATTAACTTTCCATGTAAATTTCCCAGTTTAGCAACTCATCTCCTCAGGCTGCTCAAGTCTCTCCTAATCAATAGCTTCAACTCCCCAGGAATAGGATAATCATCTTTCTTTAAAAAAAAAAAAAAATTTAGCCTGAGTGTTTAGCTGATTGCGTTCATTTTCTAAATCTACTGTAACAAAGTAACAGAGACTGAATGACTTAAGCCACGGAAATATACTGTCAATTCTGGAGGTGGGAAGTCTGAGATCAAGGTGTCAGCAGATTTGGTTCCTTCTGAGGCTGTGGGGAAGAATCTGTTCCATGCCTCTTGCCTAATTTCTGGTGCTTTGCAGGCAATCTGATGTTCTTTGTCCTGTAGAAACAGCACCCTAATCTCTGCCCTCATCTTCTCGTGGTGTTCTCTGTATTGTTGTTCGGTCACTAAGTTATGTCTGACTCTTAGAAACCCCATGGACTGCAGCATTCCAGGCCCCCCTATCCTTCACTATCTCCCCCAGTTTGCTCAGACTCATGTCCATTGAGTTGATGATGCCATCCAACCATCTCATCCTCTTCCTCTTGTATGTATGTCAATGTCCAAATGTTTCCATTTGTAAGGATATCAGTCATATTGGGTTAGAGGCTTATTCTACTCTAGTTTGACCTCACCTTATCTACCAACATCATATTTCCAGATAAGGGCACATCCTGAGGTCTCAGGGATCAGGATTTCAACACATGAATTTTGGAGGGATGTAATTCAACTCATGGTAGTTATGACTAACAGAAACTTTCACATAAGTGAAAAATAGACTTCGTTGCAAAGGTATAAGGAAATTTTGAAAGGTTTTAGCGATTGGGACTGCACAAGAGCCTGTCCCAGACCCTGCAGCTGGGAAGATGGGCTCTGTTTCTTCCATCCTTGAACAGTTCAAGTCAAGGTTCAAGATCCTAGAGGAGAACATTCCATTGGCCAAGCTTGGGTCACATGCCCATTCCTTGGCAGCATATGGTTAGATGGTATGATGATGGTAGGATATTTTGGCAGAAGGACTCTCTAGTTTCCATAGTGAGAGAGCAAGCACTTAGATCTACTGTCCTGCAAAGTCTGCCCACAAGGAACTGGTGAAGGTGTTTCCATTAAGGAAATCTGGGATCTGAGAGTGTTAGGGGAAATGGATGCCAAACCGAGTTGAGAAACACACTCCCTCTGAACCTCAGGACCTTCCTTGGTGAGGTGGCAATGATAGCTGATGGGGATAATACAGGGTGTGTATGAGATGAAGGTCACACGTGTTTGCCAAGTGCAATTCAAGCTACTTGAGCATGTGTGTGCATCTGTGCTGATGCACACACTGCCTTGCATTAGTATTTAGAACCGGATTTTTTCTAGCCAGTTAGTTCCATCTTCAAAACCATGGTACTTTACACCTTGCTTTCTACGCTCCAGAAATCCATCCAAGTAGTCCTAGAATTCCCAGGCAACCTGTCATGTGCTCAAGACAGCTGTGCCAACTTCCTTTGCGAGGACCTCTTGTTGATGGCATGTGTCTGTCAGTTCCTCAAAGAAAACACTTCCCTTCTGCCTCAATTGCTCATGATTGCTGTGGAGAAGCTATGTCTGCTCTCTACATACACACCGGCAGTCTGATCCCTAGGTCTTCTGGACTTCTTCTGTCTAGCTCAAAGTACTAAAAATTCCCCAGGGGACATTAGATTTGGGAAGTGAAATCAAATGCGTGCGTCACAGCCTCTTCCGTCACCTTGTTGACCATGCAATGAACACTTGGGATTGCTTGAGAGGTCACTGGAGTAACCCCTGTCAGCATCTAAAATGTGACTTGGCAAGATTGGAAGGTATTATTGGATTAACTCAAGGATCAGTAAATTAGAAAATTTACTTCAGAGATTAAACAGTCTTTTATTGTGACTGCTCTTACCATGTCACTCAAGTCTTCTCTAATAAAATTTGTTCAGTAGTCAGTGAAAGTAGTGAGGGAGATTACAATTTTGAGAGTTTGGGAAATTTGTTTATGTCAGAAATTCACCATACACATCAAAGCTCAAGACTCTGTAAATAATTGTGAGGGATGATATCATGAGGCTGTTGATTCTTTCCCAAACTGGAAAGTTAGTTATACTCTCTCCAGGTTTTGTGTTTTCCCCCACAAGTGTCTGATGTATCCACGTGTGGTCTTTTTGGCTCCTTCCCCTCACACCACATGTGGCTAGTAGCGACCACATTGGAACAAGCAGACCTAGATTATGAGGTGTTGCTAAATTATCTCTCAAGTTTCTTCCAGGCCTAAAATTTTTTTTTTAATGGAATCTATAGGGTCTCCATAAGTAGGAATATCTAGATAGCATAGTCAGAAGAAGAGAAGGGTATTTGGGCAGGAGGGACTTGGTCAATATGGCTAGTAAATAGGCTGGCACTTGGTACTTTGGCCACCTCATGTGAGGAGTTGACTCATTGGAAAAGACTCTGATGCTGGGAGGGACTGGGGGCAAGAGGAGAAGGGGACGACAGAGGATGAGATGGCTGGATGGCATCACTGACTCGATGGACGTGAGTCTGAGTGAACTCTGGGAGTTGGTGATGGACAGGGAGGCCTGGCGTGCTGCGATTCATGGGGTCGCAAAGAGTCAGACACGACTGAGCGACTGATCTGATCTGATCTGATCTGGTACAAAATTAAAAATTCTCAAGGGTGGGAGCTGTCATTAATCTTAAAGATGGTGCCTTTAATTATACAAACATGAAATTTAAGTGACCTTGATTAATTAAAGCTGGAGTGTTTCCAGTCACCTTATCACAATTTATCCAGGATTCATTGCATACAAAGCAGTTTATTAGAAAGGGATGCGTGTATGTTCAGTAGCTCAGTCGTGTCTGACTCTTTGTGACCCATGGACTGTAGCCTGCCAGGCTCCTCTGTTCATGGGATTTTCCAGGCAAGAATACTGGAGTGAGTTGCCATTTCCTTCTTCAGTTGGATCTTCCTGACCCTGGGATCGAACCCATGTCTCCTGCACTGGCAGATGGATTCTTTACCATTGATTCATCCGGGAAGCCTATAAGAAAGGGATAGCAGACGCCAAAAGCATGTACTGCTTTGTATGTGGTCAGGGCCTAGTGGTCAGGACACCCTGTAATGCAAGTTGCTGTTCAGGCAACCAGAAAACTTTCAAGCACAGTTCTTTCTCCAGCTTGGTTTCAAGTTGAAGAAACACAAGAGTACTTGTAGAGAGAAATTCTCCTTGAAAGTGCACTCTTCCGGTGATGACCAGCAGGGCCACTGACAGCGGCAGGCCTGAGTGTCTGAATCAGACTGGCTGATTACCTTAATCACCTTAATCATAGAATCTACTCTCTCTGGGAACCGGCTCAACAGACAGAGTGGCAGAATGGCCTCTCTAAGCTGAAAACTTCTCGTTAGAATGTATTCGGAGGCATTTAGTGAAGAGCTTACAATTTATATTAGGGACAAGAAAATTTTAAGGCTTTGCCAATCCTTTGATAGTTCTTTTGTTAGTGATGAAGAGTTTTCCCAGAATCTCTTCCTTAGAGTACGTGGTGTATTCTTGAGAGGGGCCGCTGACGTCACAAGATTAGCATCTCTGCCCTGACTCCTCATTAACTGTTTAGAGGTTAAAAACTGGAACTTTTCTTTTTCTGATCCTTCACTTTGCAGCCCCATTAATCCACACATATTTGGGAATGAGGAGTGGGCCTTGATACCCACTCCCAGAATAAGAAGCAGGACCTCAGATATTCCTTTTTATAATACTTCTAAGTGGATCCATTAGTAGACCTCCACTGGGGTAGACTACCTGAATATTCAAGGTACATGCCAAATTTATTATTTTTTTTTTAAAAACGGTGCATTAGTATATAAGGAATAGCCATAACAAAATGAACTGGTGCACTCATTCCAGTAACCTAGTTGTTGGAATGCATAACTTCTCATGATTGTATAGGTGAGCTTATGTGAGTAGTTCATCAGGAAATGTTTATTTTCTTCTGGCACTGACTTTTGTTCAAAGTCACCACAGCAATAATGGTGATAAGGGTTATGCTGTATTGCCCAACAATTAGATTTTTTAGATTCAATTATCAATAATTATTCAATTATTGTTTATGATAAACAATTATATTTGTTAAATAGCAAGCATTATATCAACTAATTAATACTAGACAAATTTTAAAGAATATTATGAATTTTTGTTATAGCTATCACTCAGTTCAGTTCACTCAGTCATGTCCGACTCTTTGCGACCCCATGAATCGCAGCACGCCAGGCCTCCCTGTCCGTCACCAACTCCCAGAGTTCACTCAGACTCACGTCCATCGAGTCAGTGATGCCATCCAGCCATCTCATCCTCTGTCGTCCCCTTTTCTTCCTGCCCTCAATCCCTCCCAGCATCAGGGTCTTTTCCAATGAGTCAACTCTTCGCATGAAGTGGCCAAAGTACTGGAGTTTCAGCTTTAGCATAAGTCCTTACAAAGAACACTCAGGGCTGATCTTCAGAATGGACTGGTTGGATCTCCTTGCAGTCCAAGGGACTCTCAAGAGTCTTCTCCAACACCACAGTTCAAAAGCATCAATTCTTCAGTGCTTAGCTTTCTTCACAGTCCAACTCTCACATCCATACATGACCACTGGAAAAACCATACCCTTGACTAGACGAACCTTTGTTGGCAAAGTAATGTCTCTGCTTTTGAATATGCTATCTAGGTTGGTCATAACTTTCCTTCCAAGGAGTAAGCGTCTTTTAATTTCATGGCTGCAGTCACCATCTACAGTGATTTTGGA
>NW_011494706.1:5359069-5373669 GCF_000754665.1 Bison bison bison
ACCTGCATATAGGTTTCTCAAGAGGCAGGTCAGGTGGTCTGGTATTCCCATCTCTTGAAGAATTTTCCAGTTTATTGTGATCCACACAGTCCAAGGCTTTGGCATAGTCAATAAAACAGAAATAGATGTTTTTCTGGAACTCTCTTGCTTTTTCCATGATCCAGTGGATGTTGGCAATTTGATCTCTGGTTCCTCTGCCTTTTCTAAAACCAGCTTGAACATCTGGAAGTTCATGGTTCATGTACTGCTGAAGCCTAATGTGCTATAAATCACCAGAAAAATTAATTGTCCCATAATGACTAAGAACCTTAATCAGGTTAGCAATATTTGGGTTTGAATTCTGGTGTCTCATGTCCTTCTATGACCTTAGGTAAATTTCTAAACCTGTGTTTTTCCAGTTTCCCTGTCTATAAAATAGAGATAATAATATAGTAACTCACAACATTTTCTGTGAGAATTAAATGAGTAAATATATGTAAAGTGACTAGGATAGTATCTAGCACAAAGTGAAAAACCAGTAAAGGGCAACTAATTAGCAGTGGTCTTATTGTACTTTTTTAACCAGTCCTTGAGAATTGCTGTTTTCCAAGCGTGGTTCTAATTTTTAAATTTTAGGTCATTGACTTTTCAGAACATTGTAGAACACATTTATTTAAAACAAAATAATTAAGGTTGAGCTCTAACACAGCACTCACTTTTTGGCTGTCCCCCATCTGTGCCTTTCACGAACTTCTCCCATTTAACTATCCCAAGAACCTGGTGCTGTAGGTACTATGATTATCCCCATTTTACAGGTGGGAAACTGAAGCACAGAGAGGGTAAAGAACTGACTTAAGATTACCCAAATAGTCATAGTGGAGCCAGGATAGAGACCCTCTCAGCTCCTTTGCATGATGGTGTTTTAGTACCGTCTCTGCATTTGAGATTTAATATCCAACTTTTTCTAGAAGTTTTCTAGAATAAATTAATGTTTGCTTCTTATAAAGGAATATTTTTCTTTCTAAACCTCTCAAGTAAGAAAGAAAGAAAAAAAGAAAACAGTAAGAAAACCAGTTTGTTTGTAGAAAGATATTATCCTGAAAGAAAAACCAGCATCTAGTGCCAGGGACAGGAAGGAAGAGTGAAAAGTAACAGAAAAGTCACAATTTTAGACCAATTAAAAATGGACTAGGGACTCTGGCACTTACTTGACTCTGCAATAGAGTGGGTCTAAATAAAAAACCAACACTATTCAGACACAAGAGTAATAGGTTCTAGGCATTGTAAAAACCAATTTGGGGGGAAATCATATGCTATTGTAATATCAAAAAATTTGAGGACTATGAGGTAAATATTCCTGAAGTAATTAGACCTTGTGGGTAACTATATTTTAAAATATACAATTAGGATAATAAATATATTATTTCACATCACTTATTGCCTGTGATAGCATTTTAGGTAACTACTGAATCAATGATTTGAAATCTCCAGGCATATTACAAACAATTTTTCACAAAACTTAAACCCATCTATACTTTTATTAGATGTGAAGTAGATTGTCTATATAACCACACCTTCGCCAGTCTTGAATTAAATTACTGTATTTTTAAATTTGTCTTTATTTCATTAAATAATTATATTTTTAATTTGCAAATTACTGTAGAGTTGAATAGGTCCTTGGACTCATTCATAGGTAGCTTTCTTCTCAGTATCATCTGCCTATGCTGATATTTCAATGTTAATAACGTTTCTTAGTGATTTGTATCAACTCTTTCTATAATAATGATATGAGCTTCCCTGGTGGTTCAGATGGTAAAGAATCCACCTGCAATGCAGGAGATGTGGGTTCCTGTGTCAGGAAGATCCCCTGGAGAATCCCATGGACAGAGCCTGGTGGATTACAGTCCATGGGATTGCAAAGGGTCAGACACAACTGAGCAAATTTCACTTTCACTTTTTCTATAATGATGCTAAACATATTTTAATTTTTGTGAATATTCTACCAAGTTTTCTATTTGCAATTTAAATTTGCTTATGACTTTTTTCATAAGTATGTTTTAAAATGAAGCCACTACAATACTGTAATTAGCCTCCAATTAAAATAAATTAATTTTAAAAAATTTAAAAAAATAAAATGAAGCTATATAGTGACTTATTCATAAATATCATAATCAAATCTTCCATTTGCTTTAATAAGGCAAATATTAATATGCTTTCATGTTATATTTGCTTTAATAATTTGTTTAATAAATTTAACTTAACATTTAACAATCATGGCCATCCAACTGAAGCTTTCCTGGTAGCTCAGATAGTAAAGAATCTGCCTGCAATGCAGAAGACTTGGGTTCAATCCCTGGGTCAGGAAGAGCCCCTGGAGAAGGGAATGGATACATACTCCAGTATTCTTGCCTGGAGAATCCCATGGACAGAGGAGCCTGGTGGGCTACAGTCCATAGGGGCACAAATAGTCAGGCACAAGTGAGTGGCTAACACTAATCACAGTAATAAGGGGACAGGCGTAGCAAAGTCTATCATCTAGACTAGCATTATCAGCTATTGGTGTCAACGTACTGAAGAAAGGGTATATGAAATGCTTAAAAGTGGTCAGAGGTTATTCATGTGGTAAATCAGCATATATGTAAAGGACATATACACTTTTCTCCCCTTCACCATTCTTAATAATACCTTAATATTTCCTTCTTGTTCTGTTACATCCGTGTTCAAACTGCCTTAGAAATCCTTTGCATATACATTGGAATATAATTCAGCCTTCAAAAATAGAAATCCTGCTATTTGTGATAAGATAGATAGACCTTGAGGGCATTACGCTAAGTGAAATAAATAAGACAGAGAAAGACAAATACTGCACGGTATCACTACTGTGTAGAATCAGGAAAAAAAAAAGAAAAGAAAAGACAAGTTTGTAGAAAAAAGGACTGGAATGCTGATTAGCAGGGGTTAGGAAATGGAGAAAGTAGACGCTTTCCAGGTACACGCTTCCAGGTCTAAAATGAATGTGATCGGAGGGGATTGAACTATCGTCACCTAAATTGAAATTTGCTGAGAGAGTAGAACTTAAATGTTCTCACCAGGAAAGAAAAGGAAAAGAAAAAAGAAAACAAGATAAGTGAGGTGATGGATGTGTTAACTAAATGAGGGGAATTCTTTCACAAATATGTGTGTCTATCAAATTACCACGATGTACACTTTAAATACATTACAATTTTATATGCCAATTATAACCTCATAAAGCCTGAAGTAAAAAGATGAATAACTTCTAGGAATCTAATGTATAGCATTGTGGTTATAGTTAACATTACTCTATGATATCCTTGAATGTTGCTGAGAAAGTGGATCTTATATATTCTTACCACAAAACAAATTATAATTAGGGAAAGATTGAAGGCAGGAGGAGATGGGGAAAACAGAGAATGAGATGGTTGGATGGCATCACTGACTCAATGGACATGGGTTTGAACAAGCTCCAGGAGTTGGTGATGGACAGGGAAGTCTGGTGTGCTGCAGTCCATGGGGTCACAGAGTCAGACACGACTGAGCGACTGAACTGAACTGAGGTGATGGAGGTGTTAGCTAGTCCTTCTGTGGTCATCGTTTTGTGGTATGTAATATATCAAATACACCTTAAACCCATACACCTTAAACTTACGTTATATGCCAATTAATTTCAATAAATCTGGAAAAAATCTTTTCTAGAATGTATCTATATTAGATTGTAGTACTGGAGCTTCAATACCCCGCCTTCTCTGTCACTTCATTTCTTCTGCACTGTTTTTGTTTTCTACCTACAGATTTTCTTTTTTTTTGTCTTTTCAGGTCAATAGTTTCATTGAAAGATGAAAATACAAAAATACGTTGAAAGACGAAAATACGAAATATCTCCATTTTTTCCATTGCATTTAAAAAGCAAGTTAAATATCCCAAGGGCTCTTCTTCGGGGGACAGAATGGGGCTCTTTTTCTAGCAGTGCAAGTCACTCTGCACAGGAACCTTGCATACATGATTTTCCCGTGTTCTTAGAGAATAAGAACTTTTGACACAGAAAGCTCTGCAGAGACTGCTCATTATTTTGCTTCTGTTTGAAACTTAGGTGAAGGTCCTGACCAAAAGAAGACTGTACTTTGAAAAAAATCACTCCATGTCAGCAGGACAACTGGATCAGCTCGAGAGGCAGGCTGGTAGTCTTGACAAATAAGATCTATGGGCAATCAGATGAGCACTGGGTCCCGCCAGAGCTTGCCAGAAAGTGATAGATGTTGGTGAGAATTGTTATCATCTTGGTCTCCTCTTGTCCAAACTTCGAGTCCCAAATCAAGCTCTCTGCTCAGCTACCAGTGGTGTACTGTGGCCCAAGTGAAGCTGCGTGGTCAGCCTGTTAGTGGAAAAGTGCAAACGACACCAGGCCATCCTCTTTTAAAAAAAAATTTTATTTATTTACTTGTTTGTTTATTTTGGCTGTGCTGGGTCTTCGTTGCTTCATGGCCTTTTTTCTAGTTGTGGCGAGTGGGGGTTACTCTCTTGTTTCAGCTTGCAGGCTTCTCGTTGCAGTGGCCTCTCTGTGGAGCACGGACTCTTGAGCGCAGGCTCAGAAGTTGTGGTGCACAGGCTTCGCTGGCCTCAGCATGTGGGATCTTCCCATGTCTCCTGCAGTGGCAGGCACATTCTTTACCACTGAGCCACCAGGAGGCCCTGGCCTCTCGTTTTATGCATGACTCCAGGTGCTTCTTCCAGCATTCGCTTCAGATTCCTTCCACTTGTTTTCATAAAGGCCTTAGGCAGGAATTCTCATGGCTCTTCCTAAAGAGGAAAACTGGGCTGATTCAAATAATCCTGCAGGTTAAACATTTTTCCTTCAAGACACTTTGTTTCATACTTGTTCAGCGTTTTAAAGGAGCATTTTCTGTGTTGATTCACTTGGCGCACAGCTGTCTATACCTGGCAGCGTCGGTATGGTGGAAAATTCATTTCCTCTTCCAGATGTTTTTCTACTCCAGTTCTCCCATACTCGGATAGAGCTAAAGAGACACGAAAGTTCAGCTTAAATACAGTACTTCGGTGGCAGTATGTCCAGGGCCTCATCATGAGAGTTCAGCTTTCCAGTTCACCCCTAACCTGGTGGCATTGCCTGTAGAATCCTCCTCAGTCATCTGCAGATTCCTCTCCTTTTATTTCCCTCATTCCTTCAGGCCAATGTTTGGCAGAAACATACTTCTAGCGGGTTTTACGAGTTTTCCAGGTAGCATCATATATTAAGTATCGCCATTAGCCTAATATATTGTTGCCACCAGGAACTGAAACAGAGAAGAAAAGGGTTTAAAGAATTAACTTGTTAAAAACTCACTTCTATGAAGCCTCTCTCATTACCAGCTACAGTTTAGTTCAGTTCAGTTGCTCAGTCGTGTCCGACTCTTTGTGACCCCATAAACCGCAGCATGCCAGATCTCCCTGTCCATCACCAACTCCCGGAGTTATCCAAACTCATGTCCATTGAGTCGGTGATGCCATCCAACCACCTCATCCTCTATCATTCCCTTCTCCTCCTGCCCTCAATCTTTCCCAGCATCAGGGTCTTTTTAAACGAGTCAGCTCTTCGCATGAGGTGGCCAAAGTATTGGAGTTTCAGCTTCAGCATCAGTCCTTCCAGTGAATACCCAGGACTGATTTCCTTTAGGATGGACTGGTTGGATCTCCTTGCAGTCCAAGGGACTCTCAAGAGTCTTCTCCAGCTACAGGCTACTCCTTTAACACATTTCCCAAACTGCCAGAGTGTAACTGTCATTTAGGACACTATCTATGAAAAACAGGGAAGCCTAGGTGGCACAGTGGTGAAGAATCCACCTGCCAATTCAGGAGATGCAAGAGATGCGGATTCCGTCCTTGGGTCAGAAATGCCTTAGAGGAGAAAATGGGAATCTGCTCCAGTATTCTTGCTTGGAGAATCCCATGGACAGTCATGGAGGGTTACAGTTTTGGGGTCTCAAAGAGTTGGACACAACTGAGCACTCACATGTGTGATGCTTTGAAAAACACACTGCTATACCCCTCCCCTGACAGCACTGTCTCAGTGGATTTGGATTGGGACCCAGGGATGTATATTTTCAGAAGACCCCACGTTTATTAGATGTATTGTATCAAAAAAAAAAAAAAATCCCAGGTTGAGTTTTATGATCAGGCAAACTTAAGAAACTATCTTAATTATTGCTTTGCATCTTCTGCCTGAAGGATCTGATCATTTAATCATATCTTAAATCTCATGGCGGAAGTGTGCCTTGTAGAAGTATCTCAACAAAGCGAGAAGGGCAGTTGGATTTTCAAAAAGATGGTTATAGGGACTGATGTGTGGAAAGATAATTAAGGAGAGAGGCAGGAAACGTGCTTCACAGAAGACAAAGGGACAGAGGGAGCGAGAGGGAAGACAGAGCACTCTAGCTGCCCAGGCAGCCTGATAATGACCTCCGTCTTGGCCTTCCCGTGCCAGCCTCTGCACGCTCAAATCGCTCACAGCTGTCAACGGCCCTCTTCCTGGGCCTCTCTCTGATTGCATCACTCCCCCTCTCAGAGTCCTGCGCCAAGGCCCAATCACTGTTCGAGCCAAATTTACACTTCTAATCGCAGGCGTCAAGGCACTTAGCCTCTGGTTTCCTGTAACTGATGAGCATCAGCAGCCCGGTTCAGGCTTTTCACCCTGGCCCCCGAGGCTGTGTTTACCAGTCCCTGAGATGAAACTCTTGGGCTTGTTTTTGGCACAAGCCCACCTTAGCCTTGGACCACTTCCCCTTCCTTTTGATGCGGCCTTTCTTCCTTTAAAACACTGTTCAAAAGTGACTTTTGCAGTGTTAGCTTTCCCTTCTCTTCTTACTGTCCAGAGTGGCCTCATTCTTTCCTGCTACTTGACTTAGATTCAGAGTCCTTGATTCTAGGCCCCTGACCTCCCTTTTCATAAGACATTGACTTCAGAAAACTTGTAAATTCTTTCTCTGCCTCTTTGGAATGGTACAAACCTTCTCCCAGCCTCTTGCCAGTGTCAAAACGCAGGAAACGTCTTTCTTAAAGACCAGATAACCTTGGTTTTGGCATGTAAACATACAAGGAGATAACACTTGGTGTGCCCATCTCTGTGGGAGGGGAGGGGCCTGACTGACAGCTGCAACCAGCAGACCCAGAAGGCTAATCACAGAGAAAATCGTCTGTAAACTCAGGAATAACTCCGTGTTCTCCACACATCACACCGACCGAATTTCTACTACAGTCCTTTCATTTTTCTACTAGCTCACCACCAGCTTTTAAAAAACCCTCCTAATTTTTCTTTCTGCAGAATTGAGTTCCATCTCTTTCCCCCATTGTAATAACTTGAATAGTTTTCCTGGCCTGTCTAACTTTGTCCAGTGGAATTTTTGCTTGACATTACCTAATACCACAGAGATGTAAGTGGTCGCATAAATATACAACCATACATTTCAGAAAAATAATGTGTGTATGTGTGTATATATATATATATATATATCATATTTGCATCTTCAAAGTAGAGAGCTTTTGAAATTGATGACCAGCTGTCTTAGTACCAAAGTCTTTTGAATAGAAATATCTGTTAAACCAAAAAAAAAAAAAGAGAGAGAAGATTAATAGTCTCCATATATGATTGGGTCATTACATGAAAATAAGTTTTCAAAAACCCTGAAGACATATTAGAACAGTTTTCTAATATAAGAAAAAAAGCTGCTATCTTTTTTTAAGATCTGGGTAACAGTTCCTAGGTTGGAAAATGCATGTTGCTGTGACTTTAAAAGCAGGGAAATTTGCCTCATATATGTACAAATATGTGAGGGTGCCTGGCTGCTGCCTGAGTCATGGAGCACTAGATCCAAGTGTCTTATTAGTAAAAAGTATTAAACAGAAACAGAATGAAATCAGGCTTTTAAAAAAATCAATAAAATATACATGAACATTTTATATGCAACATACATATAAAATATAACTGTAGGGTTCTATTGATTCTACTAATTCATCAAAATTAAAAATCAAATGCTTCTTTGGCCCATAGTTGTTTTCAAATAAACTTGGGGAAATAATATTACATCATGTGTGAAAAATACTCAATAGGAGGAATATGTGTTTTCTAAGACTGTTTAAAAATTTTTGTCAAGTTTTTTAAAACTTTCATCTTATACCTTATTAAAATAGTTTTTTTGTTAGGTAAGTGGGAAAGGAAGCTCAGTTGTTAGATAATTTAAAGAACAGTGAAGACTTTCAGCCTTTCTTTTCTGACATTCAATTCCATCTGAACTACTGTTTTCTCCCAGGAGATACAAGGGGACATACTTGTTATTGAGTTGTTAGCGTGCGTGCGTGCTCAATCATGTCTGACTCTTTGGAATCAGCCATCATGTCCTACTCTTTGTGACCCCATGGGCTGTAGCCCCCAAGGCTCCTCTGTCCATGGGATTTCCCAGGCAAGAATACTGAAGTGGGTTGTCATGCCCTCCTCCAGGGGATCTTCCCGACCCAGGGATCAAAGCCACCTCTCTTGCATCTCCTGCGTTGGCAGGCAGATTCTTCAGCACTGTGCCACCTAGGAAGCCCCGGTTGAGTTGTCAGTGGGGGCTCATCTGTTTGTAGGGGGACAAAGATTTTTCCTGGCAGTGCTGAATTGGTTTGGCAATCACAGTTCCTTTGTATGGCCAGCAGTAGGAGGAAACTGTTCCCTAAAAATTCCAAAGGGATTCCTGTTCCTAGCCTCCCTTTCTTGGAAATGTGAAGAAGAATCAAACTCCACAGCAAGTGCATGCGTGCATGTTAAGTTGCTTCAGTCGTGGCTGACTCTGTGGGACCCTATGGGCTACAGCCCGCCAGGTTCCCCTGTCCGTGGGATTCTCCAGGCAAGAATAATGGAGTGGGTTGTCATTTCCTTCTCCAGGGGATCTTCCTGAATCAGGGATTGAACTCCAGTCTCATGTCTACCTACGTTGACAGACGGGTTCTTTACCACTAGTGACACCTAGGAAGCCCAACAACCAGTTAATTTGTTTTTAACCTGACAGCCTCTTTCCACTTCTTTGTCTCCTCTTCCTCCTTCTTTGTCCCCTCTTCCTCCTCCTGTTTTGTCTCCTCTTCCTCCTCCTTTTTTTTTGTTTTTGAATGCAACATTCCTAGGGTTTCCATAATACTCTTTTGCCTTCCAGGTATTGAAATAAAAATATTGTCACTTGAATGGTAGAGAACCCTGGGATATAGGTGTAGTATTTAATTCTCAGGATTCTGGCAAATCTCCAGCCCCTATTCTTAGGCTAAAGAAAGAATACTTTGAATTACAACAACAACAACAAAAACTGTTGATGACACTTCACATTTATTTGCATATGGATGTGAAAGTATATGTTTGAGGGTCACTACTAAAACTAGGAAGTACAGATGGCCATTTGAACCAATGTGCTAATCTCTTGCATGGGGCCAAGATTATACAATTTTCTGTTATGTAAAACTGCCACTTACAATTTGTAGATACAGTTCTATAGCCAAGTTTATTAAACATTTTTTTTTAAACAAATGACCTCCAGTTAAATCTATTTCTAGTCTTTCCATTTCTCACCTAGAAAAGCAGATGGGAAATTGATTTTGTGGATGCATATCATACTTTAAAGCTTAGTAAAAACTGAGTGAACTGAGCTATTCATGAATAAGCTTAATATTAGAGATTGCAATTTATCACTTTGGGGGCTTTAAAAGTTTCTTTCTCCCCTCAAGTTAAAACACTATTTATATGGGTGGCTAGATTTTATTGAGCCCATTTTTTATCTAGACATTTTAGTCCCCGTGAAGGGCTGAACTGTGCAAGTGATACTGTAAGTGGTTACTGCTATCAGCTGCCTCCTGTCCTGCACTGGATCCCCTTCCGTGCCAACTCTCCATTCTCGCGTCTCCTCTCCCTTTTTTACTCTACATCCAGGGCTCTGTTTCTAAGTTGCTCTCTAAGTTGATTTTGTCTGAGAGAGGAAGTGTCAGGATTTGAACCAGGGCTGTAAGAAATGCTATATTTAATTCCAAAGGAAAGGAGCAGGGTGTTCACATGGGGTTTCAGTCGTAAAAACAAATCTAATCCCAGGGAATTAATGTGACCTGGATACACCTGAATCCTCTGCCCACTACCCCTCATTCTTAACTATGAAAAACTTTCTATAGCACCACAGTTCAGCTGGATTTCCCAGGTGGCTCAGATGGTAAAGAATCTGCCTGCAATGCAGGAGACCTGGGTTCAGTCCCTAGGTCGGAAAGATCCCCTGGAGGAGGGCATGGCAACCCACTCCAGTATTCTTGCCTGGAGAATCCCATGGACAGATGAGCATGGCGGGCTACGGTCCATGGGGTTGCAAAGAGTCGGACACGACTGAGCGACTAACACACACAGTTCAGTTACTATTTCATAAAACCATGTAGGCAGCTAGTTTAAAGGAATGCAAAGGGGGTGCAAAGTATTCCACTTGAAGAAATCTTAAGAATTTCTCAAACAGAGAAAATGCAGGATTTCTAGGGCCTGAGTGTTTTTGCACTATTGTTTTCCTTGGAGAGAAGCTATTGATTTGAGGAATTAGAAAGTTTCTGGAGAAGAGTCGTGGAAAATTTGTAAGAGAAATATTTCTGGGATAAATATACCAAGACATCAATTTCTTCTTTTAGGGCTGGGGATTTTGAGTTATGAACACGTTTTGGGGAGTGAACCCAGGTGGTCCTGAGTCCCAGGGGTAGGGATGGGCAATTAGCAGAGACAGAAGGAATTATACTAATTTTCTATTGTTGCTGTGATAAATTACCATAGACTTAGTGGTTTAAAAACAACACAATTTCATTATTTTACAATATTTTGAGCCCCAAGTCCCACATGGGTCTTATTGGGCTCCTATCACAGTGTAGGGCTAGATTTGTTTATGGAGATTTATGTACCTGTTACAGCTTCTCAAGGCCTCCTACATTCCTTGGCCTGGTCCCCTTTCTCCATCCTGAAAGCCTGTGATGGCACACTGATCCCTGTCACGCTGCCATCTCTCTGGTTCTCTGCAGCTATGAACAGAAAGATCTCTCTGCTTTGGAGGACTGTGTAATTAGATTGGGCTCACTTGGATAATCCGAGATAATCTCCCCATGTTGAGGTCTTTGATCTTAATCAGCAAAATCCTTTTTGTAAGTGGGGATTAGGGTGTGGACATCTTTAGGGGCCATTACTCCATCTACAAATAGAATCATGGGCTGCAGTGGGTTGTTCTTGGGCTGCTAAAGCTCTTAGTCTCTAACAGGATAATCTCCAGAACGGAGTAGTCTCTTCCAGTGCAAAATCGAAGTGGATGCCTAAACTCAGTAATCAAAATGAGTAATATTTTAAAGCAGTGCTTTTAAAAAATCAAAATCTTTGAGATAGGCAGTTTCATGCTTGTAGTCTTTTGTCCCTCATTTGTTTCCATAACAATGGGCCTCAGGCCTTGAACACTTTCTTACCAAACAAAAAGGAAAGAACCCCACACAACTTTTGCTGGGGTTATTGCCTTGTGTAGGAGTATCCTTTCTTGTTAGAGGTTCAATGCATGCTCCTTTGCTCTGCTTAAGCAGGTATGTCAATGGGCTTCAGGTAGGTTCCAGGTTCCAGGGTGTTAGACTTCATGACAGAGGAGTTGGTGTCTTTCTACTGCCATATGGGGCTTCCATGGTGGCTCAGATGTAAAGAATATCTGCCTGCTATGCAAGAGACCTGGGCTTGATCCTTGTGCTGGGAAGATCCCCTGGAGAAGGGAATGGTTACCCAGTCCAGTATTCTTGCCTGGAGAATCCCATGGACAGAGGAGCCTGGCGGGCTACTGTGATATGAGATGAACATATAGTGGCCAGTTGCCTTGCATAGGCTGCCAGCCATGAAGGACTGATGCCCATATTGGAGCTGATCTTGCTCTGTCTTTTCTCTATGTGAGAAAAGCATTGTTCCATCCAGGGCTTGACTGTTGTGCATTTTCCTTGTCAACTCCCAAACCAAGTTGCAGCTGAAGTGTTTGAAGTCCTCCCCTGGGACTGGTTTGTCTTCTGCTCTTGGAGATTGATTCAGTGCTCAGTGTTTGGTTTGACAGAAATAAATGCAAAAAATCCATGACGATAAAAGTATCAGAATTTTAACTTTAAGATAGGCTGTTGTTTGCTTACGTTATGGTCTATTACTATTATGCGATATAACAGTCACTTCCGAATGGCCTATGGCAGATGGTTTACAACAGTGTGTGAAGGGAAATGGGAAGGGGGAAATGCAAGGTTTTTTGGTGTCATTTTGTTTTGATTGAAGACATTATTTATTTTTCACTTTGTTTAAAATATCCTGATAAAGGTTTTAAGGGCACATCTTTTCCTCAGTTTACAATAAGGCTTTGTATGGTATTTGTTATTGTTGAGTCGCTAAGTCCTGTCTGACTCTCTGTGACCCCATGGACTGTAGCCTGCCAGGATTTCTCAGGCAAGCGTACTGGAGTGGGTTGCGGTTTCCTTCTCCAGGGCAACTTCTTGACCCAGGGATGAAACTCATGTCTCTGGCATTGGCAGACGGGTTCTTTACCTCTGAGCCACCAGGGAAGCCTTGTATCGAACATTGTGAAGGCAAGTTACAAGGCAGACAAATTGGAACACAGCTCTGTGCAATGAGATACCCTTGAATGAATGAGATAACACCTTGAAAACTTCTGTGTCCGGGTAAGAATCTGCATCAATGTCAACATAATTAACTACAGGAGGATCATCCCACACCTGAAGACCAGACTGGTAAAGACATGTTCCATCACTGACAGCTATAGTGGATTTCCTATTAACGCCACATCAAATTTCTGGCTTATTTTTGTATTGTTTGGGAATATTTTTCAGGCCCAAGAGATCCTATCTTATGTATATTTCTATAGTCAATGGGATCGCAAAGAGTTACACACGACTGAACGACTGAACTGAACTGAGTAGCAAGGAGCGAAACTATAAGGAGGACCCTTTTTAAAAGACCCTCAGCTACCCCATAGACTGCAGCCTACCAGGCTCCTCCATCCATGGGATTTTCTAGGCAAGAGTACTGGAGTGGGGTACCATTGCCTTCTCTGTTAGTAGCAGCTTAGCAGCAACTTTTATTTTATCATTATTATTTATTTGGCTGTGCCAGGTTTTATCTGTGGCTTGTGGACCTTTAGTGGTGGCATGAGAACTCTTAGTGCAGCAAACTCTTTAATGATGACATGCCAATTCTTAGTTGTGGCATATGTGGGATCTAGTTGCCTGACCAAGGATAGAACCTGGGCTTCTGTAGGGAGTGTGGGGTCTTAGCCACTGGACCACTAGGGAAGTCCCAGGATGACTAAAAAAAAAATAGTCTTTGTCCAAAAGAGTTCCTGGAAGGATCATTGCAGGTGATAGAGATTAAAGTTGTTAATCTTGTGTGATGTGAGTTGAGAATATTGCTGTAGAGTGCTGTTTGCTCTTCAGGTTGGGATATATAGACACCAATTTCAAGCGTGTAAAAATCAGTATCCAATTACATAAAGACAAGAAGCGATATATGGGGACCTCAGCCTGTAAACCAATTCACCGCTGAGAATTTTATAGACTTTCCCTAAGCAAGGATCAAGTCAGTTCAGTCGCTCAGTCGTGTCTGACTCTTTGTGACCCCATGAATCGCAGCACGCCAGGCCTCCCTGTCCATCACCATCTCCTGGAGTTCACTCAAACTCATGTCCATCGAGTCGGTGATGCCATCCAGCCATCTCATCCTCTGTCGTCCCCTTCTCCTCCTGCCCGCAATCCCTCCCAGCATCAGAGTCTTTTCCAAGAGTCAACTCTTAGCATGAGGTGGCCCAAGTACTGGAGTTTCAGCTTTAGCATCATTCCTTCCAAAGAAATCCCAGGGCTGATCTCCTTCAGATGGCCTGGTTGGATCTCCTTGCAGTCCAAGGGACTCTCAAGAGTCTTCTCCAACACCACAGTTCAAAAGCATCAAATCTTCGGCACTCAGCTTTCTTCACAGTCTAACTCTCACATCCATACATGACCACTGGAAAAACCATAGCCTTGACTAGACGGACCTTTGTTGGCAAAGTAATGTCTCTGCTTTTGAATATGCTGTCTAGGTTGGTCATAACTTTCCTTCCAAGGAGTATGCGTCTTTTAATTTCATGGCTGCAATCACCATCTGCAGTGATTTTGGAGCCCCCAAAAATAAAGTCTGACACTGTTTTCCCATCTATTTCCCAAGAAAGTGATGGGACCAGTTGCCATGATCTTTATTCTCTGAATGTTGAGCTTTAAGCCAACTTTTTCACTCTCCACTTTCACTTTCATCAAGAGGCTTTTGAGTTCCTCTTCACTTTCTGCCATAAGGGTGGTGTCATCTGCATATTTGAGGTTATTGATATTTCTCCCGGCAATCTTGATTCCAGCTTGTGCTTCTTCCAGCCCAGCGTTTCTCATGATGTACTCGGCATATAAGTTAAATAAGCAGGGTGACAATATACAGCCTTGACATACTCCTTTTCCTCTTTGGAACCAGTCTGTTGTTCCATGTCTAGTTCTAACTGTTGCTTCCTGACCTGCATAT
The DNA here is from genome assembly GCF_000754665.1 of Bison bison bison. NCBI lineage: Eukaryota > Metazoa > Chordata > Mammalia > Artiodactyla > Bovidae > Bison > Bison bison. Next base: position 5,373,660 of record NW_011494706.1, read on the forward strand.
AGGTTTCTCA
>NW_011494706.1:5373769-5390041 GCF_000754665.1 Bison bison bison
GTATTCCCATCTCTTTCAGAATTTTCCACAGTTTATTGTGATCCACACAGTCAAAGGCTTTGGCATAGTCAATAAAGCAGAAGTAGATATTTTTCTGGAACTCTCTTGCTTTTTCGATGATCCAGTGGATATAGGCAATTTGATCTCTGGTTCCTCTGCCTTTTCTAAAACAAGCTTCAACAACTGGAAGTTCACGGTTCACATATTGCTGAAGCCTGGCTTGGAGAATTTTGAGCATTACTTTACTAGCGTGTGAGATGAGTACAATTGTGCAGTAGTTTGAGCATTCTTTGGCATTGCCTTTCTTTGGGATTGGAATGAAAACTGCCCTTTTCCAGTCCTGTGGCCACTGCTGAGTTTTCCAAATTTGCTGGCATATTGAGTGCAGCACTTTCACATCATCATCTTTCAGGATTTGAAATAGCTCAACTGGCATTCCATCACCTCCACTAGCTTTGTTCGTAGTGATGCTTTCTAAGGCCCACTTGACTTCACATTCCAGGATGTCTGGCTCTAGGTGAGTGATCACACCATCGTGATTATCTGGGTCGTGAAGATCTTTTTTGTACAGTTCTTCTGTGTCTTCTTGCCACCTCTTCTTAATATCTTCTGCTTCTGTTAGGTCCATACCATTTCTGTCCTTTATCGAGCCCATCTTTGCATGAAATGTTCCCTTGGTATCTCTAAACAAGGATATAAAATGTATATTCAACCCTTTGACAGTTCCTGGAATTCTGATGCATGCACTCAACTTGCAAGCATCCTTTCAATTCAGTAGCAGTCAAATCTCACTTTGGCTTTTTCTAAGATACTCTTCCTTTCATGCTATTATCTCCCTGTTAAATTCACTTAGTTTTCAAAAATTTGACTATGATATTCTTAGGGATGACTTAGGATATGACCCTTTCTTTAAGGCATGGCCTTTCCAAGGTCCCACGTGAAAGGCTGAGGTGCTCAGTGAGATTTGTTGATTCTTGTTGGACCACAGTTCCAGCATCTCCGGGAACGGCATGACGTCCAAAATCCCTGCTCAGCTTTCAGTCTGATTGCAGCCATTTTCCGGTTGGCTTCTTGGTAGTTCTCACTGTGCGTGTCATTTCAGTCCCCAGCTGTCAACCTAAGCAGAACCCCCCTGCAGACTTTAGCTGTTTTTGCTGTCTGTGAATCTTCCTCTTCCTTTATATCCTGTCCGGCAAATTCAAGCCAGTTCAGCAGCCCTGAAGTCCTATTTCTGTCTCCCCACCTCAGCCACACCACTGCTCTCCAGTTGAGCTTCTGTCGTCTGTACTGAGGCCAGGAAATTGCCCCAACACAGAAAGCCCAAACTGACATGGAACTCGTCTCATACACTGACTGATGAGTGATGAGTTTTATAGTTGTTTCTGGTGTGAGGGTAAGACTGAAACCAATTGCTCAGTCGCAGCCCGGAGCAGATCTTTCTGTTATATTTGGATGTTATTTTACTTCACAAACTTTGGGAGTTGGGAGCCTAGTATTACCTTTTGACTATGTAGTCTGCATGTAACAAATGCATAATATGGGAAAAGTTAAGGGTGATGAGAACCATCTTTGTAGTCAGAAAGAGGAGAAGTGGAAAATCAGATGAGAGTATAGAAATGATTGGATTATTTTCATTTGTGGTCACCATCTTTTTTTTCTCCTATCCTCTGTTGAAAATCCAGTCTTCTTCATCATATTTGTTGATGATGATCCAGTCATCATTATCATCTGTTGATCTCTCTGCTGTTCTACAATAACTGCATTAGAACGTTATTTCCCAGAACTTGGTTTGGACTGATTTTCTAGTACTTACATTGACATCTTAAATTTTTATTATTTTGACATTTAATCTCTGACCAGGTTACCCCCGATTTTCTTGCACAGTTACACTTAAGCCATCCTTCAGCATCCTTCATCCCTCAATAATGTTGTCCTGGGAGTGATTCTGTTCCTCTGTGTGGTCTCCTGCACGCCTGGTCCCTGACGCTCTCCCTGAATCTTTGTCGGCATCAGTTCTCTTCCTTGGCCATTCATGCCTATAAGGACCACCTAACATGATATTGTCTAATTTCTGAAATACAGTTAAACTTATCACATCACATTTCCCCCCACTGGGGGCAGTCTATGTGGCCAGAATAGAGGAAAGAAAAACAAGCCCTGCTGGTATACCTAGTATATGTTTGAGGGCTACTCTAGTACCCTTGCCTGGAAAATCCCATGGATGGAGGAGCCTGGTAGGCTGCAGTCCATGGGGTTGCTGAGGGTCCGACACGACTGAGCGATTTCACTTTCACTTTTCACTTTCATGCATTGGAGAAGGACATGGCAACCCACTCCAGTGTTCTTGCCTGGAGAATCCCAGGGATAGGGGACCCTGGTGGGCTGCCGTCTCTGGGGTCGCACAGAGTTGGACATGACTGAAGCGACTTAGCAGCAGCAGCAGCAGCTTAGGCAGAAGTTTACAAGGCATGGCCTCCCTTTCCTCTGTCTATGCATCCTGGCCCCCCGCCTCCATGCTGAATAGAATGTTTGTTTGTTTCTTCCAGATCATGGCTTGCTTGTTTCCTTCCATTTCCCTCTTGCTTTGTACTGATCCCTCAGATTACTTCAAACTAGAAAATTGTGTGTGGGGGGAGGATGGGGTGGGGTGGGGTAGGTTTGGAGTATAAGTTTAGCCTTAGCATATGCAACTGTATTTATATAAAATGATTATATCAATGTATACAGAATTTTTGAGAAGTGTGGTACTCTAACAATCTTGAATATCCAGAACACTAGCACATGATTTACTAATGGTTTCTCCCTATCAGCTGTAGCATAGTTAAGACTATGTTAAGTTAGCATAGTTAAGACTACAACCTGAGAATGTGAACGAATGGGCAGCACTCTAGCTACGTTTCCAGATATTTCTCTTGAATTTAAAGAAACAGATCAGAATATGCATAGATAGTTAAGTAGTTTGGGATTGACATGTACACATTGCTATATTTAAAATGGACAACCAACAAGGCCCTCCTGTATAGCACTGGAAACTCTGCTCAGTGTTATGTGGCAGCCTGGATGGGAAGGAAGTTTGAGGGAGAATGAATACATGTATGTATGTGTATATATGGCTGAGTCCCTTCACAGTCTACCTGAAACGATCACAACATTGTTAATTGGCTATACTCCAGTATAACATGAAAAGTTAAAAACAAAAAAAGAATATGCATGGTTGAGTAGGGCATTACTATAAGGATATCTTTAAGCTCAGTTCTATTTACATAATGTTAATGATTTATAAAATTCACTATTTTATACTAGTAACAAATTTCTTACCTCACAAATAATGACAGGCTAGTCGAACCTGACATCAAGGTTAAGAACCAGTCCTTCAAAGAATCTCTATAGAGAATCATATTGTGGTCATCACTGGATCTTGCAACCTGTGATCCTTGACTTCTCATCTCCTTTCTGAGATTTTGCAGCTTGCCATTGGTCTAGGGAGATGGGAAGAGGAAGATCATATCTTTCGTGTCTATACTTTAGTCTAGAGTAGTAGCTCTCAAACTTTAGAATGTACTAGGATAACCTGAAGGGGTTGTGAAAACACAGATTGCCTGGCTCTAGGCTGAGCTTCTGATTTAGTAGGTCTGAGATAGGATCAGAGAATTTGCATTTCTACCAGCATTCCCAGGTAACGTTGTGAACCACCCTTCTAAGATATATCTGTCTGTTAAGCATGAGATAATGGCACCTCACTCCAGTACTCTTGCCTGGAAAATCCCATGGACGGAGGAGCCTGGTAGGCTGCAGTCCATGGGGTCCCTGAGGGTCCGACACGACTGAGCGATTTCACTTTCACTTTTCACTTTCATGCATTGGAGAAGAAATGGCAACCCACTCCAGGGTTCTTGCCTGAAGAATCCCAGGGACGGGGGAGCCTGGTGGGCTGCCATCTATGGGGTCGCACAGAGTCGGACACGACTGAAGTGACTTAGCTTAGCTTAGCTTAGCTTAAGCACGAGAATCCTCTGAAACCGATTCTCCTTTTAGATACTTCAGAGATATATTGCTAGTGACTCAACTTTGCTTTGACCTTCTGTGGAATTGCCACAGTCACTTAATGCTTCTGTGTTTCTGTATCACTGTCTGCAAGATGGAATATGTCATTTAAGGCTTAATGATGCTTAGGCTCACATGAATAGTGCTATGGATTTGCAAGTATTTATTTTGAAGCATTATTTTGCAGACTTGGAAAATTCCCCAGAGAAGTTATGGTTAAGGCTCCATATAGAAATTGAAATCTCTCTTTGGCTTCAAAATCATTTACTCTGAAGCACTGATTTATTCAGAGGGAAAAAATGTCAGCTTTTTTGTTAGCTCAGTCTTCATGAAATTACAGAAAAAATAATTTTTTTAAGTTAAATCATCACTAAATCCTAATGTCTATCGATGTGTTTGGTCAAATGCTATAACATTTGAGGCATTTAAATAGTAAGTTAGAAAACTTTTAAATACTTTTTAAAGGTTTCAAGTATAGAAATGAAAAAAATCAGAAAAGATATTATTAATTGGAATAAAGTTTGTTTCATCTGAACAAAATATTGATTAAATAAGATTATCACATTGCATTGAAATATCTTTGGGGTCAGAATTCTACAGTGCCTAAATTCTATTTTATCTCCAAAGTACCAGCTTTGAAAAATGTTTACTCTTTGCTTTCTCTTTCTTTAGAGTAATAACTCACTTGAGACTCAACTTTATTATCTGATATTGGTGATGATACAGTAGCATCCTCAAAATTGTTTTAAAGTCTTAATAAGATTATGTACTGAAAATATTTTGGGACAATGTGGGTCATTAGATATTTTATCTCAATCTTACCCATTAAAATATGTTTAGGTCCTACAATAATTACAGAAACAGAATTTTTAATAGATTATTGCTCTTCTTGGGGAGTAGGGGAAATCTCTATGGCATATCAACAAACAAAATGACACTAAAAAACAAAAGAGCATTGAGCTAAATACAAAACTGGGAACAAAGCCCAGAGGTGAAATTTAGGGTTATCCTACCAAATTCTATACTAGTTTCATGAGTGGAAAATAAGTCTTGGGTGAGTATCAAGAAAAAAAGGATGAATCCAAGATTCTCATATTAATTTCAGACCCTCTAAGTGGGATAAAGTGTCCTAGCTTAGCAGTAACTTCTGATTCTCAGCAGAAATAAGTGTAAACTTTCTTTGGATATAAATGTAAAGGAAACAAACCCTGAATATTCATTTGAAGGACGGATATGGTAACTCCAATACTTTGGCCACCTGATGCAAAGAGCCAACTGATTGGAAAAGACCTTGATGCTGGGAAAGATTGAAGGTAGGAGGAGAAGGGGACAACAGAGAATGAGATGGTTGGATGGCATCACTGACTTAATGGACATGAGTTTGGGCAGACTCCCGGAGATGGTGAAGGACAGGGAAGCTTGTCATGCCGCAGTCCACGGAGTCACAGAGTAGGACACAACTTAGCAACTGAACAGCACCAACGAATGTCCATATTAGAAATTTAGGATTCCCACTGAGTAAGTCCAAAAAATTAAATTCACAGTAAAAATGATCAAGGAAACTAGCTGCTATGAGTGAAAGCTGGAAGGACAGCAAACAGCAGAGACATGTCCCCCCACCTCTCTAAGGACTTCAAATATTAGAATTTGCTGATATGGAATATATAAACATTTAAAATGTAAAACATGGAATAAAAAAGGAAATAAGCTGGCATGTTTGGAAATCATCAAAATAAAACCTTTAGACATAAACAATATGAATGCTGAAATTGAAAGCTCGGTGGATACTTTAACCACAGAGTTCATGCCAATGAAGAGAGAATGACTGAATAACATGTAAATCTAAATAAGCTCCCCAGAAAGCAGCACAGGAAGAGGAGGAGATGAAAAAGTTTAGAAGTTTATGGAAGTTAGAGTGAAAAGGCTAACATGTATCTAATTTGATCAGTTACAAACCTAATGGCTAAAAACTTTTCAGACTTAACAAAATACAGAAATTCACCAATATGACAATTTGATTGTATTTCAAGCAAGAAAAGTAAAAATAAATCCATAGCATAAATTTTTAGCAGACTTGTAGAATATCAGTGACAAAGAAAAGATCTTAAGAATAGCCAGAGAATGCATGTACACACTAAGGCACTTCAGTTGTGCCTGACTTGTTGCAACCCTATGGACTGTAGCCCAACTCTGTCCATGGGATTCTCCAGGCAAGAATACTGGAGTGGGTTGCCATGCCCTCCTCTAGGGGATCTTCCTGACCCAGGGATCGAACCCTTGTCTCTTATGTCCCCTGCATTGGCAGGTGGGTTCTTTACCACCAGCTGGGAAGTCCAGCCAGAGAATGAATACATATTAGTCATAAAGGAGTAACAGACCAACAGCAGATGTTTTGGTATCAATAATAGATGTCAAAGGACAGAATGATATCTTCAATATGCTGGGAAAACTCATTATGTACTTATCAAAACTAGGTTTTAAAAACAAGAGTAAAATACAGAGATGCAAGATCAACAAAATGTGGCAGAATATAGAATTAAAAGACCTTCACTTACAAAAGCTGTATTTTAGAAAAGACAAAATGTCTGAGTTGCAAGAAAGAATGAAAAAAATAGACAAAAATAAGCTGCATAAAATACTAATTTTAATAATGCCTCATTTTAAAGCTTAAAAAAAACTGACCTATTAGGAAACAATAGCATGTATGTTGGTAAGAAATAGTTGAAATCAATTTATTCTGAAATTCTCTCTATTTTTTAGGAGGTAAGTTAAGATACTAACTTTAGACTTTTTTTATGATGTCTGATAAAATTTCAAGAGTATGTATCAAAAAATAGAAGGATGAATTACAATGAGAGAGCAAACAGTGTAACAAATAAGAAACTCAAAATCAAAATAGAAGAAACAAAGAAGTATATCAGTAAGAACGTGTCATTTAACTATTGTCACAAAATTGCTTAGTAACAGTCATTCTACAACTCAGTGGATTAACGTCTAAACATCCACGCTCATGGGTTGTTAGTCTAACAACCAGAGTGACAGTTGGTGATCAAGGTTGCTGAACTAAAATGGTTTGAATTTGCTCCACATTCCTCTTACCCTTTTCCTAGAGCCAGCTGGCTAACCTAGGGAAGGGATGTTTTCCTCATGCAGGATGTTTTCCTACAGCAGAGACGCATACAAGCATAATTCAGTGCTACACCTCCTTACATCTGCTAACACCCTATTTGCCAAACCAAGTCCTATGGCTTTTTCCAAGATTGATGGAATGGGCAAATATTTACCTTTCATGAAGGGAGGGTGAAGACATAAGTATTTATAAACAACAATCTGATGCAAAGAGTGATAAATGTAGTAAATTCACAAGTTACTTATATTAAAAAATAAATAGAATTGTAATGATTTTCCCTACTTATCAGGAAATTGAACAACTAATAATTAAAATTTAGAGACTATCAGACTGAATTTAAGAGACACATAGAAACCTGGAGAGATTGGTGATAAGAGAATGGGAAAACAAAGATAACCAGGAACATAGTAAACAAAATGAAACAGGAAGTTTTCAGTGCTGACTTGGTAGGGGACATTAAGGAGCTCCTGGGGAACCAGTAATAGTCGATTGCTCAATTTGTTCCATGTAAATAGAAAAAGGAAAAAAGAGAGAAATAAGCAAGGAAGCAAGCAAGTTGTGGTATAATAACTGTATTAAAATGGAATAAAATAACATGTAAAGCACAAAGCATTATTGAGAATGTGCTGTGCTGTGTTTAGTCGCTTCAGTCGTGTCTGACACTGAAACCCTATGGACTGTATCCCGCCAGGCTCCTCAGTCCATGGGATTCTCCAGGCATGAATGCTGGACTGGGGTGCCTTGCCCTCCTCCAGAGGATCTTTCCGACCCAGGGATCAAACCCTTGTCTCTTGCGTCTCCTGCAATGCAGGTGAATACTTTACTGCTGAGCCACCAGGGAAGCCCCATTATTAAGGATACATCTTGTAAAACTGAATGAGAAGTGCAACTCATCAAAAAAAATAACAATTCTAAACTTGTATGGATGTGGCAAAATAGCACTAAAATACATAAAACCAAATATGATAGAACTATAAAGGAATTCACAAATTCACCAATTCCTATTATCTTTGGTTATTTTTAGGACAAGCAGAAGAAAATGTGTTAACAATAGGGAGGACTTGAACAATGCATTATCAAATTTGATTTAATGGGCATGCATAGATCCATATTCCCAACAATTGGAGAACACACATTCTTTTCTATTACATATGAAGTTTTATACATTAAACCTTTATGCATTTCAAAAAAAATTGGATTCTATTTATTTAACACTAGTAAGATAGGTACATTAAAGGATAAAGTTTAAAACCACCATAATGTGGAAAATATCAACTACCTACAGGAGAATAATAATAAACTACTTACAATAAGACAAAGAATATGAAGTATTTTTAAGGTAACATGGTGGGAAGAGCTGACTCATTTGAAAAGACCCTGATGCTGGGAAAGATTGAGGGTGGGAGGAGAAGGGGACGACAGAGGATGAAATGGTTGTATGGCATCACCAACTCAATGGACATGGGTTTGGGTGGACTCTGGGAGTTGGTGATGGACAGGGAGGCCTGGTGAGCTGCAGTTCATGGGGTCGCAAAGAGTCGGACACGACTGAGCGACTGAACTGGAACTGGAATATGTGTGTATGTGTTTATATGGATCTTGATGCTTATAAGAGAAAAGAAGAAAGGCTGAATATTTATTTGCTGATTACTAAGTTTTTTTTGTTTTTAAATAGGCTTCCCTGGTAGCTCAGACGGTAAAGAATCCATATTTGGTTCCTGGGTGGGAAGCATCCTCTGGAGAAGGGAATGTCTATCCACTTCAGGAATTTTATTTGCTGATTGTTAAATAAGATTTTATTTAAAAAATCAACAAAATAAATCCAAAGAAAGTAGAAGAAAATAGATAACACATAAGAAAAATTAATCAAATAGAAAGCAGATATAATAAAGACGACCAACAACAACAAAAAGTTAGTCACTTTAAAAACCTGTGGCAGGATTTATTAAGTCAAAGAGACAAAGCACAAGTAATAGTAAGAAATTTTTAATCAAAATTTTGAAAAAGTAGATGGAATAGATAAATTGTAGAAAACTATAATTTTTGGAAAATGACTCAAAAAGAAATGGAAATCCAGGGACTTCCCAGGCAGTCCAGTGGTTAAGACTCTGCATTTCCACTGCAGGGGACACGAGTTCAATTCCTGGTAGGCACAGCCTAAAAAACTAAAAAAAAAAAGAAAAGAAACAGAAATCCAGATAACTAGTTAAAAATTTCCCCACATTAAAAATATCATGCCCAGTTTTATCAATGAATTCTTTAAATTTTTAAGTAAAACATTTAATTCTAACTTTATACAGAGTCTATTCCAAGTAATAGACAAAAAGGGAAACTTTTCACAACTTATTTTTTAATACAAGCTTCTATACCAAAGTACAGATAAGGACAGTATGTGGAAGGAAAATTATAGACCATTAATGCCAAAATGAAAAACAATATTATCAAAACAAACCCAGCAGTGTATAAAAATGATAACACATGGTGATCAAATTGAGCTTATTCCAGGAATTTAAAGGTATTTTAACATTATAAAAGCAATTATTTAAAGCAGTTATTTAAAGCAGAACATGTTTCACCACATTTGCAGATTAAAGGAGAAATCCATTTGATCATCTCGCTTGAAGCAGAAAATCATTTAGGATAATTGAACATCCATTTACAATTATCATCCTTTCCAGCATAGCAATATACGTATTTATCAAAACTTTATAGTAAAACATCCTTAAAGATGAATTTTAAAATTAGGAACAAGACAAGAATTGCTATTATTGCTCTTTTTCTCGACACTGCACTAGAGTTTCTGACCAATGAAATATAAGAAAAAGAAATGAAAACAACTTTTGGAAAGAAACAAAACCATTGCCTACAAATAGCATAACTGTATAGGAAATCTCAACAAATATTGAGTAGTTTATTGGAGTTAGTTAATAAGAGAAATTAGGAAAGTGACTAGATAGGTGCAAAACTCATCTTTAAACACCAGCAACAGATAAAGAAAACAGAGTATTCTCAATATAAACAAAAATTATGAAGTTCCTAGGAGTAAATGTAACACTGCAGATGGTGATTGCAGCCATAAAATTAAAAGACACTTACTCCTTGGAAGGAAGGTTATGACCAACCTAGACCGCATATTCAAAAGCAAAGACATTACTTTGCCAACAAAGGTCTGTCTAGTCAAGGCTATGGTTTTTCCAGTGGTCATGTATGGATGTGAGAGTTGGACTGTAAAGAAAGCTGAGTGCAGAAGAATTGATGCTTTTGAACTGTGGTGTTGGAGAAGACTCTTGAGAGTCCCTTGGACTGCAAGGAGATCCAACCAGTCCATCCTGAAGGAGATCAGTTCTGGGTGTTCATTGGAAGGATCCATGCTGAAGCTGAAACTCCAATACTTTGACCACCTGATGTAAAGAACTAACTCATTTGAAAAGACCCTCATGCTGGGAAAGACTGAGGGCAGGACGAGAAGGGGTCGACAGAGGATGAGATGGTTGGATGGCATCACCGACTCAATGGACATGAGTTTGGGTAGACTCCAGGAGTTGGTGATGGACAGGGGCCTGGTGTGCTGTGGTTCATGGGGTCACAAAGAGTCGGACACGACTGAGCGACTGAACTGAACTGAACTGATTGAAAGACATTGAAAAATAAGGAAAGGCAGAGATATCCCCATATTCAGAGTAAGGAAGAATCAATATTACTAAGATGTCAATTTTCTCTAAATTAAATGAGAGTTTCAGGGCAAATCTAATCTAACTCCCAAAAGGGGCTTTTGAGGAACCTGACTGGCTTATGATAATATTTGAATAGAAGATCAAGGGGTCAAGAAGAATCAGGACACTCTGATGAATAAAAACAAGGTTAAGAGAGTTGCCCTACCAGCTACCAGATCTATTAAGCTAAGTTAATTAAGAGAGTGTGGTATTTGTGCCAGGTAAAAATCAGTGGAATAGCAAGCTCAGAAATAGACCTCTCATCTATGGAAATAAAATGCATAACTAAGATAGTGTCTTATAATTAAACATGGGTAATTATTTATTCATAGAGGAAAAAAGAAGAAATTAAAATCTTTTCTCTTAACATGTAGAAAAGCATGTGCTGTGCTTAGTCATGTCTGACTCTTGTGACCCCATAGACTATAGCCTGCAGGCTCCTCTGTCCATGGGATTCTCCAGGCAAAAATACTGGAGTGGGCTGCCATTTCCTTCTCCAGGGATAGAAAAGTATATTTCCAGATAAATTAAACATATTAGGAAAGGTGAAAATTTACAAAAAAGAGAAAACATTTAAAAAATTGTAATTATTCTCCAATTAAAATAAATACATTAAAAATATCTTTTAATTCCAGAGTAAAAAAGATTTCTTAAACGGAATACAAAAGAGATTAACCAGATGACAAAAGTTTGGTACATTTTAGTGCAAATACAGGCTCCTTTAACTGCATTTGCAAAACCTATAAGTCCATTAAATATGAAAGTTTATTGGTGGCTTAGACAGTAAAGAATCTGCCTGCAATGCAGGAGACATGGGTTCGATCCCTGGGCAGGGAAGATCTCCTGGAGGAGGGCATGGCAACCCACTCTAATATTCTTGCCTGGAGAATCCCTATGGATGAAAGAGCCTGATGGGCTACAGTCCATGGGGTTGCAGAGTTGGACATGACTGAACAGCTAAGCACACACACATTTTCATATGCAACCTCATTTGATGGCAAAAACAGATATGAGGCTATTCGTGGTGTTTCTCTGTAATAGGTGTGACTATTCACTCAGTTTTGCCTCGGGTGTATTAACAAGTTTGACTACAGAATTCTCTTCAGACTGTTGATCTGTTAAGAGTGTTCATAACACAGAGGATATGACCTATATCATCTTTCTAGGGAAAACAAAATCCAAATCTGAAACATGTCTGATTTTAAGAGCTTCGATAAGGGGATTGTAGTCCTGAACATGAATACTAAGAATGAGAAAGGTAATTCATGATAATAGTTACTTCTGTGTGGCTATGGGAAGGCAAAAGATGGCATAGGAAAGAACACAGGGATGGATAGTATTCAAGCAAAAGGGCTTGAGGGGGTCATGATTTTATGTCCTTCATAGCTTACATGTATGTACGTTGTTATTATTTTGTTGCTATGTCCTGTTTGACTCTGCACCCACATGGACTGCAGCTCCCCAGGCTCCTCTGTCCATGGAATTCTCCAGGCAAGAATCCTGGAGTGGGTTGCCATTTCCTTCTCCAGGGAATCTTCCCGATGCAGAGATGGAACACACATCTCCTGCATTGGCAGGTGGATTCTTTATCACTGAACCACCAAGGAAGCCCTGGTGGGCTGTATGTCACCTACACTTAATCTGTTGTAGTAAATGAGAAATTTAAAATGTGGGTTTGTGGGTGTTTTAATTCTTCTCTCTTTCTTTTCGGCTTTTAAAACATGATTTCCCTTCATGAAACTGACCTCATGGCTCGCTTACAAGTCATGAGCTACTTTTTAAGAGCGGCCCTTGAGCAACCCTCACCCACTGCACTGGGAACAAGGCTATCAGCTGTCCTCATTCCTAAGCCTTCAAGTAGTTGATACTTGATGGATGCGTTGTCTTCCTGTTGTATTAATAAAACGACTTGTATTGCCCGTATCGGAAATACAACAATTCCTCCTTGTTGCTCTGAAGGTTTTATTTCTTCTATTTTTAATGATATGGACTAATTATCCCCAAAATAACCTCACCTCTTTCCTAGCCGGGACTTGACTATTAAGCCTATGGTTCTGTGAATTTTCTGCTGCTGCTGCTAAGTCGCTTCAGTCGTGTCCGACTCTGTGCGACTTTAACGCCATCGTAAAGAACAGGCATCAGGCTGCTGGAGTTTGACAACCTTGATTCCAGCATGCCGGGGTCCAGCCCTGGCTGATCCAGGGAGTTTGAAGCGGGGACGGCATCGGTGAATACACTGGCTTTGATTAAATATTAATTAGAGATATAAAAAGTAATAGAATGAGGATAGCTCGGTAGGAAAATTCAGTGGAGAAAAGAGGCTGAGTAGCTTGGTTTATGCGGGGGACCAATAAAACTTCAAGACAAGAAGTTTGCACCACTTACGTAGGCCGCAGGCGTCCTTCCGTTCTCCCGAAGGAGAGGAGACACTGAGGCCTCCCCGGTCGGATCTTAGAAGCCCAGGCATAATTAGTAAGCATGGCGGGTTCCACGCTCCAGATGGAGACACAGCCAGAGTGAAAGAGAAAGAGACATGGGGAGACCAGTATTTTGAGGAACTGATCCCAATTCTTTATTTTCCATGGTCTACTTTTATACACTGAGATGTTATGGAAAAGTCACGCAGGGTCAGAAGTCCTGACTTTTATCAAAGTCAGGTGCTTCATACAAATGTATACAGAGGTCTTAGGGGTGTTACATCATCTTCTGGCCAGGGCGCTTGCTGACAATTTATGACCCTGTCCTTGTGACAGCAGTCAACCAGGACACTTATTTCTCCAGGGGTGATTATTCTTAAAACAGACGCCACCCAAATGAAGTTACATTCCTATAGGGTGAGGGTGTAGTGGGTTTTAGTTAAGGAAAGAATTTACTTAGCCTAAGGTCTAACGTGATTTATATCAAAGGTTAATACTTATTTCTTCTATATATTCATTAATGTGTGTAAGGGCAGGGGATGTGGAGACTTAGCAACAAACATTGGCTCAACAAATGAAAAACCCTTCACCAATACAATTTCTAATCAGCCCACTATCCTTATACTAATGGTTTTCTAACTTTTCTAAGGAACCTGTTTTTAGAAGGTTTAAAGCATCCCGTGCCTCTCATGGTTGGGAGGCTGTGAGCAATCACATGTGGCCGGACAAGCCTGTCAGGCAGGCTAGAGAACCTTCAGAGGAGTTTGTAGGTTGAAACACTCTTGTCACGCCCAGGAGTTTTTATTAACTGTAGCTCTAAGTTAACTCCTTCTCCAAAAGAGGTGGTTGGGGACAGCCCCCCATAAAGTCAGAGGTGTAGGGGAGAGCACAAAGTAGTAAAGTAGGCAGGCTCTGGTTATGGGGGTAGATGTTCGAGGATTTCCAGGGGGGCTCCTGAGGCTCGATCCCGCCTTTGCATATGTCGAGCCTCCTTCCTCATGACCTTTGCCGTGGGCGGAGTGCCTCACGCCGGCCCCCAACACCAGCATCAGGCACTCAGCACTCAGGCACTTAGGCTGGGAGCCGGGTGTTTAAACAGACGGCATCTGCCACTGCAGCCCGCCCGCCAGCCACCTCTCAGCTGAGAGAACATTCATCTCCCTCACATCTCCTATACATTAATCGAGTAAAACAGTCTTCCTGTTGGTCAACCAAAGTAATCGGAACAGGCAGGAGCTAAGACTTCAAAGGATGATTTGGAGCCATCCAAACCACTCTAGATCTCCCTGGTTGAGACGCTTTGGGGCGCATAGGCTCAAAACGTGGCGCCTCCCCTTAGGAGTTGTAGATTATAGCCCAGGTTGTCAGGGATTTTATTAATCGGCAGAATCTTCAGCCTCCTGGCTGAAAAGCAGACGGGGATTTCCACATGACAGGCCCTCTGGCGTCAGAGACTCCACAAGATGGGGACAGTCTCAAAGGAAAGTAGAGTAGACCTCATCAAGGGAAACTGACAAGTCCTTACCTCTGGGCAACTAGTATCGTTTCCTTTTTTGTAGAGGAAGATCATACAGCAGAGGCTCTTGAGTTTATTTATAGCATTACCATAGGAAAGAAAACATTATTAATATGAAATCTAACACTTTATCCAATTTTTCTTAGAGTCAAAATGGTTTTTGTGATTTGCAATAATCTGCTTTGTCAAATTTCATATTTTCTGTTTCTTTTTAAAAATTACTTTGTAATTTACAGTTTAAAAAATTAATGGTGGAAATGAAATAGGAATAAATGTTAGATATTATGAACAAAAAACTAAAAAAAATTTTAAACACCAACTAAGTACTCTAGCCTCTATGGAGCTTAGTGTATTTTATTTGTATGTACATGACTTTATTACTTCATGCATATGTCGATGAGATTCTTTTTATGTTTATCAAAATTGAATACGATCTTTGAAATATTTTTCAGGCCACATTAGTTGAGTTTTAGACTGTCCAGGTTTAAATCCCAGGAGTTCTGCAAACTATGTGACCTCAATCAAGTTACTTAATATTGTTGAAATTTTCTCATTTGTAAAATAGGATATTATAAAAGACATTTGATTCTATAGCATTGTCATGGGAATTAAATGGACTAATCCATATAAAATGTTTAGAACTGTCTCCTTGATACATAATTAGGTCTTCAGTATTTATTAATAGTAGCTATCTATTACTTTTTCTTCATTATTGCAGCATTTAAAAATGCTAGATCTTATTAATGTCAGCTTTTCATTTGTTGGTGAAATATGGCTTTGTGAAAGAGTTTTGCAATAGGAAATTCAAGCCTGTGTCTTGTTAAAACCTAGTTTAAAATAACCTGTGGAATGAAACCAATAAGCAAATAATACTATTAAAATTTTCTTCTTGAATTATCACTTCATTTACCAGCAGTTGCCTTGATCTGTGCCTGTATGTTTTTTGAAAAATATTGAGTTTATATTTAGTGCTGTGCTAAGTTGCTTCAGTTTTGTCTGACTCTTTGCAACCCTTTGCACTGTTGCCCACCAGGATCCTCTGTGGGATTCTATAGGCAAGAATACTGGAGTGGGTTGCCATGCCCTCCTCTTATATTTGGAATCATATACTATTCACACAAGTAAGGTGGTAGGTAAGTTCTGCTCCCACTCCAACCCCAACATTAAATAGAGCAGCTTCAGTTTTATCTATTTTTAATAGTTGAGCTTCTGGGAAATTCTGAATGAACAATATGTCATCAACTTAAAAATACCCAAATATTTTTAAAATTTAGTTTATACATCTGATTTAATGGATAAGAAAGCTGAAGTGTTGAGAGGTAACATGGAGGAGATGACCCCTCCCTAGAAGAAGGTGTAGAACAACATCAAAAAACTCTAAAAATTATTTGTAGGTGGTTTTTGTTGTCTGAAACACACATCACATTCCAAGCTATAAGCACTGCTGCCACT
>NW_011494706.1:5390141-5400759 GCF_000754665.1 Bison bison bison
CTGGGATTCTCCAGGCAAGAACACTGGAGTGGGTTGCCATTTCCTTCTCCAATGCATGAAAGTGAAAAGTGAAAGTGAAGTCGCTCAGTCGTGTCCGACTCTTAGTGACCCCATGGACTGCAGCCCACCAGGCCCCTCCGTCCATGGGATTTTCCAGACAAGAGTACTGGAGTAGGGTGCCATCGCTTTCTCTGTATAAGCACTAGAGAAACAGAAATATTCACATTTTTTTATGGAATTGTTTTCCTGTATTTAATACTTATTTGTACATGTTATGTCATGATGTGGATTATTTTGTTTAATCTTTGAATGGCATTCGAAGTAGGTTTTTTTTTTTAATTCTTAATTACCAGTGAAATTTTTTTTTTTTTTAAGTTCTTATTTATAGATGATGGATGTGAGGTCCTAGATCAAATGTTAGAGGTGAAACTATGATTCAACCCAGCTCGACAGGCTTCAAAATACATGCTTTTTATCAGTCCTATGAACTTTCCATGGAGAAGGAAATGGCAATCCACTCCAGTCTTCTTGCCTGGAAAATCCCATGAGCGGAGAAGCCTGTTGGGCCCCAGTCCATGGGGTCACAGGGAGTCGGACACATCTGAAGTGACTTAGCACACATGCACGCACATACTGAGAGGAAGGGCTTCCCAGGTGGCTCAGTGGTAAAGAACCCACCTGCCAAAGCAGGAGATGCAGGATACACAGGTTGACACAGGACTGAGCAACTAACACACACACTAAGAGGAAAATCACCTGTGTCATCTGTGATGAAAGGAGGACTTGAATCTTCTGATGGTCCATTAATTATAATGCAAACTTATTAGGATTATAATGATTATAAACACATGCTGTGGGAAATAAGTAATTGAAAATATAATGTGTGTGTATATATATAACACGAAACATTTAATTCATAGGAACGATTAGTGATGAGAATTTTAGGCACTATATTATCCTATTGGGAAAAACTCTTTTGCGTCCTCTTCACATCCTATCACATAAGCTTACTTCACTCCCTGGGGCACAACCAGCCAAATACTATCTAACCCAGATGTTTGCAGGGAAGCTTTGGTAAAATGCTCCTTCATAAGGCTCAAGTTTCTAACATTTCCTATCCCATTAATGATTTTTTTCCCCTCTCTGGAAACAAATGGAATTAACCAGTGGTGATTTCCTCTGTGACTCTAACATTAGTCACACTAAGATTACTGTGCATATTTCCCCGAAGATATATTTTACATCGTGTAACGAATGAACCATTTAATTCTTAAGATTTTCCAGTGAAAAGTTCCTCTCTCAAGTTGTAACTTGCTGTTTAATCTTGTTAGAGGAAAGAGGCAGGTAACTATTGCATCCATCTCATAAAAGATAATAACATTTTGAGGTTAACTGAGTGATTCATGTCTTACCTAGGAAAGATTATAAAATTATAATAGAAATCCCACCCTTCTGAAGCAGTCAGAAGGTGTATGCAGAAGATGTTATCTTCAACCACTCGCCCCACCTCCCCCATCTCCAAAACAAAAAAAACATGGGTGGGGAAGTTTAGATCTATTCAGGTCTTTATCATCTTGCTAAGTTGGTAATAGTGAAAAGCCCTAACAACTCCTTTCCTCATCACCACTTCATAACAATCACCCTCCTCCCCATCACCTTAGCATGTAGAAAAGATACCTTCTTTTGTTCAAATATGTCTTCAAATCTTAAAAGTTAGCTTGACTAGGCATCAAAGTTAATATACTTTTTATCTGTTATATATATATATATCTTTATATATCTGTTATAATGTAGTAGTACTTTCATGAAAGGAAAGGGAAAACATTTTCGTTGCACAAACAGGTAATGAATACTCAATTGCACATAGAGAGAATTAGCAGACTAAATGATCCAATGATCAGTAAACATACAACCTGACTTAGGAGGCCTTGAAGATGTGGAGTGCAGTCCCACTGTTTTGTGCTGGACCTTCTAACGAAGGGACTAGTAACTCCTTCCAGTTAATTCTCGAAGTGTGACAGGAGATTTGTAGAATATAAAGAACTCAGAACACTTGTTTCTGGATTGTGTCTTAGTGCATGAGTGCTCAGTCAGGTCTGACTCTTTTCACCCCCACGGACTGTAGTCCACCAGGCTCCTCTGTCCATGGGATTCTCCAGGCAAGAATACTGGAATGGGTTGCCATTTCCTCCTCCGGGGGATCTTCCTGAGCCAAGGATCAAATCCACATCTCTTCTGTCTCCTGCACTGGCAGGCAGGTTCTTTACCACTGAGCCACCCAGGAAGTTCTGAATTGTTTCTTAGGATTTCCCTCAATTCCCCCAGATCTTTTCTGAGTCTCTTGTTTGTCCAAAATTCCAGAGCCCATGGGCTGCACCCATTGCACAAATTTCATTTGCTTTGGCCCTTGGGTCCCTCTCTCCTGTTAGGACTAGCTATAGTCATTGAAATGATTTTCCAGTGTTGACAGCATTTCCAGGGTGTATTTATTCAGCAGGTTAGCCTGACAGTTGTGTAAGTATTCAGATTTGTTTAGAGAAAGGATATACCAGGTGACTGTGATTTTCATTACTACTAACCATTGCTGGTCTTTAGGAAATGGTTAATTTTTCTAGGAAATGCATGTAGTTGTTAACTTTAATATTTATGTTTGGAAAGATAAATACAGTTTCAGTTTGCAAAGTTCAGAAATTGCCTATTCTAGGGGTTCTCAAAAGATTGTCAAACTCCATTTCCTCTGGGGAACAGTAACTTCAGTCAGTATCTAAACAGTAAACAGGTTTAAGGAAAAAAGCAAGAGAGTTAAAACCGTTTTATCATAGTATGCAATTGCTGTTATATTTGGCACAATCAGAGGAAAACTGCCATTTACTAACTAAGAATTGCAGTTTATCTTGTTGACTTATTTTAGGTGCTGGAATCATCACTACAGTGACGATTAAAATCAGCTGTTTGAATTCTAGCTCTACTATGATCCGAGGGGCCTCCTATTATGAACTTCATCAAGATAACTAGACAGGACTGGCTGAGCCAAGAGTGAACAATGAACTCTACACAAGTTGCATGCCTTTAATGAGCAACACAACGGCAACGAGTAAACAGTGGCATTGTGACAGTAACTTCCAGTCATTCCTCAATAAGAATTCATGAAATCATACAGATAAGGCCAGGGGACATACTGTCCTCATTTTATTGTCTATGTAATATATGTACTGTTTCTTTCCCTACTTATATGCCTCACCATCCTATACTGGGCAGGAGAATCGGACTTCGGTGATGCACTCGTCCATTTCGTTTGACTACGGTACCCACAGCAGCTAGGACAGGATCTGGCACTTAAACTTCAACACGTGAGTCTGAATGAACAAGTGGAGTCTCTTCCTTGACTTAGGACTCTGTTAAATTTTTTTTTTTTTTCCTGCTGGTATATTCCCACTGCTATAACCTAGGTTCCTCTCTTGCTACACTGCATGTTTCTTAGCTGATTCTGTGATTTGCTAGGGTGGTTGAAAGATCTTCAGAAGGTAATTTTTCCTGTTCGTTTAAAAAATAATCATATTTTACAGTAGGACTGTTTATTGAAGAAAGTTTTGAAAATATACCAAAATACATGTGAGAAAATAAATATCCCCATGATTCCACTGCCCACAAATAACCATTTAATATTGAGGTGGGGGGGCAGGTTCTGATATCTTGTTGAGTAGAATGGCGACTCAGAGGGTAAAGAAATCCGCCTGCAATGTGGGACACCTGGGTTTGACCCCTGGGTCTGGAAGATCCCCTGGAGAAGGGAATGGCAACCCACTCCAGTATTCGTGCCTGGAGAATCTCATGGACGAGGAGCCTGGTGGGCTACAGTCCATGGGGTCACAAAGAGTCAGACACAACTGAGCAACTAATACTTTCTGATACCTTATGTGCTTATTATATTTCTTTGATTAAGCTAATACCATAATTACAATTTTAACATGATTTTTAAATTCAATATTTTATGATATTTTCCTAGGAGCTAAATATTCTAAATTTCCTAGTTTGTTAAATTAGTGATTTTTAAATAACTATCTTTGGCATTTTATATTTATTTTATCATATGCATTTTCCTATTTTAGCAACTCTGTTTGTTCCAATTGTTTTTCTTGTTGTTATAAATCATACTTTAACTAGAATCTCTGTACTTTTGCTACCATATTCTTCTTACAGGTTTCCACAATGTTTCCTTAGGATGGAAATTCTGAGTTGAAGCAGAAGGTTTTCAAATCTCTAGTTGCATTCTGCTAAACTTCTTCCCAGAAAGACAGTACCAGTTTATACTGGTTGGGGCTTTCCTTTCATGTAAAGATTAGCTGGTAGCTCAAAGTTAGACCGAGAAAGGATCCAGCGTAGCACAGGAGTCAGGCTGCAACACACACCTCTCTCCCATGCCACCTCTACTGCCTCACCCTGGGGGTGTGCCAGTTCACCAATTTATACCCACTGTTACTAAGGTTTTACCTCCTTTTCTTTTAAAATTAGAGACCTTATCTATGAGATTTATTCTAAAAATGGCTGCTTCCAAGACTAGAGTATTATAGTTTTAGAATTTTGCCTCTTTTTGGTTACTGGAGACTTACTGCTTTACCCAAGTGCACAAGGGCTGTATAATCCAATTCAGAGACAGGGTCATGGTTAAATCACCAGAGTCAGCACTGGTGCCTAAAAATGTTATTGGGACTATAACCCATCATGTGTGCCTTTGGAATGTCATCCAATATAATGTGCTAAATAGACTAACGCAGACCATACCCTTCATAATAGAGTGAAGTAGAAGTGATGATTGGCAACGTTGAAATTCATGCCATGTGAATTTGCAAATATGTCAGATAAACAATTAAAGCCAAGGGTTCCACACTGTATCATAAGGACAAATAGTGCTGAGTTGTTTCAAGCGTATTGTTTCCTAAAATACTAGAGGAAGCTATGCCATGCATGGATTTCCATTAAATTGTTCCTCCCTAGGATGGAGGGACAACTTGTCTATAGCCTCTAATGCCCTTTGGGGTGCACTTGAATACATTGGAGGAGATGACATTGAACCAGGTACACAGCAAAATTAACTTATAATTTTAATAGAAAAATAAGGGGCATGTCTTCTCTTGATGTTTTCAATCCTTTCCTTACTTATCTTCCCTATCAGTGACATTTTTTAGATGGATGAGCAAAGAGAAGTGCCTACTTCTGAGAGGAGACATAGAATCACAGGGAATAGAATCAGAGAACTGAGGACTGACTCTGGGAGCTGCTTGGTTCATAAGATAATTCTCTGGGATAAAACAGTGTCACAGTAGAGTTGGGAGGGTTTCAATCCTCTTCAGGCAACTCACCAGTTCAACCAATATTTACTGATGCTGGCTGTGTGCTTAAAAAACTGTTCTAAATCCATGGACAAATCCATGAGCAGAAAACAGATTTGTCCTTGTCCTTAGGTCAGTTGCCATTGGACATGGGGAGACAGACATTAATCACATAATTTCACAAACAACTGTACAAATGCAGTTGTGTAGAGAGGCAGGGTAGAGAACAGAGGGTGCTGACTTTGCGGGGAAGATCAGAGAACACTTTCCCTGAGAAAAACGATGCCTGAGTTATGACCCGAGGCATTAGCTAGGTAAGAAGAGGGTGGATGAGGAATCAAGATGGAGAAACTGTGTGTTCAGGGCAGAGAGCTGGTGGTGTAGATGGAGAAGATGGACCATGTTAAGGAATATTTAGGACACGATCCTCACGGAAATTGATGAGGATTTGGAATGAAGGGTAGAGGCAAAGTGAGGTGTCAATACAAGCAAGTAGGTTTCTGGTTTGAGCAATTGTTTGGGTGGTGGTGCCACATCCTGAGCTTAAAAAATAATGAAAAACGATCAGGGTTGGGGGAGTATTTGATGACTGGTTTTGAATATGTGTTGAAATGTTTTTGAAATATCCTAAATAATATGTGTAGATAGCTGAGTACGATATTCTGAGGGAACACATGGGTTGGAGGTACAAGTTTTCGCCTCATGTAAGTACTGGCTATTGAAGCTGTGGATACAGGTAACGTTACCAAGGTGAAAATTTAAGTGGGTGGAAAAACAACAAGGCATAGGCCTAGTCTGCTATGTTCAAGAGGCCGTTTTTCTCCCCCAGGACTTTTTTTTTTAAGATGGACTATCTGTAAAGTCTTTATTGAATTTGTTACAATATTGCTTCTGTTTTACCTTTTGGTTTGTTTGGGTGTGAGACATGTGTGATCTTACTTCCCTGACCAGGGATTGAACCCTCATCCCCTGCATTGGAAGGTAAAGTCTTAACCACTGGATTGCCAGGGAAGTCCCAATGATGAGGCTTCTTGAGTCTAATTCCCCCTCCCCTAATCTATCAAGGGAATATAGTATTTCATGAAGGAGACGTGGTGGTTAGTGGTGACATTCTTTGTTGAAGAATCAAGTAAGATGAAAATGTTAGCTGGGCTAAGGGCTATTGTGGACATTGTTGCTTTACTGGGAGCCATTTCAGGGAATTGTTTGGCCAGATAATAGATTGGATTGGACAAAATCCAATCTATTGGACACAGACAAAAAGTTCAGACAACTTAAGAAGCCTGTGAGGAAAAGGAGAGATTGAAGCAGTACTTGGAAAGGAATATGGAACTGATGAAGTTTTTTGTTTTTTTTTTCATTTTTAATGGCTGAAATTTCATGTAAAACTAATTGAACAGTTCAAACAACAGGAAGGGAATATACAGAAGAGAGAAAAGATAATCAGCAGCAAAATGTTCTTAAATCATACAGGAAAGCACTGGTCCAAAGCAGAGAATTTAGATTGAGTTAGGAAAAGAGAGAGCTCTTTAATTTTTCCAGAAAGAAAGAAATCTAGGTGATTGGACGTGTAGATGGATACTTGTCTGATATCAAGGAAACGAGGCAAATCCTTCTCGATGCTCTTCTTTGTAAAGTTCCTACCTCTTTATGAAAAGGTGATTTGCTGAGTTTGAGAGATGAGGAGAGTGGTTTGAGGAGAAAAGAAGACTTGTGACGCTGTCACTGGGGTGAGTGTACGAGTGGATGAACTCAGCCTGACAAAGACGATGAGACTGTCAGGTGGTACTGAAGATCCCATTGAAGGCTGGGGATTGTGGGTTTACCATGGAGATTATCTGGCTTCGTGTGACTTTTCTGACTGCACTCTGTTGCTGAGAGGTAGGCATCAGGAAAGCAGTCACATGGATTCAGTTTGGGGGTTTCCTAGAGAGCAGTAATGAACACAGCAGAAAGGCAATGAAATGTATAGTGTTGTCAAGCATATGACTGAAGCAGTGAAGCATGTATTCTAAATGGTCTCAGAAGGAAAACACAGAGAAGAGAGGGAGATAAACTGGGAGGGAAAAAAGAGTGAGCATTGGGCTTCCCAAGTGGCTCTAGCGGTAAAGAACTCACATGCCAGTGAAGAAGATGTGAGAGACATGGGTTCAATCCCTGGGTTGGGAAGATCCCCTAGAGGAAGGCATGGAAAGGCACTCCATTATTCTTGCCTGGAGAATCCCATGGACAAAGGAACCTGGTGGGCTACAGTCCATGGGATTACAAAGAATTGGACATGACTGAAGTGACTTTGGAAGGAAAGTTATAACCAACCTAGATAGCATATTCAAAAGCAGAGACATTACTTTGCCAACAAATGTTCATCTAGTCAAGGCTGTGGTTTTTCTTGTGGTCATGTATGGATGTGAGAGTTGGACTGTGAAGAAGCCTGAGCACCGAAGAATTAATGTTTTTGAACTGTGGTGTTGGAGAAGACTCTTGAGAATCCCTTGGACTGCAAGGAGATCCAACCAGTCCATTCTGAAGGAGATCAACCCTGGGATTTCTTTGGAAGGAATGATGCTAAAGCTGAAACTCCAGTACTTTGGCCACCTCATGTGAAGAGTTGACTCATTGGAAAAGACTCTGATGCTGGGAGGGATTGGGGGCAGGAGGAGAAGGGGACGACAGAGGATGAGATGGCTGGATGGCATCACTGACTCAATGAACGTGAGTCTGGGTGAACTCCGGGAGTTGGTGATGGACAGGGAGGCCTGGCGTGCTGCGATTCACGGGGTGGCGAGGAGTCGAACACGACTGAGCGACTGAACTGAACTGAAGTGACTTAGCACACACACACATACCCCCCACCCCTCACCACACACACATACATGAGTGAGCATTAGACTGGAGACCATGATGAAGTTAAAGGATTGTTGTAGCAGAAGTAACTGAAAAAAACAAACTGAAATAATAAGACTCAGTCAAAGGGTAGCATATATGTGAATTACTTCTTTGGATGTAGAGAAGTCCAAGGTGAGGTCATGCTCATTGGAGATGTAGAGACTGAAGAACTAAGAGGCCAAGGCACGGGGCTGGGTGATCCAAGGGAACTTGTAGGACACGTAAGCATGGTGTCTTGTGGATGCTGGGGACAAATGCAAGTCAGGAATTAAAGTCTCTGGCGGTCTACAGGTAGTGTTACTGACTTCAGAAGATAACAGTGCTTAAAAGGTGGGGAGTTTGATGTGATTGAATGATGCAAGCTTCAAAGAGTATTTCCCTTTCCTTCCCTTCCTTTTCCATTTCAGGATTATGAGATTAATGATCAAAAGTAGCAATGGAGAACAAGAAAACATCAGTCCTGCTTCCTAGGTTGAGGGTATATGGGACGTGAGAAAATGTGTGTGTGTGTGGTCTTCTGACTCCTTGGTTGTCTTTAGTGAATATTTAGTGTGGATATGTTTATCAGTCTGTTCTTATTAGGCCTACTTATGGTGGAGCCTTCAAGATATGTATACTAGCCACTCATTTGAGCTGGATTTATGAGTATCTGTTGCACGTGTGGAACAAAAACTGAAGCTGATTGAAAGACCATGTGGTATCAATGAAAGTTTCAATTAAAACCTGAAGATAGATTATGAAGTCAAACCAGGGATGATGAAGAAGCCATATGGCTAGGCAGGAGTTCAGAGTTAGGCTGAGGAATCACGGATCTGATTTCTTCTCTTGGGGCCTCACATGGTTGAGGCATGAACAACAGTGGCCTGTCAGGATATTGGCTCACGGTGTAGGGCCTTCCCGGATGGCTCAGTGCAGTCATTTCCTGCCATAGATAGGTCAGCGATGACCCTGCAGTTTTGATGCTCTCTTATTTCACTGTATTTTATCACCGTTATTTCTTCTAAGAGTACTGAATATATTCATTAGTATGTTATACCACTGTTATGCATATAAATATATCTTATATATGACACTGAAATGTGTCTATAATATATTGTTGAGTGAGAAGAGTGGATTTCCAAATTGATGTATGACTTATTTGCCTGATTCAGACTTATGAGTTGGTGTCATAACTATGAAAAAGGGACAATGTTGTGGTCCTGCTTTGTAGATGACACACACATACACACACAGCCACAGTTTCCTTATCTTTAAGTTATCTTCTTTGAGAGTTTGGAGCAAAACAGTATTTCAGTGTTATTGGATTTATGAATATTTATCATGTCAATTCATTATTTCTTTAGTGAAAGGATGTGGTGTCACATATTAGTCAACTCTGAGCCAGTTTAAAAGATAAATTATAAATGCTTAAAAATTACCTAACAACTGGTACAAAACCATAAAAATGAAGAATATAGAAAATTGATAATTGTCAGGAAGGGAAAGGCAAAGAGTTCTAGGAATGAAAGAAAGTTAAAGTAATGAAGATCTTTTCCATACTCACGAATTGGAAAAGTAGCACTTTGATCAGGAGGTCAGCTTTTAGTAGCATACTATGAACTCAGCAAGGAGGGGCGAAAAGAGGAGCATCTTTTTAAGTTTAGGGAACAGGAAATGGACCAGGGATAACTTAGAGGAGAAGAGACTTGACAGGAACTTGAAGGATGGCTATGAGTTGGTCAGGTAAAAGATTCCAGTGTGAACCACGGCACACACTGTGTTGGTGGGAAAGGATCATAACAGTTGGGAAGCTTACCTTCAGTAAAGAACAATAAAGTGTTACTTTAAGCAGAGATAAGCCTTGGAAAGGGTTAGAAGCCTTAGTGGATACCACCAATATTTTTAAAAATTAATTTTGATTGGCGTATAGTCACTTTACAATATTATATTAGTTTCTGCTGTACAACAGAGTGAATCAGCTATACATATATACGTATATCCCCTCTTTTTTTTGATTTCCTTCCCATTTAGTTCACCACATAACATTAAGTAGAGTTCCCTGTGCTATACAGTAGGTTCTCCTAAGTTATCTATTTTATACATAGTAGTGTATATATGCGGAGATGGCAATGGCACCCCACTCCAGTACTCTTGCCTGGAAAATCCCATGGACGGAGGAGCCTGGTAGGCTGCAGTCCATGAGGTCGCTAAGACTCAGACACGACTGAGCGACTTCCCTTTCACTTCTCACTTTCATGCATTGGAGAAGGAAATGGCAACCCACTCCAGTGTTCTTGCCTGGAGAATCCCAGGGACAGGGGATCCTGGTGGGCTGCCGTCTATGGGGTTGCACAGAGTCGAACACGACTGAAGTGACTTAGCAGCAGCAGCAGCAGATATTAGAGGGTAAGTACTGACATTCT
>NW_011494706.1:5400859-5408634 GCF_000754665.1 Bison bison bison
AAGGACATTCTTGGGCTTCCCTGGTGGCTCAGAGGGTAAAGCGTCTGCCTGCAATGTGGGAGACCCGGGTTCAATCTCTGGGTCGGGAAGATCTCCTGGAGAAGGAAAAGGCAACCCACTCCGGTACTCTTGCCTGGAAAATCCCATGGATGGAGAAGCCTGGTAGGCTACAGTCCAGTCCATAGGGTCTCAAAGAGTCAGACATGACTGAGCGACTTCACTTTCACTTTAACTGACATTCTTTAAGTTGCTGACTTGTTTACTCCCCAAACTACAACTCTTCACCACTGTAGTAAGTTCTACTTTTCAGCAGTTCACTTAAACCTTAGAGGACAAAATAACCCTTGATTAAATTCTGGGAGTGAAAAGGAAATGATGCCTGCTTGTGGTCTAGTTCATGGCTGTTATAACACACTCGGAACCAGTGCATCTGAGGCTGGAGAGTAGAGTATAAACCTTATGGTTGTTAACAAGGGCTGCACACTAGAATCGTCTAGATAGCCTTTTCCAAATAGGTATGTTTGAGCCCACCTTCAACACTCAAATGGATTCTTGAAGGTGTTTCACTGAGGATGTTAATACACAGCTCTGTTTTAGAAAAATTGATAAAGTGTATACAAACCACAAGAAAAGCAGAATGGCAACAACTTCAGCAGCTGCTTTGCAGTTTTTGATGTATTTCTGACTGTGTTATTTTGCCTAATCTTCATATTAATACAGCAAGATAAGTAACATTAAACACATTTTATGAAAGGAGAAACTGAGGCTTGGAGAGATCCATCAAATTTCCCATGTTTCCATTGCATAGAAACAGCAGAATCAAATGCAAATCTCCTGACATTTCTAGTGTTAAATCTTCTTTGGCATGAAATCCTTTCATCATCAGATCACGTCTGAGCATTTCTTTTCCCCTTCCCTTTTACCATAGCTCCTTCTTTTTTTTTTTAACTTATTTGGCTGATTGGGTCTCCGTTGTGGTGCAAGGGATCTTGGTTGCATCACGAGGGATCATTTATTGTGGCGCATGGACTCTCCAGTTATGGCCCTCTGGCTTCAGTAGCTGTAGCATGTAGGCTTTCCAGCTACGAGTGAGTGGGCTTGGTTGCCTGGTGGCATGTGGTATTTTAGTCCCCTGACCCGGGATTAAACCCGTGTCCCCAGCATTGCAAGGCAGATGCTCAACCACTGGGCCACCAGGGAGTTTCTGACTCCTTCTTTACATACGTCCTACCTAGTGGAATATCATTCTTGAAAGTTCTGTTTCCACCATATATTGTATATATTGGAAGGAATTTGGATTTCTTAGCTTTGGGATTAGCAAGCATATCACTTTGATAATCTCATAATAATTTCCTGACTTTTCCCAGTGCAAAAGATATACAGAGAATTTCCAATGACATTTTTAGGGAATTCCAACACCATATCAATGTTGTACTAGTACTGGAAAAAAGTAATTATTATTAAAGATCTAATTCATTCTATGCCTAGCAATTACACAATATGTGTGTGTGTGTGCTAAGTCACTCTAGTCGTGTCTGACTCTTTGCAACCCTGTGGACTGTAGCCCACCAGGCTCCTCTGTCCATGGGATTCTCCAGGCAAGCATACTGAAGTGGGTAGCCTTTCCCTTCTCCAAGAAATCTTCCTGACACAGGGATCAAACCCACTCTTGGGTCTGATCTTGGGTCTCCTGCATTGGCAGTTCTGTTCTTTACCATTAGTGCTACCTGGGAAACTCACACAATATACTGACTAGCTATTAACTTCAAAGTGAAAGTGAAGTCGCTCAGTCGTGTCCGACTCTGCGACCCCATGGACACCAGGCTCCTCCGTCCATGGGATTTTCTAGGCAAGAGTACTGGAGTGGGTTGCCTTTTCCTTCTCCAGGGAACTTCCCGACCCAGGGATCAAACCCAGGTCTCTGGCATTGTAGACGGACGCTTTACCATCTGAACCAAAACTAGCTATTAACTCAAAGCGTAAGAACAGATGTCCTTTTGAGCAGTTTCAATCTCTGGGGTAGTTTCTCAGAAAAAAATAATTTTACATTCTTAAATTAAGAATCTTTAAATTGTAATCAATAAGTATGTTTTCATTTATGATACAAGAAGGTTTATAATAATTCTTTATATGAGGAAACTCTCCAACCTTTTTTTCTAAATCTTCCTTCAGAATGCAAGCTTGCTTTCTGAAGAAGGTTCTCATTCACACACATACACACCGTTTGTGAAAAACATTTTCTGCATTTCATATTTCTTTCTCTAATCTTTTACGTTTTGACAACTCATTCCTTTATCCTTCTTTCCATGGGATTTATCTACATAGAATAATGTCTCTCAGTATAATCTGGACCTTAAAAAAAATCTTTCAGACAAGTCTCCAAGTTTCTAGAGGTCAAAGAGAACAAGTTCACAATTCAATCATCGTGACAACCTAGCACAAAAAATCATGAAGGCAGTGCCCTGGAAGGAGACATACTCTGAAGGATTGACTGCAGGACTTTAGTTTTTGGCAAGACATTATTCAGTGGCAGCTTAAAACTTGGAACTCACATAGCTCCCAAGTGAAGTCTCAGATTAGCCTGATTTGTTTTTTAGTTCATCCATCTGAGAAATAGAAGAATTGAGTCTATTTATCAGCTTCCAACTACTCTTTGTATTTTTTTCCCCCCAACCTATTATTCAGGGTGGCTAAACTCAGGATTGCCACCACCTGACTTAAGCACCGAGAAGTGAACTGTGGAATGATACCATTTAGTTCACGTTGTTGATGTGCCTTCGGGAAATAAAGCTTCGTAAGGCAAAAAAGAGAGCCAGCTCTGGTATCTATTTATCTCAGCGCCCTTTCTGATATCTATTTATCTCAATGCGCTGTCTAAGGAATGACTTATAATATAAATGTATTTCCTAAGTCCTAGTGTAAATGAGAGAGAAGATGGATACTTCTACTTTGTCACATGAAGGCTTTCTCAAAGACTTCTTTACTTATTAATTCAACTTATTTTTGACTGAACTAGCTGACTTTTAAATCTTATATTCTACTATATTCTGTTCTCCTTCAACCTTCCTTTGGGTAACTTTGAGGACAGGTGCTGAAGCTGCCTACAGGTCTTATAGGCCTGCTGCATGTATCCACCTAGAGCACATCATCTGAGCAAATTTCACCCCTGGAGACAGTGAAGCACAGGACGGTCTGGCATGCTACAGTTCAGGGGTCACAGAGGGTCGGACTCAACTGAACAACAATAGCACATATTCTTTGAAAGTTAGATTCTAACTCAGAACTGAGCCAAGAAATTAGTAGTCTGCTTAAAAAGCAGACTGTTTGTGTGGAAATCAAAAGCTATCTGAGTGTTCAGCCAGACCATCATTTCTGTCCACTTAGTAAACAATACACTGATCCACTGAAACAAGTTTCTGAAGATAAATAAATTAGGAGCCATATTCATCTTAGTGCAGATGCTTGATAAAAACATTTGCCAGGATAACAACTCCACAGACTATATTCCTTTTTAATGTAACTCATATCTGGCTAGCAATAGACCAAGATGGTTATTATTCATTTTAGGACAAGTGATAATCACCTTGGAATAATAAGATCCTTGAAACTCTTTCATGAGGAAAAACTACTGTCTGTATTTTAACAGATGGTAGTAAAACATGACAAAGATTATCCTGTTATGAAATGTGTGTAAAGTGCCCTTGGATGATGCTTTGTCATTATATCCCGATGTGTTTCAAAAAGTTCCAATGCATGGTCCAAATAAGCATAGATTACAGGTCCTTGATTACCGTAGATACATGACAGGCACAAGCGTAATTAAATAACCACAAAAAGGTTTCTGTGAAAAATAATGACTATAAAGCGGCATGTTTCCCACATAGAAAGTTTAGCCTGTTTTTCCCTCAAGAATAGGTAATGGAGCTGAAAACTGCTTGAATACCTTCCAAAGGGTAGAGACGGAAAACAGCAGCAGTGGCAGCAATAACAACAACATAGTAATTATCTGATAAGAGATAAGAACACAAAGAAAACAGTAAAACCCATTAAAAATAAATACCCCCCAAACCTCAGTACTATTGACATTTGAGGCCAGATAAGCCCATAAAGAATCTGTCTGCAATGCAGGAGACACAGGAGACACAAGTTTGATCCCTGAGTTGGGAAGATCTCCTGGAGAAGGAAATGGTGACCCACTCCATTGCCTGGAGAATTCCTCCTCAATTGCCTGGAGAATCCCATGGACGGAGGAGCCTGGAGGGCTACAATTTCTAAATGGCCCCAAAGAGTCAGACACGACTGAGCAACTAAGCATATACACACAATTCTTTTCGTGAGGGGCTGAACTGTGCATTCGGGGAAGCTTGGCAGCATCCAAGGTCGCTGTTCATTAAAAGTTGGTAGTCCCTTTCCATTTGTGTGAAGCAAAAACGTCTTCAGACTGTCTGGAGTCTCCAGAGACTTCTCCTGGGGAGAAAAATGAGCTCTCTTTGAAAACCACTAGGTTAGGAAAAATTTCTTAGATATGAAAATCAAAAGCATGACCCATAAAATAATAATTTGATAAATTATACATGAATAAAACGTAAAGTCTCTGTTTCTCAATGACACTGTAAAGAGAATGAAAAGACAGGCCACAGACTGGGAGAGAGTATTTGTAAATCATACAGCTGAAAAAGTTCTGGTATCCAGAATACTTAAAGAACTCTCAAAACTCCAATAATAAACAAACAACCCAAGAAAAACATGAAAAAGATTTGAACAGACTCTTCACCATGGAAGATATACAGATGGCAAATAAGTGCATGAAAAGACGTTCAATAGCATTAGTGAATAGGGAAATGCAATTTAAAATAAGATATGCCATCACATACTTATTAAAATAGCTATGAGACTTCCCTGGTGGTCAGTGGTTAAGATTTCTTGCTGCCAATGCAGGGGGCACAGGTTCCAGTGCCTGGTCACGCAACTAAGATCCCACATGCCATGTGTGGGGTCAAGAGATTAAAAAAAATAAAAATTATAAGTAAAAAGAGTGGCCATAGCAAGCAAGTATCAGTGAGGATATAGGGGGACTAGAATTTTCATACTCTATTGGTAGGAATGCGAAATGACACTACATTGGAAAACAGTCTGGCAATGTCTTAAAAAGTTACACATATACCTACCATATGATCCAGCCATGTTATTCCTTGGGGTTTATCAAAGAGAAATGAAAGCACAAGCTCATACAAAGACGTGCATAAGAATGTTTATAGCAGCTTTGTTTGTAATAGCCAAAATAGAAATCAATTCAAATGTCCATCAACAGATAAATGTTTTCGATAGAAAACTACTCAGCAAAACACAAACAAAAGAAGAAGGAAATGTTGATGCACCTAAAAACATAGTTAAATCTGAAGATAATGATGCTGAGTGGAATGAGCTAGGCAAAAAACTAGAAGTACATACTGTGTTACTCCATATATATATATATATATACATATATATAAAGTTTGAGAAAATGCAAAATTATTTGTGGTGAAAGAAAAGAAGGATAAGACGAATGGTTGTGTGAGGTGCAGGGCATGGGTGAGGAGGGTGGCTGTACAGAGGGGCAAGAAAACTGAGGTGATGGATATGTTCACTGTATTGATTGTAGAGTTCGATTCACAGCCATACATATATATGTCAAAACTTAAAAATTTGTACACAAAGTACAGTTTATTGTATACAGAAGAAAAAAGTGCCATCTAGAATAACAACATGAAGTATAAACTACCTAGGGATAAATTTACCAAGAAATATCAGGGACAATTATGAAGAAACTTCAAGACTCTAATTGGGGATAGAAATATTTGGCTAGACCAGGACTCATCTTGCATCATTAATATTGGATAAAAGGACTCATTTTTATAAAATTGTCCATTTTTAAACATTAATCTGTGGTTGTAATGCCATAAGAATTCCAATCCTAATGAAATTTTATTTAGTTTTGAACCATGAAGGTTTATTTCAATGTTCATATAGACAAAATATGAGAATAATCAGAAATTAAAAGGGAAAGCTTGCAAAAGTGACTTTTACCTACTACATTTTAGAACATGTTGTAAAGCTGGAGTAATTGAAACAGTGTCAATTTGATGCATAAATTGATAGAAGATCAATAATGCAGATAAGAAATAGAGCTAGGTATGCATAGGGCTTCCCAGGTAGCGCTAGTGTTAAAGAACCTGCCCGGCAATGCAGGAGATGTAAGACATACAGGTTTGATCCCTGGGTCAGAAAGATCCCCTGGAAGAAGAAATGGCAACCCACCTCAGTATTCTCGCTTGGAGAATCCCATGCAAAGCCCATAACGTTGCAAAGAGTCAGTCATGAATGAAGTGACTTAGCTTGCTTGCTTAGGTATAGTTGAGAAATAAGCATATGTAAAAGTGGCATTACAATTTGTAAAAAAAGAAGACTTTTTAATAAACAGTTTTGAGATAATTAACCAACCATTTGAAAATAAAAATACAGCTAGATAACTGCATTCCATACAAAGACAAATTCCAGATTGAACAAAGATTAAGTGTTAAGATAAAATTGGTAAAAACCAACCAACCAACCAACCAAACAAACAAAAAAACCCCAAAAAACTAGAAGAATATATAAAGGGATACTTTATAATATATAAAGGGTAAAGACCTTTCTTAGCCTAAAATAAAAGCCAGAAAGATAACTAACCAAAGATTTAAAATGTTGACTGCATAAAAATTGAAAACTTTTATACTACAAAAAACACCATAAACAAGGCTGATGAGCATGAAATATGTGCAACTAATATTTAAAATATTCAAAGCACTGTAGAAACTGAAAACAGAATAGATAATATCTGGAAAGAAATGTGCAAAAGGATATAAACAGGCAATCACCGAAGACATATAAATGGTCGGTGAATTTTATGTATTTTTTCCAGCCTTTTTAGTAATCTAATGAATGCAAACAAACACAATAATGAGATACTGCCACCTTTCTGACTAGTAAATTTTAAAAGACTGATCAAACTTAGACTGGCAAGAGAATGGAAATTGACTTTTTCATGTATTGTTGGAGAGAGTATAAAAACTGACACATTTTTCCAGAACACAAATTAGAAATGTATGTCAAAGCTTGAAATAATGCAATTGCACTTCTAAGTAATTATTCTAAGTGGATAAATAAACACGAGCGCAAGGATTCGTGAACAATGATGTTCACTGCTTCTGTATTTCTCTTTTGTTAAAAAAAAAAAAATAGGTTCAGGTTCCTTTATGGAAAAATTTTAACCATACGTGAGCAGAGAGAGAATGGTATAATTAACTAAATCACCCAGTTTCAACAATTATTAACATTTTGCTAAATCTGTCTGTCTCTTCTGCACTTTTATTTGGGAAAGCTTGCACTTTCATTTGAGTATGGATATACAGTTTATTAAAGTAAGCCCTAAACAATATAATATATTCCATAAAAACTTTGGTATGTGCACTTGAGAAATAAAGACTTTGAATAAAACATAACTTGAATAAGCCATTAATACTAGCTAATGCCCAGCCCATGTTTTAATTTCCCGAATTTTCTCAAAAATATGTTTAGAATTGGTTTGCTTGAATTAAAATCTTAAGTTTCATATATTACATTTGGTTCATTATGCCTTGGAGTTTCTTCTCTTTAAAAATCTGTAACAGATGAGATCGGGTGCGTTCAGGGTGGTATGGCCGTAGACGGCTGCAGCCGGATATTTGGCAAAACTAATACAATTATGTAAAGTCTAA
>NW_011494706.1:5408734-5426942 GCF_000754665.1 Bison bison bison
AAAAAAAAAAAATCTGTAACAGTTCCTCCTCTCCCTCCTTTTAAATGCCATTTATTTATTGAAAAAACTTGCTCATTTATACTGTGGAATTTCCCACATACTGAATTCAGCTGATTGCTTTCCAATATGCTATTTAACTGTTTTCCCTTATATTTGCTGTGAAATGATAGAATTGGTTAAAAGTTTATGACCGCAGTGTTGCATAAACGATGCCCTGCACTTCCTGTTGCAAAATGCTTTGTTCTGTTTAAATGATAAGATCCAGATGGGTTCAGATGATGTCAGAGTGATGCATGCATTATAAAGTGCCCCAGTAACTCCTCAATAATTGTTCTATTTCCATGTTGATAGTTGCATAGGTCCATTATTTCATTAAGGATTGCAAAATGTGATTTTCTGTCATTCCCTTTGTGTTTATTAGCTGGAACTCTTTAAAGAACTTTCCCTTATCAACTAATTGATACACCGAGATAGACTTTGTATGGCTAAGAGTGGCTTGATTCTTTTCCTCTACTTGTTACTTTTTTAGAATAGTGAGTTGGTTTCCAAGAAGTGTAGTTGTCACTGAATGCATATATGGTGCTTATTTCAACTTGTGGATTTTCACATTCCTAATATATTTCAATGTATTGCAGTCATTATCCTTTTGTTGCACAATCTACAACGGCCTAGAGGAAACCCTTTTGAATTGACTCTATTGTTCTTTTGATATAACTCCAATGGTTTTCTGAAAAGTGTCTTGCCTTTTGGCACATCTCAATTCCTGCTGCTGCTGCTGCTGCTGCTGCTAAGTCGCTTCAGTCATGTCCGACTCTGTGCGACCCCATAGATGGCAGACCACCAGGCTCCCCCGTCCCTGGGATTCTCCAGGCAAGAACACTGGAGTGGGTTGCCATTTCCTTCTCCAATGCATGAAAGTGAAAAGTGAAAGTGAAGTCGCTCAGTTGTGTCCGACTCCTAGTGACCCCATGGACTGCAGCCTACCAGGCTCCTCCGTCCGTGGGATTTTCCAGGCAAGAGTACTGGAGTGGGGTGCCATTGCCTTCTCTGTCTCAATTCCTAGGCTCGCTTTACACATTTCTAACCTTTGACCTAGATTCACCCTATTTCCCAAGGAGCTTATTTAAGCTACAGTCATCCCCTACATGGAGAAGGCAATGGCACCCCACTCCAGTACTCTTGCCTGGAAAATCCCATGGACGGAGGAGCCTGGTAGGCTGCAGTCCATGGGGTCACTAGGAGTCGGACACAACTGAGCGACTTCACTTTCACTTTTCACTTTCATGCATTGGAGAAGGAAATGGCAACCCACTCCAGTGTTCTTGCCTGGAGAATCCCAGGGACGGGGGAGCCTGGTGGTCTGCCATCTATGGCGTCGCACAGAGTCGGACACGACTGAAGCGACTTAGCAGCAGCAGCAGCAGCATCCCCTACATATGCTCTTTCACCTGTTCATTCATCGTTCTCACCTTGGGGGACCATCAACTTCTCACTCACTATTGGATTATTCCTACCAGGTTAAGTATATGTTGCTACTTTTCCCCTCTAAAAATATTCATTATAGGGGCTTCCCTGGCAGTCCAGTAGTTAAGATTCCATGCTTCCAATCATGGGTTCAATCCCTGGTCGGGGAAATAAGATCCTACATGCTTCGGGATGCAGCCAAAAATACCAAAAAACAACCCCCCCTTAAAAAAATTAAAAACTATGAAAAAGTTCTATTAAACCAACTTCCTTCTACACACACTACACCCATAGAGTGCTCCCTTTTATGGCAAAACTCCTTGAAAGAAGAATCTCTTCTCACTATCCTTAATCTCTTTCCTTTCATACTTTCATAAACAGACTAGAATCTAGTTTTTGTTCTATGACTAACCTAAAACTGTGCTTATCACAGCTATCAGGGCCAAAAATCATTCTCTGTTTTCGTCTTAAAGGATAAAACAAGTATTTGGTCACTTGTTACTTTTTGAAACATGATTCAGATTGAGTTTCTGATAATTTTTTCCCACAAGCCAACTCTTTTCAATGATAACTTTACTCTTTCAGTTGCTCCAGTTAACTTTGGTGTCATCCTTAATTTCTCTTTTGCATAAACCAGATCCAGTCTGACAGTAAATCTTGTCATTTCTGGCTCCAAAACACACTCAGCATCCCGCCACTTCTTACCATCCCAAATGCTATTAGCCTGACTTAACCATTTCACACCTGTCTAATGATAATAGAATCCAAACTAGTCTCCCACTTCTGACCTTGGTTTATTGCAATCTATTCTCAATAAGCAGCAAAATGTATACAGTTAGAACGCAGAGCAGATTCTCTCTCTCCTTTCTCTGATGCCTTTCAATGGTTTCCCACCCTACCCAAAATAAAGACACAAGCAGCTGCTCTGAGCTACGAGATCATTCATGGTTACTTTTCTGTCCTCATATTGTACCACCTTCTCTGTTATTTTCTCCATTCCATTTTCTTTTCCCCTCAAGGCCTTTGCACTTGCTATTCTCTTTGCCTGGAATACTCCTACTCCAGTATTGGCAGTGGCTCAGTGGTAAAGAATCCATCTACAATGCAGGAGACACGGGTTCAGTTCCTGGGTCTGGAAGGTCCCCTGGAGAAGGACATGGGCAACCCATTCCAGTATTCCTGCCTGGAGAATCCCATGGACAAAGAAAGGAGCCTGGCAGGCTACAGCCCATAGGATTGAAAAAAGTCAGACATGGTTGAAGCGACTTAGCACGCATGCTCTTCCTCACTTCCTTCACTGTTTTACTTCACTGGCTCCTCTACCTAAAACTTCGAATTCAGCCAGTATTAGTTGGCTCTGGTTGCTGTAACCAAATACCATTCATTGGGTGGCTTAAACAACAGAAATTTATTCCTCATAATTCTGGAGACTGGAAGCCCAAGACCAAGGTGCAGCGGGATTGGTATCTGGTGAGCCCCTCTTCCTGGCTTGTAGAAACCTGCCTTCCTGCTGAGGCTTCTCATGGCCTGTCCTTGGTGGGTGTGCCTGGACCAAGAGGGAGCTTTCCCATCTCTTCTTCTTCTTCTTGTAAGGAGCTCATCCAAAATTCATTACTTCCCAAAAGTCCCACCTCAAAACACTATCACTTAAGGAGTGATGGTGTTAGGCTTTAGGGAGTTAGAGTTAGGGAGTGAGGATTTCAATGTATGAGTTTTCGGGAGGGGACACAAACATTTAAGCCCTAGTAGCTACCTCCACTGATATTTCATATAGCCCCCTCTTGTTGTCCCCTAAGACACTCATCACATTCTAAAAATACAATAAGTTTTACTTGTTTTGTGGATTCTTTGCACTCACCATTAAAATTCTACCTCCATGAAAGCATGATTCTCAGCCTTTTTATTGCTTTTATTGATTCTTCAGCATCTCTAAAAATGTACAGAGATCTCTCTGTGAGAGATCTTGATGCCCCTATTCCCAAAGAATTGGGCCACCCATCTCTTGAGGGGGAAATGTTGGGTAGTTAGAATAGGAAAAAGGAGTCCACAATGATGATGGTTAAAAGACAAAGAAGGGAAAAACCCATGAAAATAGACCAAAGGAAGGTCCGAGGACCAGAGTGATAACCTCAGGTGAAACAAACAGCCTTCCTGGCTAGCCCGATACATAGGCAGGCTCAGGGGGAAAACATATAAAAAGAGGAGCCAAAACTGGGCCTCTGGCCTCTCTTCTCTTTGCATCTTTTGGGTCGGCCTGCCCTCACGCCTCGGGGTTGTATTTTCTTTTGTTTGCCAGATAGATAAAACTGAGCTGTAAGACTGGTCCATCCGTTGTGTAAATTGTTGCTGCCACAAGACAGAACCGAGGAAATTACACACTCCCCTGACAAGATGCTCAGCAAAAACATGTTGAGTATCCAGAAGGTCTTAGAGGTTCAAGTGGGCTGTAACCATAAAAGAGAATGTAGCCTTTGTGAGACACAATCTGCTCAACTCTGGGATAAGCTGTATGTTATAAGAAATCATTATATTATGTTCACATCCACAACTGTGAACATCTTAATATTTATTCAATGGACTTATCAATTTAAACTTCTCTTTTGAAAAATATCTAATTGATAAAGTTACAACAAATAAGCTAGGCTATCTGAAAAAGGAGTACCAAAGTCATTTAAATTCCAACACTGATATAGCCATATGTTTATTGTAAAACAAAGACTTTTCCCCCCTTTACTTTAGAATAAACAACTGTGGCAAATGGGCTCAATATTTCCTTTAGCTATGCTCATAATATATTTTAAGCAACATAATAGGCTTGCATTACCCATCTTGTTTTCGATATCCATATGGCAACATTATGTAAATGTTCCTTAAAAACAAATGATGCTATTTAGTATGCAATGTATGTTGTTTGCTGCTAAAACCATAATTATATGAAAGAAGAAAGTCATTGGATCATCCCCAAAAAGGATTAAATTCTAGGACAATTATAAACAGGAAATAGTTGATACAATTAAACTAATGTCAGAAACACTTTACTTGAGTTGATCAAAAAAGGCATAATTTAGAAGAGATTTCAAGATGATAATGGAACATATTTTCTGTTTTCCAAGGAACACAGTTTATGAAAGACTCTGAAAACTAGCTGTTAGAAAACTGCAATCATATGTAGGGAAATTATGATTGGGGTAACCCAGTGGGTTACTTTATTCCTCAAAAACTCGAATGAGTACAGTAAGGAAAGGAGCCCTTGTGGTGATTAATGGCTATTTTAGGTATTTCAGAAAATGCAACAATGGGATAGAATTTAGTAAGAACGATACCTTTCTCATTATTCCCCCAAATATATTTTCTTTTGTAGACTTCAAATTATAATATTTGTAGCCAACTGAATTGAAAAATTTATAGAAAGCTGAAAATATAAAACATGAAGTCAAGCAGTTAGGGACCAGATAATGGATAAACTTGCATCTCTGATAGATTCCTCTAAGAGACCTTTCAAATACTCTATTTTGAGTTAAAGGTGTTCTGTCATGTTCAGTTATAGACACATAGACTCTAAGCATTTATTTTAACTCCTTTCTTACCTATGAAAAAGTGTGGATCCCACAGGCATCAGCAGCTTTCCCATGCTTGTGTAGGTCAGGATAGAGGAGACCAGACTGAAACTCATCATGAATCCTGGATAGTCTTACTGTCAAAAGAGATTCCAAATCTTTTTTTTGTTACAGATGAGATTGATCAAGTGAAAAAATGCCCCACTCGTATGTGCATATATACACACACTGTTCACATACACATACATATAGCTAGTTACACACACATATACATATAGTTTTATTTATGCATCTTAATTTCATAAGAACCAGGTTTGTAAGTACCTAACAGTGTGTTTGGTCATATGAACATTTTGTTAACGTGTGATCTTGGCCTTTCTGTTAGGGCACTACATTTTTTTTAGCAGAACCCAGAGGCTGGAACTTAGGAGAGTAATAAAGTAGTTTTTTAAATGATGAAAATGGTATACTAGTCCTGTTATTTCTTTTCTTTTATGATATTTAGGCATTTAGAAAAATATGACATTTAGAAAAAATCAGAATCATGTAGTGATTCTGGTTGCAAACACAAGAACCTAAAGCACAAGAAGCCCTGCAGAGCTGGAAAACAGGAAATAGGCTACAGAAACACAACATATTTGCAGCCTCATTATCTTCCTACATAACAGCGGAGATTGGGTGTCAGGGGTACTCCAGGATACTTTCTTTAAATGACACAAGTTTTTAAAAATCAGGGAAAAAACCAACCATTTAAATATATAAAAAGTGAAGCAGACATTGCTGAAGAATGTATTGTCTATCAGCATTTTCAAGTGTTCTGCTTTTAATGATGATGTTCTTTCCAAGTTTTAGGGACTAGGCAAGAGCCTTCTTTCATTAACATGTCCTACAGAATATCTTTTTCTTTTAAGTGTTTTTGAAGATATGGGATTACAAATTTAGAAGTCTGGAATACATTACAGGAGTTCATCAAGATTTCATCTGATTGGAGGGACCCTAGCTTTCTTTTGCATGCATTTTTGAAATATCAGTTCAGGCCCTCTATAAAGATGGACTGGTTTCACTAGGTAATACATGTACCTTTTGTACATTAGTATAGTTTTCTGCTTAACACAGATGTGTATTTGTGTGTTGAGTCAAGGAAATGAATTGTTAAAGGACAAGAATATGGGTTGATTAGTGAAGGATCTTAGTGATAGCCAAGGATCTCTAAGAGGGGGCACTGCTGATGGAGCTCATATCCCCAGTGACATCCACCATTGCAATGGAGTCCTGAGGATGGACTAGGAAAGTAAATGTCAGAACCCTGGGGATCTCCTCCACAGAAAGGGAGCATAAGAAACCTGGAGCTTTCTCTATTTGTTTCTCCCCTGACCTCATAAGCATCATAAAAACTCAGGCAGCTTGCTAGACTCAAATACAAATAACAGTTTTACTGCCAAAACCAACAACTTGTGAGGGGAAACAATAAGAACATTAGAAAATGCTTACTCTTTCAAAAAATACTGTAATTTTTGAGTTAAATTTCAAGGATAAGCCACCAAATACATACTTTTATTTAAAATGTTTCTTGCTTGTCGATTTATACATAGAAACAAAACAACAACAATGAAAATTGAAGTTGTAATGATGCGGCATGTTTAAAAAGAAATTCATTTTGAACGCAAATTAAAACGACAGTGAGGTATCACCTCACACCAGTCAGAATGGCCATGATCAAAAATTCTACAAACGATAAATGCTGGGGAGGGTGTGGAGAAAAGGGAGCCCTCTTGCACTGTTGATGAGAATGTAAATTGATACAGCCATGGCAGAGAACACGGAGATTCCTTAAAAAACTAGGGATAAAACTACCATATGATCAAGCAATCCTACTACTGGGCACATACCCTGAGAAAACCATAACTGAAACAGATGTATGTACCTCAGTGTTCATTGCAGCATTGTTTACAATAGCTAGGACATGGAAGCAACCTAGACTTCCACTGACAGATGAACAGGTAAAGAAGTTGTGGTATATATATACAATGGAGTATTACTTGGCCATAAAAAGGAACACATTTGAGTCAGTTCTAATAAGATGGATGAACCTGGAGCCTGTTATACAGACTAAAGTAAGTCAGAGAGAGAAAAACAAATATCATATATCAACGCATGTATAGGTAATGTCAATGCACGTACATGTAATGTAGTAAACTGGTACTTATGCCCCTATTTGCAGGGCAGGAATAGAAACACAGACATAGAGAACAGTCTTTGAACACAGTGGGTAAAGGAGAGGGGGAGGTATCTCGAGAGTAGCATTGAAACATACATGCTACCATATGTAAAATAAATAGCCAATGGGAAGTTGCTGTATAACACAGGGAGCTCAAGGTGGTACTGCGACAACCCACAGGAGTGTGATGGGGTCGGGGCTGGGAGGTGGGGAGGAGGTTCAGGAAGGATGGAATATATGTATGCTTATGGCTGAATCATGTCATCATGTGACGGAAACCAACACAATATTGTAAAGCAGTTATCCTCCAATTAAAAATAAATTTTAAAAAAGGAAATGCATTTTGAAATGTGGGAAGACCCATCAAGAATGGTGGAGGAAACCACAAGGATTTTTTAAATATTGAAATGAAATACCGATGAGGGCTGTGGGCTTGTCCAGGAATTCTTTCTTGGTTGTGGTAGATATGCTAGATTGGCTCTTTTAAACATCTGTTTCAACTTTCTTCTATTATTCAGAGGCTGAAAATAAAAATTAAAAGTCCCAGATGGGTTTGAAGTGAAAATTCCAGATGTGATTTAGGTCCTGCCAATCGGATGCTGTCAAATGATTCTCGTGTTCAGAACTGAGTTCATGGAGTATGTGAGATGCTAATTTTGTGGGTGCATATTCAGCAGGATTTGGATAACTCTGGGGCCAACAGTGGCAAGGATGGGTCTCTTGGTCCCAGATCACAGCCAAGCCAAGGGTGATTTTGGAGTCAGGAATTGGCTCTTGAATTCTCTCCCAGAAGCTGTAATTCTCTTGGCAGGTCACATCTACTGTGTGGTTCTGGGAGTCATTCCTGAATGACCTGATCCTTCAGCTCTTATAACAATTTTGTAAATACCTTAGTTCCTGTATTAATTTTTAAGATTTCCTTTATTAAATTTTTTTCTGCTAAAAATATATTATTTTCTGTTTCCCTGGTGGCTCAGATGGTAAAGAATCTGCCTGCAATGAGGGACACCTGGGTTTAATCCCTGGATTGGGAAGATCCCCTGGAGGAGGGAACAGCTACCCACTCCAGTATTCTGGCCTGGAGAATTCCATGGACATAGGAGCCTGGCAGACTACAGTCCATGGGGTCGCAAAGAGTCAGACATGACTCAGAAACTTTCATTTTCACTTTTTCTGCTAAAAACACCTAGCATATTTTCTATTACCAGCTGCTGAATTTTTATACAATAGTAGAATACATCTTTATCATATGCTTCTAGTGTAGTCCTGCTGGAGGACTTAGAAAGAAAAGGACTAAATGTATTGAATGTTCAGCTTCCCACCCTTCACCCCATATACTTGTTCCCTTTCTATTGCTTTTCCTCTGGAATCAGAACCTGTCCATCTCCTCTTTGATCCTTGGCAACTTATTGGACTTCTCTGTCCCTGAAAATAATTATAGTGTCTGCCTCATAGAGTGATGCTGGTTTAGTTGCTCAGTTGTGTCCAACTCTTGCAAGCCCATGGACTACAGCCTACCAGGCTCCTCTGTTCAGGGAATTTTCCAGGCAAGAATACTGGATGGGTTGCCATTTTCTTCTCCGGGGGATCTTCCCGAATCAGGGATCAAACCTGGGTCTCCCACCTTACAGACAGATTCTTTACCATGTGAACCATCAAGGAAGCCCATAAGAATTAAAGAATTAAATTATGGTACATAATAAATGATCAATAAATGTGATCTACTGTCAGCATCATTACTTCCATGTAACTTCTATCACCTGTAATGATAGTTATGGGATAAATATTTTGCATGCCCTTGAGGGAAAAAACTAGGTTTCATTCATCATCTTTCTGTCTCAAGAGCCTATCACAAAGCTT
This sequence comes from Bison bison bison, assembly GCF_000754665.1. Classification (NCBI taxonomy): domain Eukaryota; kingdom Metazoa; phylum Chordata; class Mammalia; order Artiodactyla; family Bovidae; genus Bison; species Bison bison. The sequence continues at coordinate 5,417,834 of NW_011494706.1, forward strand.
GACATTTAGATATTTAAAGCTTCCTGAATGACCACTTCTAAATGAAGAGTCTATGAGATCAAAAACATTCTCTAAGTTCTTGAAGTATCTTGTTCTTTTAATTTCTTTGGGAAAATTAGAATATTCTTAATCCTTCATAGAGCCTTCCTTATGAAGATGAGGTTGAATAAATACTAATATTTTTTTAGAATAAAAAAATCTAAAAGAAGCTTTGTATGTTGTCTATTTCATATCCATAACTTTGTGCATGCTTGTGTGCTAAGTCACTTCAGTGGTATCTTACTCTCTGAGACTCTATGGGCTGTAGCCCACCAGGCTCCTCTGTCCATGGGATTCTCCAGGCAAGAATACTGGAGTGGGTTGCCATGCCCTTCTCCGGGGGTCTTCCTGACCCAGGGATCAAACCCATGTTTCCTGTGGCTCCTGCACTGAAGGGGGATTCTTTATCGCTGAGCCATCAGGGAAGCCCTCCCATAACTTCACGTACGATTAAAAAGTGAAAGACAGTGAAAGTGTTAGTAAAGACCCAAATGCACTGTTCTGTGCTCTTCACAAAGCTGAAAGCCTGCAACCAGTTCTGTCTGTAATTCCCACTATTAGATTTTCCTGTGGCATTACATTAAGTAGGTGGTGGTGGTGCTCAGTTGCTCAGTCGTGTCTGACTTTTTGCAACCCCATGGACTGTAGCCTGCCATTCTCTTCTTTTCATGGAGTTTCCCAGGCAAGAATACTGGAGTGGGTTGCCATTCCCTTCTCCTGGGGAATCTTCTGGACTCAGGGATCAAACCTGAGTCTCCTGCATTAACAGGAGGATTCTTTACCACTAGCATCACTTGGGAAGCCCTAAGATGATCATGAAAGTCTGATTCAGCCCTGAGAGTCTATGATTTTAACAGATGAGCTTTAAAAAAATCACATCATTTTGGATGTAACTCTTAAAAGTGTTATTGAAAACTTCCACATTTTTCTTAATGGTATAATTAAATCCCTTTTTAATTACTAAAGAGAAAAAGTAAGTAATAATTGCACCATGATATTAATACAATACAGTGACATCTTAGAGTAATTACATGTCTGTAAGGACTTCTTCCCTGGAATTAAATAGTTCTCACTGAGAATAGGTCTTCTTTTATGGTTGGGTGTTCAGTTTCTTTGCTCACTGTGAGGCATATAGTTGTCCTTTCTTGCTGCCATTGATAATCTGGTCTCCAGAAACTCTCACCAATTTTCTATTGATAGGTTTATTCTAATACTTATGAGTTTAGTAAATCAGGAAAAAAAGCTTTTAAAATGAGCCCAAACAAAAAATGAATTTACTAAGAGTGAGAGTTTATGGAATTTTTCTAGGGCTCTTGTGCTCATGCTTACTCGCGTCTGACTCTTTGTGACCCTTTGGATTATAGCCAGCCAAGCTTCTCTGTCCATGGGATTCTCCAGGCAAGAATACTGGAGCAGGTTGCCATTTCCTGCTCCATAATATATGTTAGACTAAGTACCAGTTCAAAACACTGAAGCAACAGTTAATAACAAGGTCAAATTCTGATAAATTAAAGCTCCATGTAATGTAAGATTCTGTAGCTCCTTTGAACAGTATTCTGACTATTCCTCACAAAGGTAAATAACAGCTATCATTCGGTTCAGCAATTTAATTCCTAGTTATACAACCAAGAGAAATAAAAACATGTTCCCACAAAAGGTTGTACAAGAATGTTCATTGTAGTCATTATTCATAATAGTAAAAGGGTGGAAACAAACTAAATGTCCATTAACTACTGAATAGTTAAATAAAATGTGGAATATACATACAATGGAATATTATTTGGCCATGAAAAGAATAAAGTACATGTTATAACACGGATAAAACTTGAAAACATGCTAATGAAAGAGGACAGTCACAAACTACCAGCTGTTATAATATTTGATTTATATGAAATGCTCAAAATAGGCAAATTTATAGAGACAGAAAGTAGATGAATGCTTGGCTAGGGCTGGGGGCTGGGTTTAGGGGATGTTGGGAGATGATTGTGAGGGTGGTAGATAAAGGCTAAGACATTTCTTTTTGGGTAATGAAAATTTCTTACTGTGGTTATTATTAGACAACTGTGTATATACTAAAACCATTGAATGGTATCCTTTAAATGGATGAATTGTATAGTATGTGACTTATATCTCAGTAAAGCTATTACCCAAACAAGTCTCCATGTAGCAAAATGATGCTCAGTCTCCAGCTGAAATTCATTCAACTTTGAACAATATTTTATCCAACAAACTGAGTTTAGAAAAGTTCATTGTAAACAATGATCCTGTGCAAAACAGGATTTTGGTGAAAACAAATGCTTTTTCCAAATTGCTTGTTTATATTACAGGGAATTTGACCAAATAGCACCACTTCAGATTTATCTTAACACATAGTAAATTCAACATGAGTGCCTTGTGTTCCCTGTAATCTCTTTTTGTTTCATTATGCAAGACAGTGCTGTCCGGATCTCACTTTGGAGTGACGCAGACAAAATTTCTTAAAGACAGGAAGCTTCAATAGCAGAAAGATGATTCATCAACACAGGAGAATTTCTTCTGGTGGTTAACTTGCAGTGGAGTCAACTTGCTTTCCTATTTTTTCATCATTGCTCTAGAGATCAGGCAGCTGTATCCACATGTGGTTTGGACAGGAAGCTTCTTCCACTTCATCGGCTGCAAAAGAGCAAAGGGCAGTGGTGCCGAGGTCGGGGCAGGGCTGTGCATCAGGGGCCGGCAGTGCTTCCATGGTCCTCTCAGGGATTTCAGGGGCACGGTGGTGACTCGTTTGTGTCTCTTAGGCTTACTTTCTCTGTTTGTTACAAGTTTTCTCATGAGGTCCTAGGAAATGATGTATCAGTGTGTTGACCTGACCTGTTTTTCTGAAACTCTCTGCAACAGGAGTCTCACCTTCATACGAGACAGCAAAGTGACATTTCATTATCAAGTAAGTTTAAATAAAGAGGGAAAATTGTTAATAATTCAATCTGAACTGGCTAGAAGCAAATGGTTATATTAAAAATAAATGTATTTTAGATGTGATCTTAGATTGTTTACAAAAATTATGCCAGGGACTACAAAGAAAATCTCAAAATAATTACCTTCATGTCCTATGTTTATTTAAAATTGGATATTTTTCTCCATAAGACAAACAGGGCTGAGGGAAATGCTATCACAAGAAGCTCTGTGTGTGTGTGAACACATGCATGTATGAACATGTCTTCATAATATAGACATAGAGTGTTTGTAAGAATTCAGTTACTGCAACAGGGCAAGAGATGAAATTACTGTTACTATTAAGTTGTCTAAAAGTCTTTTGGATAACAGACTGTTCAGAATTTTAAAAACTAAAATAATTTTTGAAATGAAATGCATAGTTTGTCCATAAACTCGATAGTCATATGACCATTTGTAAAAAGTTATTTTTAAATGATTATTTAAATGCTTTACATTGTTTTTAAAAGATTAGTTTTAAAAGGGACTTCCCTGGCTGTCCAGTGGTTAAGACTCTGCACTTCCACTGCAGAGGGCGAGGGTCTGATCCCTGGTAGGGAACTAAGATCTTGCATGCCATAAGGTGTGGTCAAAATTTTTTTTAAAAAAATTAAATGCTTTACACTGTAATGCATGCCATTTTCTAGCATTCTGCTCTGTAAGACTGGGTGTGAAGCTTTCGGAAGCATGCCAAGGCACTCGGTCAGTGGAAATGTTTTACACCCACTTTTCCATGCAGTAGAGAGAAGCCATTTTCAGTTTTGATCCTAAGTATAAAGTCAGTAATTTCCAAGAAGATGGAACTCCCTCACTGGTACAGCTCCAAGAATTCTGACCTAACAGAAAGCGGCAGCCCCTGCTCCAGTCCAGGGTGTTGAGACACATCATGTGCCAAAGGCATGTGCCAAAGTTCCCATCTATCTCTTTTGAGGATACACATAGAATGTTCTGGATGGAGCACAAGAGAGTTGCATCATCACACTGGAACATTTCTGAGTTAGGAAACAAATGCTGAGCACATGCTACAGGTCCAGCTCAGATGACCTGGGACTTACAGAGAGGAGTCCGTCCCATAAGTTACCCACAGCCAGAGGTGGCCATGGGCTGTGATAGTTGGTTTAGCCGAACTGGTACTCGCTTATGGCTCAGTGCACATGAAACCCCTGTTGTAGGATTCTGTTCTGGCAAGTGGATTCAGCAATAGAGTAGTAAAATTCTTACACCATCTTCAAAAATCCTAAATCCAATCAATATTAAGTAAAATTTATCTGATTAGGAGTTGTGATAACAGCACCGTTTGCTGTTATGCATGTACTGTAAATGCTAAATGGGCTGAGACAGGAGGCTAACATTGACTAGACTAGACTGCAGAAAAGTCTGACATTTCCTAGGAAGACATGCACTTTTCATGTTCAATCCCCTGTTATTTCATATGATCTGAACTAATTGTATCAGGAAAGCTCTATTTATTTAGGTAAATTCAAAACACCTGGAGGGATGATTAATCCCAAGGGCTAAGTAGCATAAATAAATCAATTTCTGGGCCAACTGAAAATGAGATTAGGGCAAGAACCATGCGCCATTAAAAGTGAACTAATGTAAATTGAAGTGTTTTGAAACTTGTAATGCATTTGCTAAAGGTAAAATATTATTCTAATAATTGAAGAATATTATGGATTTTAACATCATTACTAACTCCGCAGGATTTAATTTTAGGTGCTTGCCAGTAAGACTTATGATAAATACCTATTTTTGATTATATGCAGCCTTTCCTAAAGATTATGCAAATTTCCTTTGCCAGGAACTTTTCTTACATGATAGTAAAACATTTTTTTATATCCACTTGAATACAATAAAGACATTCTTAACCAATAAATCCTAGGCCAGTGTCACTAATGAACAACTTGTATAATTCATTGCTTATGAACCAGCAATTTAAATCCTGCTGTCTGCTCTTCAGAACTAAAATTCTGAAAAACCGTGGAGAAACAGAATTTGGGGTTAGTCTTTGCACAGATCTAAAACTAGTAACATTCTTGCAGGTCATATTCTCTTTATGGACCTATCTTATTTCAAAAGTCAAGGATTCAATGAAGTCTGTTCCATAAAGGTCCCTGATTGAAATTGATTGGGAGATGTGGGTAGTAAGGAAGTTACTACAGAAAGAGAAGAGCTGAGGACCCTGACTCCCATGGCAGAGTTTTTCTGAACACTGAAATGACTTGGAGGAGGCAAAGCACATGAGAATTGTGAGTGAGTGCTGTCACTTCGGTGTCTGACTCTTTGCGACTCTATGAATTGCAGCCCGCCAGGTTCCTCTGTCCATGGGACTCTCCAGGCAAGGATATGGAGTGGGTAGCCATGGCCTCCTCCAGGGATCTTCCCGACCCAGAGTTTGAACCCACATCTCTTAAGTCCCCTGCACTGGCAGGCAGGTTCTTTACCATTAGCACAACCTAGAAAGCCCATGAAAATTACTTTCCTGTTATTAAGGTTAGAAAAGGCTTTATTGGTAAAGCCTTGAGTCAGAGTCCCTGTGTCATCTTTGGGAGGCTAGGCGCATCATATTCAAAACACTAGGGTTAGATTACGTTATTTAAGTGAAGATGACCTTTTAAAAAATTATCCCCTGAATCCAGGTAAGGTTAGCTAGCCTTCACTTGGCTTGACCCTCTGGAGATTCATCTGCTTGGTTCAGTCCTGTGGGCAACAGGAACCAGCTCCCAGTGCCGGGGGCTCTGCCCCATTGTGACTTTGGCCTTGCGGGGAAGGTTCTAATCAAGAAGAGATGATCACCTGATGATCCGCCTTCCTTAGCAGGACAAACGGCCCCTCAGTGATGAAGGGGTGGCCCTGTGGGTGGCAAGCAAGACTTGGGGTCAGATGGACAAGACTGGAGTGGCAGACAGCGATAAACTACTAATGAATTTAAATTACATTTTAATTTAAATTAAGCAGTTTAATGACCTGATTTTACCTACCCCTTAACAACTTCCATTCCCAGTCTCATCGTGGCTACTTCACACACGTACGACTCCTCTTAAACCCCAAGCCACCCTCATCATTATCAGGGAACTTTCCACCCTATGGAAAAGAGAGAACTCTTGTAACTTCCCTTAATTTTCCATTAAATGTACAGCTCTCTCCAAACCTCTTTCCTGTCCTCCTATCGGCCTAATATTTATTTCCCTCTTGGCTTCTTCGCCTCTGCCACATACATGCTCAAAGTTCCTATAACCAAACATTTCCCACTCAAGTCCGCCTCTCTCCGAGGACACCAACCTCCTTCATCAGCACAGTTCTTAAAAGAAAAGTATCTTTGTGCGTTCTATTTTCTCACTCCATTTTCACTGCTTATCCCATAGATGGGCTTCCCTGGTGGCTCAGATGGTGAAGATTCTGCCTGCAATGCAGGAGACCCGGTATCGATCCCTGGGCTGGGAAGATCCCCTAGAGAAGGGAATGGCTACCCAATCGCATAGAAAGTTAGCTTCAGTCCCCTTCTTTCTAATGAAGCCCTTCTCGCAGTGGTCATCTCCATCTGCCTCCTAACTGACAGATCTGACTTTCTCATCTCCATTTTCACTGTGTTTGATTCTGAAATAATTATTCAGGCATCATCTTGTCCCTGGCATTGTTTTAGGAATTGTCACATATTCTCTTTAGTCCTCAACATAGTCATGTGTATTAGGTACTATATTCCACATATTTTTTAGAAAAGGAAACAGCATTGCTTGATACCATTAACAGCTTCCTAAACCTGGAGTACCTTCCTCTCAGAGTTTCTATAAAATGACTCTGTCCTGATTCTCTACCTTGTCTGGAGACTGTTTTTGCCCTCTTTTCTTGTCTCTGTTACCTTTTGCCCATTTCTGTTCCCTCCCTCTGGACCACATTCTTTTTCTGTGATGTAAATTAAGCCTGAATCCGTATTTCTAGATTGGATGCAGAATGCATGCAATCCTGAATGCATCATCTCTCTGGTCCTGATTTCTATTTTCAACTGTGTAATTAACATCTCTGTGTTCATAGATAGTCAAGAAAGCAAATCCAATTTATTATCTTTTCATTCACATTTTTAGTAAATATCTGCAGAATCTACAGCATATTCTAGGCCTTGCTGGCTGCCCTGGGGACATTCTGATCAGTAAAACCCAACTCTGTCCTTGGGGATCAGGTGATGGACTTGTAAATAATTATAGTATAAAACATAGGTATTAGAAGTGAATAAAGTAGATCAAGAAGCAAGAGAAAAGGAGCCTGCAGCTGCCTGATGCCTCAAAGAAATTTCCCCAGAAGAGATGAAAACTTACGTGATGACTTTGAAGGAGATTCCTAGGCAGATCAGGGAAGAAAGAAACGTTTGGTGAAAAGTTTGTGCAAATGCGCAGAGGTTTCAAAGAGAGAAAATGGCAACCCAGGATAGTCTATGGTTTGCTAGCTTAGATGTTTGGGGAGGGAGGGAAGAATTCTGCACTGGGATTCACAGTACCATTATTTATTGGATTATTTACCTAAAAGACATTTGACTTTCTCCCCCTTAAATAAATACTGTCCCTATCAATATTGTTGGTTCCATTTTCTTTAGGGCTTTTGATCCTGTTGTATACTCCCTTTCTTCCTGTGGTCACTGCCCTAGTTCTTTTATTTTATTTTATTTTATTTTTAAACTTTACAATATTGTATTAGTTTTGCCAAATATTGAAATGAATCCACCACAGGTATACATGTGTTCCCCATCCTGAACCCTCCTCCGTCCTCCCTCCCCATACCATCCCTCTGGGTCGTCCCAGTGCACCAGCCCCAAGCATCCAGTATCGTGCATCGAACCTGGACTGGCGACTCATTTCATACATGATATTATACATGTTTCAATGCCATTCTCCCAAATCTTCCCACCCTCTCCCTCTCCCACAGAGTCCGTAAGACTGTTCTATACATCAGTGTCTCTTTTGCTGTCTCGTACAGTGCCCTAGTTCTTATAAATCATTGTGAATGATTTATTGCACAAGATTTGAGAAAGGAATTCAAGGGCTTGGTAAACTCAAGCCCTTACCCTGTTCAAAAATAAATAGGCTTACAGATCTAGATGTCCCATTCTGCTTATGTGAAATTGTGCTGGTTTTGAATTTTGAAATAGAACTAAGCAGTTTTAAAAATATCAGAATGACTTTTGTCAATGTGAAATCGGTTAAAAGAAAACACCGCCATTTTTTAAAAAGTCTTTATTGAATTTGTTACAAAATTGCTTCTGTATTATGTTTGGTTTTTTGACGGCAAGGTGTCTGGGATCTTAGTTCCCTGAATAGGGAGCGAACCTGCATTGCCTACCTTGGAAGGCAAAGTCTTAACCACCAGGGAAGTCCCCTCCCCCTCCCCCCACCAGTTTGTTTTTAAATTCATAGAAGCTATTTGTGTTCTCCTACTTATCAAGTGTCAGAAAATCTAAAGGGATCAAAGATGATTTAGGAAGATGTGTAAAAATGTCAGGACAAGTGTTTAGAGTATGGCAATTGCCTAAGAAACTGTGGAAGAAGTCCAAAGAAAGGAGCTCTGTTTTACTAGGAAAGACAGGGAGAAAAGAAAATGGTGATGGGTGATCTGTTTATGCAGTCAGGCTCCCGGCTATACCACACCCTGAAATGAGATAGCTTGAACTGATTCTTTCCTTACCTTAATGAAGGGTTTCTGTGCAATAATACTTTTTATAATTGTAACTATTGCTTCAGTCATGTCTAACTCTTTGTGACCCTATGGACTCTAGCCCACCAGGCTCCTCTGTCCATGGAATTCTCCAGGCAAGAATACTGGAGTGGGTTGAAATATCCTTTTCCAGAAGATCTTCCCAACTCAGGGATCAAACCTGCATCTCTTAGATCTCCTATTTTCTGCATTGGCAGGTGGGTTCTTTACCACTAGCGCCACCTGGGAAGCCCTATGCTTTTGAACTGTGGTGTTGGAGAAGACTCTTGAGAGTCCCTTGGACTGCAAGGAGATCCAACCAGTCCATCTGAAGGAGATCAGCCCTGGGATTTCTTTGGAAGGAATGATGCTAAAGCTGAAACTCCAGTACTTTGGCCACCTCATGCGAAGAGTTGAC
>NW_011494706.1:5427042-5431561 GCF_000754665.1 Bison bison bison
GAAGAGTTGACTCATTGGAAAAGACTCTGATGCTGGGAGGGATTGGGGGCAGGAGGAGAAGGGGACGACAGAGGATGAGATGGCTGGATGGCATCACTGACTCGATGGACATGAATCTGAGTGAACTCCAGGAGTTGATGATGGACAGGGAAGCCTGGCATGCTGCGATTCTTGGGGTCGCAAAGAGTAGGACACGACTGAGCGACTGATCTGATCTGATGATTCATTTTCAAATCGTTTTTGTAGATTTTGATTCTCAGTCTGACTTTCTAGATAGGAATCATTGTTGCTCATTTCACAAGTGAAAGAAATTGCAGCAGAGTATTTAAGAGGCTTGCTGAAGATGAAAAGAGCTAGTTAGTAATCAATAGGTATGGAATCAGGTCTGTTATTCTACAGATCTTTCTATTATATGACCTCTAGAAATTACAGAGAGAATTGAAGTCATATTCTAAAATGTAGGTCCATTGAAGGCTGATCCTGAAAATTTTTGGATGTCAATGTGAAATTTGCAAACACGCTAAGATATGTTTTCTAGAGAATTTCTGAAAATTGTCCTAATTTTTGATTGTGTCATTTTGTCTTTGGTGAATCTATTTGTTCAGGTATGTTGCTGCTGCTGCTGCTGCTGCTAAGTCGCTCAGTCATGTCTGACTCTGTATGTTAGTTTAAGTATATTCATATTGATCAGAACACATCTCCTGATTTGGAGTTTGGTAAATTTGGCTATCACATAAATACTACAGGTATTGAAAGAATACTGTGTTGCTTACTTCCTGCCAATAGATCTCTTTCCCTCTTCTAAGCACTTAAAATAATATAATACTTTAAAAAGGTTCAGTTCGAATTAGTAGTAAGAGGAAGAAATGTGTGTTTCTCACAATGCTGGATCCTTTTTCATACAGTGGAGTAACAGCCTCCTGGCTAGGGTCTCAAATATCTTGCTAGATTTTTTCAGACAATTTCAGAATGTCCAAAAGCTATTAAAAGGGTAAGAAAAGGTTAACATCAATCATTTCTTTAAATGTGTCTAGTATAATTTATTATGACTTATGAGATTAAGTAAGTATACTTGATTCAGTCTCCTGTGGGTGCTTTTTAGAGACTGAGAAAAATCATGACAGAACCTGACAGTCACGAGTCAATCTTGTTAACACCTTCTTCCACTTGTGGTAGCTGCAGATGTGAGCTCCCTCACAGTGAGGACCATCTGCCCAATGTCAGGTCAAGAATTGCTATCCAAGGTGAAAGAGAGACCTTTTGAGACTTCTCTTCAGGTTCACTAAATGTTCCCTGCTGGGCAAGGAGGTGGAATTATTAAGGTAGTCACCAGACACAGTGGAACTCTCCAAAGCTTCTTCCATCAAGTTTAGTTGTCTTGGGCAGTCTGCCTTTTAATGCCAGTGGGTGCAGGTGATCCCTGGTCCAGGAACTTGGAGAAGGCACTGGCACCCCACTCCAGTACTCTTGCCTGGAAAATCCCACGGGTGGAGGAGTCTGGTGGGCTGCAGTCCATGGGGTCGCTAACAGTCAGACACGACTGAACGACTTCACTTTCACTTTTCACTTTCATGCATTGGAGAAGGAAATGGCAACCCACTCCAGTGTTCTTGCCTGGAGAATCCCAGGGACGGGGGAGCCTGGTGGGCTGCCGTCTACGGGGTTGCACAGAGTCAGACACGACTGAAGCAACTTAGCAGCAGCAGCAGCAGAAACTAAGGGCCTACATGATGCAGGGTGCAGCCAAAAATTAAACTAAATAAGTAAATAAATAAATAAAACTTGTTTAAAGTTTAGTTGTCTCTTTTAACAATGCATACTTTCAGATAATACATGCATGACATTTAGAGGTTTTTTTGTGTGTGTGGATTGTATTAGGGCTTCCCAGATGGCACTAAGTGTTAAAGAACCACCTGCAGGAGACATGAGAGATGTGGGTTCATTCCCTGGGCAGGGAAGATCCCTTGGAGAAGGGAAGGGCAACCCACCCCAGTATTCTTGCCTGGAGAATTCCATGGACAGAGGAGCCTGATGGGCTACAGTCCATGGGGTCGCACAGAGTTGGACACAACTGAAGTGATTTAGCACGCACACATACGAATTGTATTGTCAGTTTGACCTGTTTGGGAGCCAAGCATTTAGAGGAGTTGCTACTCATTTCTCTCTTCTTGGGATTCTTAGAAAGCTCTGACCTAATCTTATCCATACTTTGGGAACAGTTGGAAACTGAGGAAAGGAAGACATGTTGAACATCGAGGTGGTTCTTACCTCTCTCTGGGCTTCCCTGCTGGCTCAGATGGCCTGCCCTGCAGGATATCCAGGTTCCATTCCTGGGTTGGGAAGATCCCCTGAAGAAGGGAATAGCTCCCCATTCCAGTATTCTTGTCTGGAGAATCCCGTGGACAGAGGGAGTAGACACAACTGAGTGCCTTCCACTTTACCTCTCTCTACCATTCACTTTTCCTACTGTATATTTCTACTTTTAGAGAAAAATTAGTATATGTGTATTTCATAAATTTACTTAGAAGTTTTCATTCTTAATTCTGAGTCAGAGAGTTTGATTAGTGTTTATGTGTTTCTAAGATGTTATCCATTCTGATTCCTTGAGAAAAACAATTTCTTCTCAACCACAGTATGTAAAATTGTAATTAGTGATAAAATAATCCCAAATTGGCTAAAATTAGTTTGCAAGCTCATCCCCATTCCCTGAGATACAGAAAAGAACATCAAAATTCAATCAGTCACCAGGAATCACTGATATTCCTTCAGAAAAGAATTCAAAGGTTTAAAACATGAATAATGTTTGAAATATCTCTTAAGTTTGGCCCCATCAATATAACATACTCCCTCATTCACACACAAACACACTCACATACTTTGGCTAATTCTCTATGTGTTCATTCTATGAAAATATATGGTAACATGATGATCACGAAGAACAGAATTCTTCCACAATACTTTAGAAACAATAGATATTACTGGTAGGTATATTGAGGAAGGAATATTGAATAAAAATTATGAAAATTAAATAACATTTTGGAAAAGTGAGTAAATTAATGTTTCACGAATACAGATAACCTGAGAATAATTCACTTAACACTTCAGGTTTAGAAATACAATAAAAGTTTCCTTTGAATTAACCACTTGGCCTGCTTTCCTGCCACTCTCCATTCCTTCTGTAAGTCAAGCCCATTGACATTCAGTGTATATAAGACACTCACAGTTATGAGGCTATTCTGTGGCCAGCCCACATGTTTCTGCTGCTTCCAACTGAGTTATACATGTTCTAAGTGTCACTGTGGTTGTTACCAAACCTGTGAGCACCACATGTGCGTGATATTGAAATTACGATATTTCATTAGATATAAACAAACCAATGAAATATGTTTGAAGGGTTCTGGATTTTAGGGGACCTAAGTCACATACTTTGAAAATATTGCATAAAGTGAATTGTTCACATAGTTCTTGCCATATTAGATGTGGCTAAGAATACTGTAAAATAAGGGGTATGTGTAGGGGAATTTTTTGCATTAAGATTGCTTTACAAGTATCTTTAAGTTTCTTGCTCCATGTTAAAGAAAGTGAAATTGAAACTTGAGGATGATGTAATATTGGTTTGGTTGAAGATGATATGGAACTCTGATCTTCTGATCCATGCTTAATGAAAAAGTTGGCAAATAAACATGCATTTGTCTATTTTATGTAGAAATGCTTAAGGTAATGTATTCCTTGTATGCCTACTCATTTTAAACTGGCTTTTTGATTAACTGACATGAGTTTGAGTAAACTCTGGGAGTTGGTGATGGACAGGAAATGCTGCAGTCCATGGGGTTGCAAAGAGTCGTACTGAGCGACTGGACTGAAATGAACTGAACAACTACCACTTATTAAGCACATCTACACAGCTGAACCTCTCAAATGCCTTTTTAAATGAAAGAAGCAGGTCAACAATGTGTACATATAATATTATTCCATTTACATGAAGTTCAAAAGTAGATAAAACTAAGCAATATATCATTTAGGGATGCATCTATATATGGCAGTATTAAGAGACAGGGCACTGGTTATCATAAAAGTCAGGATTCTGGTTACACATAGCTATGTGTGTGTGTATGTGTGTGTGTGTGCATATTTGTGTGAGTGAGTACTCAGTTGTGTCTGACTCTTTGCAACCCCATGGACTGTAGCCTGTCAGGCTCCTCTGTCCATGGGATTCTCTGGGCAAGAATTCTGGAGTCAGTTGCAATGCCCTCCTCCAGGGAATCTTCCTGACCCAGGGATAGAACTCACATTTCTTACATCTAACCTGCATTGGAAGGCTGGTTCTTTACCACTACTGCCATCTGAAAAGAACTGACTTCCTGCTGCTGCTGCTGCTAAGTCGCTTCAGTCGTGTCCGATTCCGTGAGACCCCATAGACGGCAGCCCACTAGGCTCCCCCATCCCTGGGATTCTCCAGGCAAGAACACTGGAGTGGGTTGCCATTTCCTTCTCCAATGCATGAAAGTGAAAAGTGAAA
>NW_011494706.1:5431661-5446219 GCF_000754665.1 Bison bison bison
TGCAGCCTTCCAGGCTCCTCCGTCCATGGGATTTTCCAGGCAAGAGTACTGGAGTGGGGTGCCATTGCCTTCTCCGAACTGACTTCCTACTAGTCATTAAATAAATTGTCTCAAGTATAAATACCTTTGATTTGAATAAGAGTGCTCATGATTATTACAACAAAATTTTTTATGTAAATCTTCAGTCACTCAGTCATGTCCAACTCTTTGCGACCCAATGGACTGCAGCACGCCAGGCTTCCCTGTCCATCACTGACTCCCAGGGCTTGCTCAAACTCATGTCCATCTAGTCAGTGATGCCATCCAACCATCTCATTCTCTGTCGTCTCCTTCTCCTTCTGCCTTCAATCTTTCCCAGCATCAGGGTGTTTTGCAATGAATCACCTCTTCGCATCAGGTGGCCAAAGTGTTGGAGCTTCAGCTTAAGGATCAGCCCTACCAATGAATATTCAGGGTTGATTTCCTTTAGGATGGACTAATTAGATCTCTTTGCAGTCCAAGGGACTCTCAAGAGTCTTCTCCAACACCACAGTTCAAAAGCATCAATTCTTTGGTGCTCAGCTTTCTTTATGGTCCATTTTTAACATCTGTACATGACTACTGGAAAAACCATAGCCTTGAGTAGACAGACCTTTTCTGGCAAAGTAATGTCTCTGTTTTTTAAAATGCTGTCTAGATTTGTTATAGTTTTTCTTTCAAGGAGCAAGTATCTTTTAACCTCATGGCTTTAGTCAGCATCTGCAGTGATTTTGGAGCTGAAGAAAATAAAGTCTCTCATTGTTTTCTTTGTTTCCCCATCTATTTGCCATGAAGTGATGGAACTGGATGCCATGATCTTAGTTTTTTGAGTGTTGAGTTTTAAGCCAGCTTTTTCACTCTCTTCTTTCACTTTTGTCAAGAGGCTCTTTGGTTCCTCTTCACTTTCTGCCGTAAGTGTAGAGTTAACTGCATATCTGAGGTTATCCATATTTCTCTTGGCAATCTTGATTCCAGCTTGTGCTTCATCCAGTCCAGAATTTCCCATGATGTACTCTGTATATAAGTTAAATAAGCAAGGTGACAATATACAGCCTTGATATACTTCTTTCCCAATTTTTAACCAGTCTGTTGTTCCATGTCTGGTTCTAACTGTTCCTTCTTGATCAGGCATACAGGTTTCTCAGGAGGCAGGTAAGGTGGCCTGGTATTCCCATCTATTTAAGAATTTTGCACAGTTTTTTTGTGATCTACACAAAGACTTTAGTGTAGTCAATGAACCAGAAGTAGATGTTTCCTGGAATTCTCTTGCTTTTTTCTATGATCCAATGGATGTTGGCAATTTGATCTCTGGTTCTTCTGTGTTTTCTAAATCCGGCTTGAGCATCTGGAAGTTCTTGGGTCATGTACTGTTAAAGCCTCGCTTGGAGAATTTTGAGCATTACTTTACTAGCCTGTGAGATGAGTGCAATTGTGCGGTAGTTTGAACATTCTTTGGCACTACCTTTCTTTGGGATTGGAATGAAAACTGACCTTTTCCAGTCCTGTGGCCATTGCTGAGTTTTCCAAATTTGCTGGCATATTGAGGATAGCACTTAACAGCATCATCTTTTAGGACTGGAAGTGGCTCAGCTGGAAGTCCATCACCTCCACTAGCTTTGTTCATAATGACGCTTCCTAAGGCCTACTTGACTTTGCATTCTAGGATGTCTGGCTCTAGATGAGTGATCACACCATCATGGTTATCTGGGTTATGAAGATCTTTTTTGTATCTTTTTTCTGTGTATTCTTGCATCTTTCTTCTGTGTATTCTTGCTGCCTCTTCTTAGTATCTTCTGCTTCTGTTAGGTCCATATCATTTTTGTTCTTTATTGAGCCCATCTCTGCATGAAATGTTCCTTTGGTATCTAATTTTCTTGAAGAGATCTCTAGTCTTTCCCATTCTATTGTTTTTCTCTATTTCTTTGCACTGATCACTGAGGAAGACTTTCTTATTTCTCCTTGCTTTTCTTTGGAACTCTGCATTCAGATAGATATATCTTTCTTTTTCTCCTTTGTCTTTTGCTTCTCTTCTATTTCCAGTTATTTGTAAGGCCTCCTCAGGCCACCATTTTTCCTTTTTTATTTCTTTTTCTTGGGGATGGTTTTGATCACCACTTCCGGTACCGTATTACAAATGTTCTTCAGGCACTCTATCAGATCTAATCCCTTGAATCTATTTGTCACTTCCACTGTATAATCATAAGGGATTTGATTTAGGTCATACCTGAATGGTCTAGTGGTTTTCCCTACTTTCTTCAATTTAAGTCTGAATTTTGTCTCAATTTAAGTTTTGTCTCAATTTAAGTTTTGTCTCAATTTAAGTTTTGTCTCAATTTAAGTTTTGTCTCAATTTAAGTTTTCCCTACTTTCTTCAATTTAAGTCTGAATTAAGTCTCAATTTAAGTCAGTAATAAAGAGTTCATGATCTGAGCCACAGTCAGCTCCCAGTCTTATTTTTGCTGATTGTATATAGCTTCTCCATCTTTGGCTACAAAGAATATAATCAATCTGATTTCACTATTGACCATCTGGTGATGTCCATGTGTAGGGTCATCTCTTGTGTTGTTGGAAGAGGATGTTTGCTATGAGCAGTGTGTTCTCTTGGCAAAACTCTGTTAACCTTTTCCCTACTTCATTTTGTACTCCAAGGCCAAATTTGCCTGTTACTCCAGGTATCTCTTGACTTCCTACTTTTGCATTCCAGTCCCCTATGATGAAAAGGACATCTTTTTTTGGTACTAGTTCTAGAAGGTCTTGTAGGTCTTCATAGAACTGTTCAACTTCAGCTTCTTCAGCGTTACTAGTTGGGGCCTAGACTTGGATTACCGTGATATTGAATGGTTTTCCTTGGAAATGATCAGAGATAATTCTGTTATTTTTGAGATTGCACCCAAGTACTGCATTTTAGATTCCTTTGTTGACTATGGAGGCTACTCCATTTCTTCTAAGGGATTCCTGCCCACAGTAGTAGTTATAATGGTCATCTGAATTCAGTTCTCCCATTCCAGTCCATTTTAGCTCACTAATTCCTAAAATGTTGATATTCACTCTTGCCATCTCCTGTTTGATCACTTCCAGTTTACCTTGATTCATGGACCTAAATCTTCAAACATACATAAAATTGAGAGAATATATAATGAATCACCATGCACTCCTCACCTAGCTTCAACAATTATCACCAGTTTTCAAAACATTTCTCTTTTTAATGAAATTTAGTTTTGTATAAACAGCATTGACCTTCCTGAGTGCTAGTTTGTATTTATGTATGTTAGAATGAACATACTTTGAAATTTAATGGATTTGAAATATGTTTCAGTTCATTGCTTACATCACTTCTGTGATTTGGAGCATTTTTATTTTTTATTTGGTAGAATAAATTGCATTTTTAATAGTATCTCATATGGTTGCTTGAGGTAACACATCCTCACTGAATTACAATTCAGTGAGAAAATATATTATTTTTTCCTAAAAACAAACACTAGTGTTTCTGGATGAAATTCGGATTTAAGGTCTAGAATTTGAAATTATTATTTGGCTGATATCCAACAACTTCTAACAGGTAGTAGCTATAAGATATGACTACAACCATTAATGGAGAAAAAAATTCATATAATTTTTATCTAAGTTTAGATATTGTCACTTTTGTTATATTGCTTTTATACTTTTGGAAGATTAGATATCAGGTTTTATATTTCCATGTAGTTAAATCACCATGGCCCTTATTCCTCTCAGTCTAAATCTTTATAACAAATTTTAAATATAAGGTGGGGGGAAGAGAGATTCTCCCCCCTTCCTCTGCAGATGGCTTTCCTACAGAAGAATGAAGTGTACCAAGTTCACTGGGAGATCCCATGAAGAGAGGAGCCTGGTGGGCTACAGTCGTGGGGCTCAAAAAAGTCAGACACGACTGAACACACCTAAACAACAAAAGGGAACCAGAACAGAGGCTACACTGGACTTCGACCTTCACTCCTCTTGAAAGGCCCACACTGATACTCATGTGAATATGAGTCCATGTAGGACAATGATTCAGCACAATCACGGCCTGAAATTGTTCACATTCCAAGCCCTGAAATCTTGCTGAACCATTCTAATGCAAACTACTCTTTTCTCTACGTATGTTGGGGTTGTTTGTGTGTGTGTGTGTGTGTCTGTTGTGTCCAACTTTTTCTGACCCCATGGACTGAAGCCTGCCAGGCTGCTCTGTCCATGGGGGTTCTCCAGGCAAGAATACTGGAGTGGGTTGCCATTCCCTTCTCCAGGGGAGCTTCCCAACCCAGGGATCAAACCCAGGTCTTTCACACTGCAGGCAGATTCTTTATCATCTGAGCCACCAGGGAAGCCCTATGCTGTGGTTACGCACATTGATTAATTAAAATAATGCTACCTGCTGTCACAAACTCCTTCCTGTGTAATAGCTCAAACATGATTGAAGTTTAGTGCTTACATCACTTTCAAAATTGATGCTCCTGATTGGTAGACAACTCTTGTCCATATGTTAATCAGTGTTCTGAATTTATTCTGTTTTGCAGCTTTGGTCATCTTTAGCACATGGCTTCTAAGGCCACTGGGCTTGCCTCATCAAGCTGGCAAATGGGAAAGGGCTTTAAAAAGTTTTTAATGTGCCAGGCCTGAAATTGATGCCCAGCACTCTGTATCTAGATTCGATTGGCTGTTAGTAAATCAGGCGGCTACCTGCAGCTCGAGTGAGCAGCACAGGAGCACAGGTGAGTAGAACAATAGGAAGAGAAAAAGGGTTCTGTGGACATTTGGCCATCTTCAGCCACAGTCACACAGTTCTTTTTTTGTGTCTGTTGAGTCTTATATCTATTTAGGGGCTTTTCATGAATCAGCTTGGCCAAGGCCTTCCACACAACAAAGTTAAGGTATTCATTCAACTTTATGCAATTAGTTCCCTGTGGGTTTCTGATGTCAATGACTAACAGTATCTAATTCTTTTGGCAGAAATTGTTACATTTAAGAAAGAAACAAAAAGGGCACCGGTTTTGGAGAACTAAAGTTAACAGCTTAATATTTGCTCATTAGAGTCCATCATTGCTAACAGATTTGTTCTTTGAAATAATTTTCGTAATTATTTGACTAAATTCCTCCATGAAAATAAATGATGACAATTAACTCAAATTTTGCTCTAGGATGTAGATAATTAGTGAGTCTGTGTTTTCCAAATGTCTCTGTCATGAGGGCAAAAATGAGAATTTTAAATTCTTTCCTTGCAAAAGGGCAACAGTGAGCTATGCACAGAGCCTGATGTTCATAATCATGAGATCTGAGTGTCACCTGGACACTCAGTTTCCATGTGATTTTTTTTCAACAGAACAGCTTCTCCTCTTCTATATACCAGTGATCCCACTTACAAAATATCTCTTACAGATATGTTCTGAGGATCACATTGAGATGCTATCAATAACAATATTTTTGAAAATTGAAAGTTGCTATCACCAACTCAATGGACATGAATTTGAGCAAACTCTGGGAGGTAGTGAAGGACTGGGAATCCTGGTGTGCTGCAGTCCATGGGGTCACAAAGAATTGGACACGATTGAGCAATTGAACAACAATATGAGTTCCAGGTGATATTTCTTCAAACTTTTGAGTTACTAATACACATTGATAAAGGGAACAAAAATGATAACCTGCTTAGACTGAGACCACTCAGCCTCTAGTAGACCTTATTTTTCCAAGGAGGATTGGTTACTTCTGGCTATTTTCTGAATGAGGCTTTTCAATGCCTTGAAATTGCCTCTGTGTTGCATCAAAACCTCTTAGGGATGGTTTCGAGGCTCCTGTCCCATGGACTTGACATCTTCTGAAAGTCCGAGATTCTTTTATGATCATAGGCAGAGGACTTAGCTTTCCTGAGTGGATGCTCTTAACATTTCCCAATGAAGACATGCAAAAACTGAGCCTCTGTTTTGTGCTGTGAGAGACAGTGGCCAACAAGAATGTGAGCATTTCACCTTAATCCTAGAGAAGAAGTGTTTGTCTGGAGTTATTAATAAGAAATACAACTACTTCGTGCCTTATTGAGTAGAGCTCTATCTACCTCTGGGGAGAAGAATTTAATGATTTTCCTTTCTGAGAATCACTTTCTTATTGATCCTTTACATAAGCAAATATATCACTTTTTACTGCCTCAGGAAAAACAAAAATCAGATCAGAGAAATGAAATCTTAATGGGCTAATATTTGAAAAATGAATTTAAAAAGTTAGGGTGTAACAAGTCCTTTTTATGGTTCATAAAATCGCCAAGTATCCTTAAAATTATCTCTCATTAATACCCTTAAAATCTCTGAGTTTTTATTATTTGTTAGGTGAAACTAAATAACTCTGCTAACAAGATTTAGAGAAATTTGTGATTTTTTTTTAATAAAATAAAATTGAATTTTCTCAAGGAATTAATAACTGGCTTGGCTTAGGAATTTTGGAGCTGTTTACAACATTATGAGCAGAAACTGTGAAAGGAATTGTAGAGCCAAAAAATTAATGAAATAAGAGGTATATTTTGTGCTGGTTTTTGCCTTTGGCTTTTCCTGCCTAATACTTGAATCACTATCAAGTCTCAAGTGGGATAAAGCACCTGCTCCAGTTATTATAAGCCTTTCAGCAGCTGGATCTTGAGTACCTACTGAGTGCCAGGCACCGGAGGGATCACCTCAACCTGAAGTTTGAAAAATCTTCTTATGATGCTCTCAGGGAAGCATCACTCTGAAAGGTGTCTAATATTGAATAAAAGAAAATAATGCTTCTTAGTGAAAGAAAATGTGATGATTTTAGAAATATTGCCTCAATTTTTACTCCAAAAAAAAAAAAGAAAGAAAGGAAATATTCAGAATTTAAGAATTGCCATAAGAATTGTGTCCTTTATCCACTGGTATTTTTGAAGCCAATATTACTAACCATTCACATCATTGTCCAAAAAGCTTTCATAAAAGTTAATAGTTTAGAAATAATAGCTGACAGCCAAATGTCATGATGTGAATTATAGAAACAGTGTAGACTTCCAAATCATCTTTCTCAAGCTAGCTGAACTTTCCCTGTTGAAAGGAAAAGAGAAAAGGATACACTTTCAACAAGTACATTTTTTTTCCCCTTTTGGCTAAATGTCTAATAAATTGAGATTCATTGAAATGTGTACCTAGATTCTCATGTCTCCATGAGCTATAAAGTCTTAATATTATTGCCTCAAAAAGGAAAAAAAGTTAATTCTGACTTTTTTTTAGCTGTGACTTTAATTTTATATGATTTCTAATTTCATTATGGAGGATTATATTGAAAATCATGGCAATATCCATTATACATTTTAATATCCATAGATTATTTATTAACTCCAGATCAGTTGCTAATGTATTTATCCTCTCCTTCTTGACATCTCTAATCAATTGCCTTGTCAGACATCAGCAATACTAACAATGAGGTCATATACTATCAATATCTGCCCCAACTTCATTTATTCCTGCTTTCCTTCCCAAATTGGCTGTCCCCAGAAGTTTAGGAGTATGAATTCAGCCTCCTGCTTGGGAAAATGATTGAGTTCCAGTATCTGTCACTCATTCTTCAAAAGATAACATTGTCTCTCTGGCCAGGGTGTGTCCCCATTTTTCTCACCATTTAAAGATATCACACAAAAATATTAAAAATAGCAAATAAATAAAGTTGCAGTTTACAAAATCAATATACCAAAATCTGGGGCATTTCTATGTACTCATGATGAATGTGCAGAAAGAGAAATTAAGAAAACAATCTCATTTACAATGGCAACAAAAAGAATAAAATACCTAGGAAAAAAATTAACCAAGGAGATTAAAGACCTGTATACAGAAAAACCAGAAGACTGTTTAAAGAAGTTGAAGAAGAAACAAAGAAACATGCTGTTATTTGAAAGTGAGAGTAGTGTCTTCAGGTCCCACATTTAAACAGTGTAACATAGAGGCAGTAAACGTTTCCCTTTCTTGTTTTGAGGCAGAACTGTCCCCAACTCTGAGTCAGGAGCATTTGTAGCCAGCATGGCACCCCACTCCAGTACTCTTGCCTGGAAAATCCCATGGACGGAGGAGCCTGGTAGGCTGCAGTCCATGGGGTCACGAAGAGTCAGACACGACTAAGCGACTTCACTTTCACTTTTCACTTTCATGCATTGGAGAAGGAAATGGCAACCAACTCCAGTGTTCTTGCCTGGAGAATCCCAGGGACGGGGGAGTCTGGTGGGCTGCCATCTATGGGGTCACACAGAGTCGGACATGACTGAAGTGACTTAGCAGTAGCCAACATAAGAGTACACAGCGCGTGCCTGTGTGCCTGCTTAGCCGCTTCAGTCATGTCCAACTCTTTACAACCCCGTGGACTTAGCCCACCAGGCTCCTCTGTCCATGGGATTCTCTAGGCAAGAATACTGGAGTGGCTGCCATGCCCTCCAGGGGATCTTCCAGACCCAGAGATCAAACCTACATCTTTTAGGTCCTCTGCATTGGCAGGCAGATCTTTGCTGCTATTACCACCTGGGAGTAGCTATGATCAAAGGCAAGAGGCACTCCGCTCTCATTCATGAGTGTGTGAAAAACATTGTTTCCCATGGAGAATAAATTGTGCCAAGATGATTCATCCATTAGTTTACCCTCCACCCAATTCCTTCACATTCACATTTCCAATGATCCCATCCTCCACCCAATGTCAGTCACCCACTCCAGTGATCAAGACCTTCTTGTCTTCTTGCCTTTCTCCTTACCCATAACAGCTCTCCTGTAATAGACAATGACCTCCTAACTTTGTTTAGGACTAATCTCTCCTGGAATATCATTTTCACCTGCCCTAGAACTCTGACCTTATAGTGATTATCCTTTCTCTTATGCATTATCAATGTTTCCCTCCTAATGCAGCAAACACAAATGCTATAGAATCGCTAATAAAATAATGACAATTCTGCCCCTCGAGGGTAAATCCTCTGTCTACTACTACATACCTCTCCTCCTCTTTATGGCAAAACATCCTTAAGAGCCATGCTGTTTATTTCCTTACCTGATACTCTTATCTTACTGGATGTGTGCTAAGTCACTTCAATCATGTCCGACTCTTTGCAACCCCATGGACTGTAACCAACCAGGCTCCTCTGTTCACGGGATTCTCCAGGCAAGAATACTGGAGTGAGTTGCCATGCCCTCCTGACCCAGGGATTGAATTCCTGACCCAGGGATTGAATTCCTGACCCAGGGATTGAACCCGCATCTCTGTCTCCTGTGTTGGCAGGTGGGTTCTTTACCACTGGCGCCATCTGCTAGCCCTTTATCTTACTGCAGTCTCCATTATTCCACTAAAACTGCTTTTTCAAGTCATTAAAGACTTCCATGTTCCCAAGCATTGTGGTCAGTTCTCAGTCCTCACTCACTTAGCCTCTCACTGTCATTTAGTATCATTGGTCACTCTCCTTCTTGGAACACCTCAGGACTGGTATTGCAGGGCACCATTCTTTTTTCCTCTTACCTACTGGCTTCTTCTTATCAGTCTCTCTTTGTTCTTTCCTTCTCTGCCTGACATCTGATGCTGGGGAACCACAGACTCAGTCCTCAGCTGTCTTTTATTTCATGTACTTATTGCCAGGGTAATTTTGTCCTTTCCCTGTGGTCACAGATATCATCATATGCTTCACTCCCAAATTCATATCTCCAGACTTTTTCTTGATTTATCTATTTGATCCCAGGAGACAAATGTTGAACAGACATCTCAGACTTAGCATGTGCAAACTCTACACTGGGTTTCCTCTCCTGAAAACTTGCTTTTTCCTCGAAATTCCCCATGTCATTAAATAGAACCAATATTTATGGGCCAAAGTCCTGTTATAAAGACCAGTAGGGGCAGAGAGATGGAGTGGGGTTTATTTATTCATATTCTGTTAGGCACCCGCTTCTTAATTACCCTCCAGCCATATGTTATGCTAACTAATGGCTGCATCTGTAGAAGAAAACAAACTGTTTTCAGCAAAGTGATAAACCCTAAACCCTTCTTGTTTTGTATGCAATCAATGGTACATCATGGAACTAATTCCCATTGATCACTATTTTGTTCTGGTCTAGTCTGTGTTCTGCCTGAAACACGTGACCAGGTGATAAATTGCAGCCTAGATAATTAAGAGACAAGTAATTCAAATACCGAGCTATATCCAGGAATTTTAAATGGCTCTGTAGGCATGTTTTAAACAGGTTTTGTTTTGTTTTTTTTTGAGGTTTGTTTTTCTTTTTGAATGTTTCCTTTTTAGCGTTCTCTTAATCCCCCTTTGTTGAGGTTTTGGTTTTCTATTTGAACTTTTCCATTTAGCATATATTTCAGAGTCAGAACCTGGGAGTCTTAGTTCCTCTCAGCCCTATAGGTTATTTCCAGAACAAATCAATTTGCCATTGTATTTAACAAGGTATGTATTTATTTATCAGTCATCTTGTTACTTAAAGGATTTGAGAGATGTCAGGCTTAAAGTCGATGAGGGTCATACTGATCATTAGGGCATTTTGTATATGTGTGTATGTGTGTGTGTGTATATATATATATTTTTTTTTCCTTTTTTGCTCTGCTTTGTCTACTAACTTTTAGCATGTTAAATAGCTTTCTGGCCTCTTTATCTGCCACAGTGAAGTGACAGACTCTTATGGCAATAAATAGAAAATTAAATGCTTGAAAAGCATCTGGAAAATATATAACACTCCAGATATACAGATTTTAATCTTATGATGTGACTGGAGGGAAATAGTATCTTAGGAATTCTTCCTGTTTATTTCATTTTAATTTTTACTCTGTGAAATTGAAGAACTAGTCATACTTTATATGAAAACCAAAGTGAAAATCCTAACATATTTATGGATATTGAAACCTAGCTAATTCTCCTTTTACTTTGCTATGTTTATTAAGCAACATGTTAAATTCCACTTAACCAACTCTGGACAGCAAGTTTCTATGTAGAAATAAGGATTCCAAAATGTAAAAAAAAAAGTGCAATTTCTTTCTTCAAAGATTAAGCCAGAGAAAAGGATTCACATAAATATATTTATGTAATATATTTTTGTTTAAAAACCTTCTTCAGGCCTAAATATTTCTCCAACTGGACTCCGTGTATTTTCAAGGGGTCTTCTAGTTTTCTATTTTACATTTTGTGCTGTAATTTTAAAATTATTTGAGAGAATGACATTGAAATATGTATATTACCGTTTGTAAAATAGATGACCAGTGCAATTTTGATGCATGAAGCAGGGCACCCAAAGCCAGTGCTCTGGTACAACCCAGAGGGATGGGGTGGGGAGGGAGGTGGGAGAGGGGTTCAGGATGGGGGGACACCTGTGGTCGATTCATGTCGATGTATGAGAAAAATCATCAAAATATTGTAATTATCCTCCAACTAAAATAAATTAATTAATTAAAAAAAATCATTTGGAAATAAGAAAATCCTATTGAAGGACACTGAGATGACTTTCCTATAACCAAGAACCACTGTGGACTTAAAATATGTCTGCATTTGAGTTTTTGATCAACCTGGAGCCCTAAAGTGACAGCTTTTTTTTAATGCATTAATAAGCTTGCCTAGTTTTTGTTAATTTTCTAATGTCAGTGATAGCAAAAACCCAGTCTGCCAAGTGCTCAGATTGGATTATTTTCCTAGTTACAAACACAAAATTTCTCTTCTAGAGTGATAATTCACAGTTGACAGATATATTCTAATTTGACTTCAGCTTTTAAATATATTTTTAAACATCACTTGAGTTTGGCACCACCAAAACGACTGTGGCAGAGGGATGGTTTTTTAAAAATATTGTGGTTTAATAATGGACCCACAGCCCATCACACTAATAAATGCTAATAATGGATCAGTACAAAATGTTGGATGCGGATGATGTCATGGAACAGTGTATATGTGAAATGCCACAGTTATTAACATATAAACAGTAAGAACCAAGTTTGCATCACTGTTTTAAACATTTTCCATGAATTAGTTTATTTAATCTTGTGGTATAAGCAGAATGATAGCCCTTCAAAGATTCCCACATCCTAATCTGCAGAGCATGTGAATATGTTACATATCATTTTGTAGATAAAAATATGATTATGGACCTTAATGGAGAAGCAAATGGCAACCCACTGTAGTATTCTCTCCTGGGAAATCCCGTGGATGGAAGAGACTGGACGCCTACAGTCCATGGGGTTGCCCAAGAGCTGGACACTACTTAGTAACTTAAGAACAACAACAAATGGGCCATAAATTGGGGAGATTATCTTAGATTATCTTTATGGGGCCAATTTTATCACATGAGCCCTTAAAAACGGAGACCTCTCTCTGGCAGGAGATGAGAGAGGTAGCAGAAGTGAGAAATATTCGAAGCATGAAAGGGACTCAATGCGCAGAGAGCCACAGGGAAAGCATGAGAAGAAACACTGACAGCCTGCAAAATTAAAGACTGACCCCAAGCTGACAGGCCACAGGCATGAGGACCTTGGTCCTATGACTGCAAAGAACTGAACTCAGTCAACAACCTGAGTGAGCTCAAAAGCAGATTCATCCCTAGAACCCCCCAGAAAAGAATATAGTTCTGCTGGTTTTGCCCTTGTGAAGCTCTAAGTACAGGACTCAGTTGAGGTGTGATCTACCTGGAATTCTGACCCAGAGAACCATGAGATACAGTAAATTGGTATTGTTTTAAGAAGCTAAATTTGTGATCATTAGCTACAGCAGCAATAGAAAATGAATACGAATTTTAACAGCAGCTCCTGAGTTGGTACTGTCTGTCCCCATTTTACAGGTAAGCAAACTGAGGCACAGAGATGTTAAGTAACATATCCCCAAATCTCTGGTAGTAAAGTTAGAATTTGACAGGAGAAATGAACTTTTATTTGAGAGTCTGTATTAAGGTTTGTCACACATTTGAAAAGACCCTGATGCTGGGAAAGATTGAGGGCAGGAGGAGAAGGGGACAACAGAGGATGAGATGGTTGGATGGCATCACCGACTCAATGGACATGGGTTTGGGTGGACTCTGGGAGTTGGTGATGGACAGGGAGGCCTGGCGGGCTGCAGTTCAGGGGGTTGCAAAGAGTCGGACACAACTGAGCGACTGAACTGGACTGAACTGAACTGAACTGAACACCCAGAAGACTATGTTGTGTCAGACATATATTTTTATTAAAAGAAGGTATATATGAATATATGAATCACCTTTTGCATTTGATCTGTAATAGTTATGAATGGTAGTATGCCAGTGATTATTAGTAAATTTGCTAATAATATTAGTACATTTTCTGTCAGAGAATAGTTTCAACTTCATCACATTTATTTTAAAGGTATACAGTTAAACTGCTTGGCCTATAAAATAAAAAATTAATGGCTAATGAGTAAGAGTTTCTTACTGATTCAAAGGCATAATAACCAGAAATAATGATTAAAATAATGGTTTGTCGTGTTCAAAACCAGAAACCAAGTTGATACACAAAGCACAAAACATTCAAATAACAGAACAAATTCTTGTCGTGAGAATTGTCATAAGATTTAAATGCAATTGGCCACAGCATGAGGTTCGTTTGTGAAATGGTATGAAGTGAATGTTTAAATCTGCTTAAACTTCATGGATTTCTGGAAAATCACACAAATTACATTAAAATTGCCTTTCTACTTTAAAAAAGTGACTTGTGAGAATTATGTGGAAATATGAGCACCACAAAAAATAGATTTGTTCACAGTGAACAAAACTGAGCACATGCTTCTTACAAAGAATCCTTATAAAATTTAAAACTATGTAAATTATACATCAACAGAAGAGACCACAAAAACCATGGTCATTAAAATTCTGCAAAGAACTAAGTTAAATGAATGTAATAATAATACATTAATCAATATTAAACACTACAACATTATTTAGATATTAATATTTAATATATTAATAGATGATTTATTAAATCATTAATAAGTTAAATGCATGAAAATACAATGGAAGAAATATTTTATTACAAAAATATTTTCAATTAAAAGAGTGTGGGCATCTCGAATAAGTCTAGATATACCTTATTGATGGAAACATGAGCAAACTTTCAAAAGACTCTCTTTGTACCATTTACTGTCAGCCAACAGTGTTGCTAATGCTATATTTTAAATTTCTAATAACACTTCATGGGGATTATCAATACTATCACAGTTAATTTTTACATATGACTTAATGATGAAATCAGGCAGACCAAAAGCAAAAAAAAAAAAAAAAAATACAGCTTACAATGAGAAAAGTATTCTCAAATACTTAGAGGTATTAAGGAGGTTAAAAGACATATTTTGCAAATGTATGCATATGTTTTACACACTTTCCCCCCATAAAAACCGTAATAGTCATACACATTTTAAGTTAAGTGCTCTTTGGAAGATACAAACCTAGAATGTATAATTTAAATATTTTTGTCATCTTGGCCTAGAATTTATAACTGTTTCTGTATCTGCTAAAAAAATAAGAATGAGCTGTCTTATGACCATATTTCAAGTGGTAAGTTGTAAGATAGACTTGTCCAGA
>NW_011494706.1:5446319-5446617 GCF_000754665.1 Bison bison bison
GCTAAACATATATATATATATATATATATATATCAGTATTTCTTAGGCATTCTAAGCTCTTTTAAGACCACTTCCAAATTCAAAATAAGTTTTTTTTATAGACAGTAACTTTTATTTTTTATTTAAAATTTTTATTTTACATTGGAATATAGCCAATTAATCAGAGAAGGCAATGGCAACCCACTCCAGTACTCTTGCCTGGAAAATCCCATGGACAGAGGAGCCTGGTAGGCTGCAGTCCATGGGGTCACTAAGAGTTGGGCATGACTGAGTGACTTCACTTTCACTTTTCACTTTC
>NW_011494706.1:5446717-5478180 GCF_000754665.1 Bison bison bison
AAGAGTTGGGCATGACTGAGTGACTTCACTTTCACTTTTCACTTTCATGCATTGGAGAAGGAAATGGCAACCCACTCCAGTGTTCTTGCCTGGAGAATCCCAGGGACAAAGGAGCCTAGTGGGCTGCCATCTATGGGGTCACACAGAGTCGGACACGACTGAAGCGACTTAGCAGCAGCAGCATAGCCAATTAATGGGTTTCTCCCATGGCTCAGGGTAAAGAATCTACCTGCAATGCAGGAGACTCAGGTGATTCTGGCTCCATTCCTGGGTCGGCAAGATCCCCTGGAGGAGGAAATGGTAACGCACCCCAATATTCTTACCTGGAAAATCCCTTGGACAGAGGAGCCTGGCAGGCTACAGTCCAAAGGGTTGCAAAGAGTTGGACATGACTGAGCAACTGAACATGTACACAGCTGATTAATAATGTTGTGATAGTTTCAGGTGGACACCAAAGAGACTCAGCCATACATATATGTATCCATTTTCCCCCAAACTCCCTTCCCATCCAGGCTGCCACATAACACTGAGCAGAGTTCCCGGTGCTACACAGTAGGTCCTTGTTGGTTACCCATTTTAAATACAGCAGTGTGTACAGGTAACCTTAAGTTCATTCTCTGAGTATCTTTCTGTCTTGTAACTAAGCCAAGAAAATGTCTTAGTGTACTGCTGCTTTTCTGTAAAGATCTTGCTTCTGTTAGACATCACCAACCTTTTGACTTCTGTCTCTTAGGCTTTTAACCCACAGTTGTTCAAGAAAAAACAAGGGGATAACATTGACTTTTTTTTTTTTTTTAAAGACACACAGGATGTAACTCTGTACTTCACAACCAGCATTTATATCCAACTTTCAGCAGGATGGGCTGTTCTTTGCTGGAGGTAGTGATACAGGGTGGTTGTAGACTTCTTTATATGGAGCTTCCCTGGTGGCTCAAACGGTAAAGAATCTGCCTACAATGAAAGAGACCTGGCTTTGATCCCTGGGTCAGGAAGATCCCCTGGAGAAGGGGAATGGCTACTCGAGTATTCTTCTTCCTTGCTGATAAATCACTTCAGTCGTGTCCGACTCTGCGACCCCATAGACGACAGCCCACCAGGCTCCTCCATCCCTGGGATTCTCCAGGCAAGTACACTGGAGTGGGTTTCCATTTCCTTCTCCAGTGCATGAAAGTGAAAAGTGAAAGTGAAGTCACTCAGTGGTGTCCGACTCTTCTCGACCCCATGGACTGCAGCCTACCAGGCTCCTCTGCCATGGGATTTTCCAGGCAAGAGTACTGGAGTGGGGTGCCATTTTCTTCTCCATTCTTCTTCCTTATATGTCTTTAAAGATCAAGTAGTCCTAGCTATCTGGAATTGGAAATGCAGATAGCTATTATCAGTGTTGCCATCTACTTGACTGCAATTTTGATTGTTTTTTTTATTCTAACAAATCTTAATATCTTGTATAATTCTCTGCAATAAGCCCTCAGTGTATGAAGAAACAATTCTGAGTGACATGGAATAGTTTTATGAATAATGAACGTGCTGGAGGCAGAAGTTAAACTCATGATTACAAAAGAAAGAAAGTCTTATTGAAATTAAATCATTCAAATATATTGGAATTTTATGATTTTTTGCATCATGATTATCATTGTAAAGTGTTCAAAATTTCTCTTAGGAATAAAAATGTGAGCTGTACCTGACATATATTTTGCCTGTAAAATTTATGCTTGAAATAATCTGTTCAGTTAACTCCTTTATGTTTCACTTGAGTCATCCAAATTATGTTAGAGAAAATTAAATTACTTTAAAATGTAAATTTATTCAGTATTTTATAAGTGCATTCTGCTGTCCTTCATATTAAATAATGATATATTGAATGATGAATAGGGATTAATTTTTTTCTGTTGAGAAGTTATAATTTTTTCATACAATACAATTTTAAAAAGTTTTTTTTTTTTGCTTGACTTTGTGTCACAAATCCTCTTTCCACTTTTAAGATGATAACCCTTTTAACGTTTTACCATCACTTTTTGTTAAGAAAGACTCTAAAGTATTAAAATTCTCAGTAACCTCTTAAATAAATCTCCCTCATCCACTCAAATGCCTAAATCTTTTGCCTATAAGATAAGACGATTCTCAAAATTTGGAACAGTACTGAATCAGCTCTTCTTTTAAAAATATATTAATAAAAATCTGTAATTTATGATCATCTGAGAGAGAAAAGATATTGGGGTACTTGAAAATAGCAGCAATTTGTTTTCTTCTCCTTACCATTTACAAATTGATGGATGCAATCCATGTGGAGGTATGTTAGCAATTAGAAAAAATTCTGGAATCACTTAAGACAGACATTGGATAATAATTGACTGTTCTGTCGTATCCCCAGTCTAACTGTGATCACCACAGGCTTCAGAATTACCGAGTTAACTGTGGGTGCTGTGCGGTGCTTAGTCGCTCAGTTGTGTCTGACTCTTTGAGACCCCATGGACTGTAGCCCTCCGGGCACCTCTGGATTCTCCAGGCAAGAGTACTGGAGTGGGTTGCCATTCCCTTCTCCAGGGGATCTTTCCAACTCAGGGATCAAACCCAGATCTCCTGAATTGTAGGTGGATTCTTTACTATCTGAGCCACCAGGGAAGCCTCCAAAATATGGGTGCTGCTGCTGCTGCTGCTAAGTCGCTTCAGTCGTGTCTGACTCTGTGCGACCCCATAGACGGCAGCCCACCAGGCTCCCCTGTCCCTGGGATTCTCCAGGCAAGAACACTGGAGTGGGTTGCCATTAGATCCATACAAATCTCTGCATACAAGGAACAAAGAGGATTCTTGGAAGGAAAATCATTCCAAGAGAAGGAGTTGGACATGAAAAGGGTTGACAAAGCCTTAGTTACTGAAAGCAAGGGCAAGTCTGCATTCAGCATGGTGTCTGCGTGCCGGGTCATTTCCTGTAAAGATAAGAGGACTCACATCTGCGGGAGTAACGTGGAAACTCCTGTGGCAGAATGAAACCAGAACAGGGGAAGAGTCGGTCCTCTTTTTGAACTAACCACAACATTTTGACCACTTCTGGACACCAGCGCTTCAACTTGGGGCTGAGTAAAATCTGGAGAGACTGGCAGAAGTGACTTTTCACTCTTTGAGGTCTTAGGGAACTCTGCTGGTGCCTTCAGGAGACTGCTGTGCCGGCAGAGTATGAAAAACTCGCATGGAAATACAGGTAGTGATGTTCAGCATTAGGGCGCCAAAGCAGGGGAGGAAAGAAACAGGATTCCCAACATGGCAGTCGACCCCATGGCGTTTGGATTTATGGAAGCTCACATGAGACACTCTCAATAATACATGAGAAGGAAAAGCCAGGAGTTGGGTTTTCCATTGATAGGTTTGGATGGGTTTTATTTATGACCATTCTCTGTGCTTCCCTTATAATAGATTCTCAATAACTGCAGTTTGAATAAATAAAGGTAATCTGAGAATTTTCAACAGAGGTGGAAGAAAAAAAACTGAGAATGTAACTGGTCAACTGCATCCCTTATTTAATATAATTCTCCATTGATCTACATGATCTGTCATTAGGATTTAACCATTTGAAAGAAAAAATTAAAAGGATGCAGTTTTCAGTCATCTGATGGTGGAGCAAAACAATCCTACTTTGTAGAATTTAAACAATTTCAGTCGTAGTAAAGTCAAGTAATTTTAAAAGCCTGTATACCTGTTGTGGAAAATTTTTTGTTTTCTCATTGTTATACCCCAGGATGATGTTCTGAAAATCAGAGATGTATTTTGCATCTTAGGATAATTTTCTGATTATCAAGTCCTACGTATAAAGATTTTACTTTGTAGTGCCTTTGCTCGGAAACAAAGTTTAACAAATCCTGATGTTTAAAAAAAAAATCCTAAAAAGATGAATATGATGTCAATAATGAATAAAAATGATCCATCACTGAAAAATATCAACACTATATGATTTTGCAGCTGCCATACCAGGTTTTTCAGCCCTCAGGAATAATCCCTGATGAAATAAATTAATTGATGTGCATTTTCCTTTAAAACCTAATTGGTTTTCCTAAGTGCAGGAAAGTTCATGTTAAAGAAATATGTATTGGCTTTGTCACTTTCTTGCCTAAGACCCCTTGATGACTCCCTACAACCACCTGTTACAGGTTGGTTTCCTCGGTAAACAGACTTGGAAATGTTACTGTGTAGGAGTTTTATTAGGGAATGGTGTTAAGATTATCACTGATGGAAAGGAAGGGAAAAAATTGCAGAATTAAGCAGGAGGAGAAGTGAAACTGAGAATCTGTCTCTGTGGGGCCTCATTTGAGGAGTCCTGAGGTTGGGATAACTTTTCTGAGTTATCCTGAGTTGGGGTCAAGGAACCAGACTTTGTTGCCATGTCAGTCACTGAGGGTGGGCTGCCATAGGAGAGACATCACTTTGCCAACAAAAGTCCATCTAGTCAAAGCTATGGTTTTCCCAGTAGTCGTGTATGGATGTGAGAGTTGGATCATAAAGAAGGCTTTATGAAAAACTGATGCTTTTGAATAGTGGTGCTGGAGAATACTCTTGAGAGTCCTTTGGACATCAAGCAGATCAAACCAGTCAATCCTAAAGGAAATCTACCCTGAATATTCATTGGAAGGACTGATGCTGAAGCCGAAGCTTCAATACTTTGGCCACCTGATGTGAAGAGCCCACTCATGGGAAAAGACCCTGGTGCTGGGAAAGATTGAAGGCAATAGGAGAAGAGGGTGGCAGAGGATTAGATGGTTGGATAGCATCACTGAGTCAATGGACATGAATTTGAGCAAACTCAGGAGATAGTGGAGGACAGAGGAGCCTGGCATGCTGCAGTCCATGGGGTCACAAAGAGTCGGACATGACTTAGTGACTGAACAACAACACCACCACCATAGGAGGCATGATCTTGGATGAGATGGCATCCTGCAGCTGAGGCAATCCTTGGAGGGTGCCAATTGTGGAAGGCTTTCTGGGCTTCCCAGGTGAAGACAGTGGTAAAGAACCCACCTGCCAGTGCAGGAGATGTAAGAGACAGGGGTTCGATTCCTGGGTGAGGAAGTTCTTCTGGAGGAGGGCATGGCAACCCACTCCAGTATTCTTGCCTGGAGAATCTCATGGACAGAGGAGCTTGGCAGGCTACAATCCCTAGGCTCACAAAGAGTCAGACACGACTGAAGCAACTTAGCAGGCATGCATGCCAAGGGCTTTCTTCTGGCAGTACTCCTAGCAATTGGAAAGCTAAATCATTTATTTTTCAAGGGGGATGTGGGCTGCACATTATGGCATCTACCCATCACGCAACAGGATAGAATCGTAACAGTGATATAGCTCCCAGTCACAGGCCAGATCCAACATACTTTTCCCAATTTATTCCCTACTATTAGCCTACCTATATCCTGATGCCAATCAGCTCCCCTACTCTTGTAGACCTTTATGCTGTTGAAAGCAATAACCCAGACACACCCTCTTCTCCCCTTTAAGACCTCCTATACTCCCTTAGTCAGAGTTAATGCTGCTTCTTTTCTTATACCATTAGCATTTATTTCACGTTACAATTATCGATTTATTTATTAACTCTCCAAAAGAAGATAGCTGCTTTTCCTTCATATTGCACAACAAATACTTAACATAGAGCCAGTATGCAAAGGTCCTATGAACAGTGAGTGGCCAAATGAATAATGAATGAGCAATAATTCACAAGACCAAGAGGAAGCAGATGTCACTTATTTATTTCATGGAAACTGATTATCTGATTAAGCAAGCCCAATTCATTAACAGCAGAAATCAAATCTAATAGACCAACATTCACCCTAGTCCTGAAACTGCTTGGAATTTTAGAACATACAAATAATGTGAGATGTATTCCCTTTCTTTAAGGGTCCTATGATCTCTTTGAATCGAAAGGAGACAAAAATTATAAAAACCTGAAATAGAATTTAATACGAAGATACATAAGAAATCACAGACAGCCCAGCTACTATAACTGAGATACATTACAGAAAGTTATTTATGATGGTTTTTGACCAGAGTTCAGGTCCTATCTGCCCACAGAACCATATTTGATATACTAATTGATTTCCCTAGATAGCTTATATAACCCTATTTGTGAAATGTAATATAAGTTTTAGGACTGACAGTGATGTATAATGTAGCAGCACTTACTATAGCATTTTTATTTGGATACCACAATTAATTAATGGATTAATATATTCACACATTCAACAAATATTCTGATGAGCATCACTGCATGCCAGGCACTGCAATATAGCTATGAAGTCAGATAGGCTCCTCCTCACAGGACAAACGGTCTTTTGGGTAAAACAGGCATTGAGTGATCATAATAAAGGTGCTAAGTGTTGTGAAGAGGCGACTGTGGTGATGGTAGCACTGAACAAGGGAGTTGCTTGAGTAGGGCTTCTTATTTAAGGCAGAGTTAGGCTGAGGTTGTAAGGGTGAGGTTGTAAGGGGGCTTCCCAGGCGGGGCTCAGTGATCAAGAATCCACTTGCCAATGCAGGAGAAGTGGGTTCACTCCCTGGGTTGGGCTAATCTCCTGGAGATGAAAATTGCAACCCACTCCAGTATTCTTCCCTGGGAAATCCCAAGGACAGAGGAGCCTGGAGAGCTACAGTGCACTGGGTCAAAAAGAGTCAGACTTAGCAACTAAACAACAATAATAGATGGAAACTGGAGGCTGGAGGGAAAAGGAGGAAGAATGGTTCCAAGTAGAGGGAAGATCGTGTGTTGAGGTCAAGTCTTGGGAGAAAATGTGCATATAGACGCCACGTGAGGAGTGCAAAGAACTGTCTGACAGCTGGAGTACTGAGAATAAAATGAGGCAGAGCTACATGTTGGAAAGACATGTAAAGGTCAAATCACCATGAGCTTTGGAGTCAGATTGGTTTCTGTCTTAAATGCCACGGAGAGTTAGAGGTGGGGGGTACAGCCACTAATTTGCATTTGTGGAAGATTATTCTAGAAAGAGTGTACAGGAGGAGTCATAAGGGTCAAGAGTAACAGCAGGGAGGGGGTGTGTGTGCTCAGCCTTGTCTGACCCTTTGCAACCCCATGGTCTGTCGCCCACCAGGCTCCTCTGTCCAGGGGATTCTCCAGGCCAGAATACTGGAGTGGGTGTCATTTCTTCCCCCGGGAATCTTCCCCACTCAGGGATTGACCCCCTGCTTCCTGTGTCCCCTGCATTGGCAGGGGGGGTCTTTACCACTAGCACCACCTGGGACACAGGGAGATCAGCGGCTAAAAAAGCTATTGAGAGTGCACAGAAGGTTGATCTAAGGTATTGGCAATGGCGGTGGGTAGGAGTGCATGGAAGCAAGTCCACAGAATGGATGATGGAGATGGGTGAACTGTGGGGGGTGTGCGGGAGGAGCTGGGGCCAGATGGCCTGCACGCTCGAGATTGCAGGGGTGTCCACAATTGCCCTGTCTCTTCATCTGATCCCAGAAGTGCAGAGGGGTTGGGGGTGGGGTGGATTCTGTCCCTGTTCAGGCACAGGCCACAGGGCAGGAAAGGAGTCCCTGGGCAGGTGGCCACAGCAGAGGCGAGGGTGGAAAGGGAACCACCCTAAGCAAAGCAGGGCCAAGGAACAGAGTGATGGGGTCCTGTCCCCAGTGGGGAGGAGAGTCCCTGGCTAGGCCAGCAGAGAAGAAAAACAAAGAAGGAAGCCCTTGATATTAGGGACTGATTTTACGGGTAGACTGCAATGTCATTACAAGCTGGTCTAACATTCAGAGCCAGGCCATTTTATTCTCCCGTTGGACACAAACAATCTCCCACTCCAGATGAGGTCATGATGAGACATGGATCAAATGGAACAGAGTGAGACTGCTTCATGCTTCTATCTTAAAAAAAAAAAAAAATCACTCAGTTGTGTCTGACTCTTTTGAGACCCTGTGAACTGTAGCCTGCCAGGCTCCTCTATCCGTGGAGATTCTCCAGGCAAGAATACTGGAGTGAGTTGCCATTTTCTTCTCCAGGGATCTTCCCAATCCAGGGATCAAACTTGGGTCTTCTGGATTGCAGGTGGATTCTTTACCTTCTATCTAAGCACAGACCAAAAAAA
The DNA here is from genome assembly GCF_000754665.1 of Bison bison bison. Classification (NCBI taxonomy): domain Eukaryota; kingdom Metazoa; phylum Chordata; class Mammalia; order Artiodactyla; family Bovidae; genus Bison; species Bison bison. The sequence continues at coordinate 5,454,793 of NW_011494706.1, forward strand.
AAAAAAAAAAGGTTATTGTGCCACCCACTAAACACCCAAACATAGAAATGGTCTCTTTTTCCAGAAACATCCAATCTGCTGCCAACTCTGCCTCCTTAGATCCTCTTACCAATCACCCAATCCAAGTCTAAATCTTATAACATGTTCTTTCTGACTCCCTCTTGCTGAGACTCCTCTGCTCCCTGGTCCCCCATGTCCTGTGCTCTTCAGCACTGCAGTGAGGAGGCATAAACCCAACTTGGTCAGCTGCAAAGGGGGTCCTGGTGGTCTTTGGCTGAGGGCACCGACAGGAGGTTAGGAATTCATAAATCGGCAGCTGCCTGCCTATATGTGACTCATTGGCATTTTAGTGCGGTGGAAAGGCACACCATGAACATTTGCTAGACAAACAAGCCAGCACTTACAGAAATGAAGAAAAGACCTTTGCAATAATCCACCTGCTTGCAATCATTCTGACCAGTCTCTTGAAAAAGAAACCAGGGGGAAAATGAAAACAAAGACAAAAGCACAATCCCCAGAAGATTTATGAGCAATGCCACTTGAGTCACAACAGTCTTTTTTTTATTTTTTTTCACTTTGATTTTGTTCAGGGAACTTTTAGCTTTACTCATCTTTAATTACCTCAATTTCATGCTTAACTCAGGCACAGAAGAGATCTGTTTGTAATTTCAGATGAGAGAAAATGAAATTCCCCTCAGCAAAGTCAAATTTTAAAATTCAAGAGGAAGAACAATGTGCCAGTTTGCAAAAAAAAAAAAAAAAATCAACTTTACATTTCAAGGTAATTCAGTGGTAATGCAATATTAAAGAGTTCAAGTTTTGTTTTGAAAACAAAACAAAATTCAACAGAGAGAGAGAGTGTTAAAATAAAACGTTTTTTCCTCTCTCTTGTTTAATTGTGATAAGAAAATTTGAGCCGAGATCTACCTGCTCAACAAAATTGTTTGTGTACCATACAGTTTTAGTAAGCACAGTGAAGTGAAGTGGTAGTCTCTCACTCATGTCTGACTGAGACCCCATGGACTGTAGCCCACCAGGCTCCTCTGTCCATGGGATTCTCCAGGCAAGAATGCCAGAGTGGGTTGCCATTTCCTTCTCTAGGGGATTTTCCCAGCACAGGGATCGAACCCAGACCTCCTGCATTGCAGGCGGATTCTTTACTGTCTGAGCCACCAGGGAAGCCCACCTGCAAATCTCCAGGACTTAGTCAGTTATGTTGCATAACTGGAACTTTACGCCTGAACACTGGCTCCTCCGTTTCACCCGCCCTCCTAGACTCTGGCAAGCACCATTCTACTCCTTGCGTCCATGTGTTTGACTAGTTCAGATGCCTCATGTAAGTGGGGTCACACAGCATTTGTCCTTCTGTGACTGACTTATTTCAGTTAGTAGAGTGTCCTCCAAGTTCACCCATGTTGTGGTAAATGGCAGGATTTCCTTTTTTCGGGCTAAATGACGTCTCATTGTAATGAACCATGTTTTTTTAACCCAGTCATCTGTCAATGGACATGTAGCTTGTTCCCACATCTTGTGTGTGTATTCAGTTGCTCACTAGTGTCCAGCTCTCTGTGACCACATGAACTGTAGCCTGCCAGGCTCCTCTCTCCATGGAATTTTCCAGGCAAGAACTCTGGAGTGGGTTTCCACTTCCAACTTCAGGGGATCTTCTCAACCCGGGGGTTGAACCTGTGTCTCCTGTATCTCCTGTGTTGGCAGGCAGACTCTTTACCACTGAGCCACAGGGAAAGCCTGTCATGTACGTGAGAGTGCAAGTATTTCTCTGAGATTCTCATTTCAATTCTTCTGGATATATACACAGAAGTGGCATTACTGGGTCATACCAGGTGGCACTATTGGTAAAGAACCCACCTGTCAATGCTGGAGACATACAGGAGACCTGGGTTTGATCCCTGAGTCAGGAAGATCCCCTGGAGAAGGAAATGGTAACCTCCTCCAGTATTCTTGCCCGGGAAATCCCATGGGCAGAGGCGCCTGGGGCTACAATCCATGATGCAGCAAAAAGTCAGACACAGCTGAGCACACACACACACACACACACACACACACACTGACTCTATGTTTAGTTTTTTTGAGGAACATCTATACTGTTTCCCATAGAGAGTGCACCAATTTAGGTTGCTACAACAGTAAAAATGATTTCCACCTTTCTCCCATCCTTTCCAACACTATTCATGTTATATATATATGTATATATAGTAGTCATTCTAACAGGTATGAGGTGATAATTCATTGTGGTTTCAATTTGCATTTCTCCATGGTTAGTGATGTTTGGCATATTCTCGTAAACCTTTGGGCATTAGTATATCTTCTTCGGAGAAATGTCTATTCAAGTAAGTCCTTTACCCACTTTAAAATTAGGTGTTTTTTTTTGTTTTTGTTTTTGTTTTTAGCTACTGAGTTTAAGGTGTTTCTTATATATTTCAGATATTAACTCCTTATCACTTATTTTCTTCCATCCATCCCATAGAAATGCCTTTTCATTCTAATTATTCCCTAGACTGTGCAGAAGCTTTTTGTTGTCCCTAGAAGGTGGAACATTAGCTAATATTCATATTTTTCTTTAGTTTCTCATATTTTTCAAATGTCAAAAAAGAACAATAATTATTTTGTAATTAAAAGAAAACAATAGTAATTCAACCTAACTAAGAGAAGCCAATTCCTGAAGCTAAGTGGAATGAGAAATACAGCAATTTTCTGAGCCTTGATAAAGGTTATTTGAGGAAAAAGGAAAGATTTGGACTTACATCTATGTTACTTATATCAGTCATGTTCACTCAATTCTTCTACTCTTCTACAGTTTATTTGATGCTGATGAAGTCAATACCTCGAAGACCAAGAAACCACCTTCTGAAGCTTTTGATAAATCTCAGCTTGCCAACTTAATTTTCTAAGTTTGGGAAGGGAAATAGTGAGAAAATGAAAATGTGCACAAAGTTACCAATTCTTGTGCATTATGGATGATAACATTTAACAGTTTCTATGAGAGGCGACACAGAGATGATATTTTGCATTTTTAATATACTTCCTATATTTGTTGAGAGAAGCCAGTATAAAGAGATGCATCTCCCTAAAGAGGACGCCACAACTGATCTTTCTCTTTACTGTGAAAACTCCCAAAGTTTATGAAGAACACAGAAACAAAAATAGCTGAAAGCCAGAGACATGGGTTTTTGTTTGTTTGTTTTTGAGAGCCATAGCTAAGTTTTTCTTTCATTACTGAAATATGAGTCAGATTAGGGATCATGAAATTCATAAAGAGCACAGTGAATAAAAGAATGACTAGTCCATGTGGAACGGAGGATGTCCGTGCAGGCTGGCGGGCTTTGTTATTCTGAACTTATGAGAAAGATGGGCACAGTGATGTTCTCATTTCAGAAGATTCTACACCAGAACAGTGACATCCTAATTAAGACAAGTCTGTCTTCGTGTGCTTTTCTATACACTCTGTCAGTGGCTTTCAACTGTGTTTTTTAGCTCTGTGAGAACTCAACCTCAAATTCTCAAAACTCCTTTTTATCGTCTTTAAATATTTATGTGGCATTCAACACTTTCTGGAAAGCTGTGTGTCTACCTCAAATCAAATACCGAGTTGTAAGCTAAAAAGTCTGGAAACCGCTGTCCAGGGGGATCAATTCAGGAGGAAATATGTCTTACATAACCTGGAAGAGCAACAGGACTAACTCGTTGTTGCAAGCCAAAGTGCTGTTGGTGTCAGACCACAGAAAATCTTAAGGATAAAGGGGATTTCAGGGGCACAGCTGCAGTGAGTCATCCATATTCAAATGAAAGCTTCTAAGTTGTGTATAATTAATAATTTTTGAAGGGGAGGCATGAGGCTTGGGAACTTTTTTTGCGGCTTCTGCCCTTTTGATATTTTCTGCAACCATCTGGCATTAATGATGATGAGCTCTGCTTGCCGTGGTTATCACAACCCCACCAGAATTATAAAACAGTACATATCAAAATCCACCTGCCGTGGTCATCACAACCCCATCAGAATTCTAAAACAGTACATATCAAAATCCACCTGCCAGTGCAGGGGACATAAGAGACTCAGTTTCGATCCCTGGGTTGGGAAGATCCCCTGGAGGAGGAAATGGGCAACCCATTCCATTATTCTTGCCTGGAAAATCCCATGGACAGAGGAGCCTGGCTGGCTACAGTCCAGGGGGTGGCAAAGAGTCAGACACGACTTAGCGACTTCACAGGGGGAACCAAGATCCCACATGCCCTGCGGTGTGGCCAGAAAATAAAAATAATGAAACACCCACCAAGCTTAAGAAATGGAATATACCAAATGTTGTGATTGTTGCTTGACTTTTATATTAGAAGCATGTTATCAAATGAGGTATGTTCTCTCACTCACAGAGCATGCTTCTAAGAGGGTTACTGCTACATCAAAGCATTGTAAAACATGACCAAGGCGTGAAAATTGTCTCCAAGTTGTGCTGATGTCTTCTCTCTCTGATATTCGGAGAGTGTTCATGTTGCCTTGTGTACTCTTATCAGATTTTCTTTTGTTTCCCTGGTTTGTGGGAGGTGAGATGGCATTTTACTGTGATTTTATTTTGCTTCTCCTTGACTGCTAATTCAATTAAGCATCTTTTCATTTGCTTACGAACCGCTCAGTGTTCCTTCTTCCATGAAGTGCCTTTTGTTCTTTCTCTTAGTTTGACTTTTTATGGTTGATTTACACAAGCCTTTGCCACGTTTGATTTCTCATCTTTGACAGTTGTGTGTTTTGCAAATAATCTCTCCCAGTTGGAGGCTTATATTTTTATTCTCCTTACGATGTCTTTGATGATAATCAATTTCAGATATAAATGCTGACATTTTTTTCACTCTTTTCCTTTACGTTCTGTGCTTTTGTAAAAGGTCTTAAATGCAATATTTTTGTGTCTCAAGGGCATACAAGTATTCTCCTATATTGTCTTGCAAGCATTTCAGAGTTTTGCTTTCCAGATGTATGTCCACCTGGCACTGAATTTTATGTATGGTGTGAGTCATAGTTCCTGGCGTGGTCTTAATTCATTTTTTCCCATTTGTAAAATCAATATCCTGAACAGTCCATCTTCCCCCCCACTGATCTGCCAAGGCAAATATCAAGTTTCCACATACATTTGGAAATGTTTCTGGGCTCCCTGTCCTATTTCACTGCTTCATTTACCTCTTCTTGTGTCAGTAAGCCACTCTGAATTATCATATCTTTCTTTCTTTTTTTTTTCTTTCTTGATACTTAATTTTTTTTAAATTTTATTTTATTTTTAAACTTTACAATATTGTATTGGTTTTGCCAAACATCGAAATGAATCCGCCACAAGTATACACGTGTTCCCCATCCTGAACCTCCCTCCCTCCTCCCTCCCCATACCATCCCTCTGGGTCGTCCCAGTGCACCAGCCCCAAGCATCCAGCATCGTGCATCGAACCTGGACTGGCGACTCGTTTCAACTTTTAATGTGTTTTTTAATGAAAATTTTAAACAGTGTAAAATTTTATTACATTTTTTTTTGACTGTGCCGAGTCTTCGTTGCTGCATGCTGGCTTTCTCCAATTGGAGCGAGTGGAGGCCACTCTAGTTGCGGTGCTCTGGCTTCTCACTGTGGTCGCTTCTCTTGTGGAGCACAGGCCATAGGCGTGGGGGCCTCAGTAGCGTCAGTACGTGGGCTCAACAGCGCAGGTGGAAGCTGTGTCCCCTGCATCGGCAGGTGGATCCTTAATCACTGGGCCACCAGGGAAGTCCAAACCTGTCTTTTAAATACTGATGCCTCATAGCACAAAAGCTTTGTGCCTTGTGAGGCAGTTTCCATGCCCCACCTCTCCCCCATATTTTAACTCCACAGTGAGATTATATTATTATTGTTGCTGTTGTTATTATTTTAGTCAATATTGCTTAGTTTTTCCCTTGGCCTTACCGGCTTTTTTTTTTTCCTCACCATTGTCTCCTGAATTTCAGACTTTGCTTCCAGAATCATCTTCCTTCTTCCTGAAAAAGTATCATTTTAGAAGCTCTTTTAGTGAAGGTTCATTCCTCATAAAATCAGTTCTTGTTGTTACTAATGCTGTAAAACATCTTTAATTTTGCCCTCATCCAAATAAAAACAATCATTTTTCTGAGTATTCTAGAATGATAACTATTTTCTCTCAAGATAAAAAAAAAAAAAAAAAATTTCCCAGTCTCTGTTGTTCTTGCTGCAGAGTCAGTTTGATTGTCATTCTTGTAGGTAATTTGAGACAGTTTAAAATTCACATTTACCTTGGGCTTTTTGGTCATATACTTACTATAAATGTTTCAAACTTGTATGGGGAATATCTACATTTATACAGTTAGGCATTACCCATGGAGAGATTTTATCTGTTTATCTATGTGTCTAGCTACTGACTAGCTATCTAACCAGCTAGCTATCAACTTCACCTGGGAGTCAAATTTGACATAGGTATGCTTAGTTTTCTCCTCAGCTTCACCGATTTTCTTCACTAGCTGCCGTTCAGAGTACCACTTTTTTATTATTTTGGTCTCCAATCTAGCCCGCAGGTTTGACTTCTGTCCTCTACATACATAGACCTTCAAAACCTTCTTAACCACGAGGAACTTTCAGATATGCCCGTAATAAACACCTCTTGATCCACGGCACTTATTTATCTTTCCAGATTCATGATTCCTTGCAGCTCTGGTCTCTGACGATTTCCCCAGCTTTCCCAGAAGCTCAGTCATGCTTTTCAAAAGATGATGCTTAAATTTTACCATGCATTTCAGATACGCTGTGCAGGGAATGTTTCTTCAGATAGAAATTCAAATGTGGTATAGGAAGAAGAAAACTCAGATATTTTCAAATTTCTTTAATATCCTTCAATACTGCTTTCAACTCTTGACGTCCTCCCAATTTTTCTCCATTAAAGAACTGGTAAACTTCCCAGTTATAGAGCTTCCTCAGTGGCTCAGTTGGTAAAGAATCCACTTGAAATGCAGGGGACTCAGGTTTGATCCCTGGGTCAGGAAGATCCCTTGGAGAAGGAAATGGCAACCTATTTCAGTATTCTTGCCTAGAGAATCCCATAGACGGAGGAATCTGGTAGGCTACAGTTCCTGGGGTTGCAAAAGAGTTAGATGTGACTTAGTGACTAAACAGCAAACAAACAACAAAATTCCTTGTTAGTTCCAGGACCACAGACATCTTGCTTCTGCCCATTGTCTCAATTTAATAGCAACTCAGTCTCCCAACTGCTAGTCTTTCTAATCTTTGCAATCATTTATTTGTTTTGCTCTTTGTTCATTTACCTCTGAATCCTTTTCCTTTCTTTCCCTGTGTCTTCTGGTGGCTTTGAGTGTGATTGTTGAAATCATCAAATGAAGGTCGAACTATTGCCCTAAGACAGTCTCAGCTTAGCAGAGGAGGAAATAAACATACTTGTGTCTTTCTGAAGTCTTGGAGTATAGGAAATGGGCCAGTATTACCTTTGTTTCGATATCTTTTTGAAATGGCACCACTTTCAGACAATGCTCTCTCATCTTTTCCCTCAGGCCTCTAATTCTGTCACTTCTTAGAACTGGCCACTTGAAGACAAAAAAGTAATATAGAAGACAGAAAGAACAGTAAACTTCCAAGAGGAGTAGAAACATGCCAGGGAAGCAGTAGCTGAGGATATATCTGAATACACACGTGGAAGTATAGCCATATTATGGGCTGGACAAGCATTATGTAAGCTCTACAAAGCAGGGATTTTTGATGGTTTTATTTCTAGTTCCTGGCATATAGTAGGTACTCAAAGAATATTTGTTGAAAGAAATTTAGAAACATGTGATGAGTATTCAGTTTGAGTGTAGAAAGATTTCTTTCATACTTGCTTTAATAATAATGCAACTATAGCATCATAATCAACCCTGAATATTCATTGGAATGACTGATGCTGAAGCTGAAGCTCCAATACTTTGGCCGTCTGATGTGAAGAACTGACTCATTGCATAAGACCCTGATGCTGGGAAAGATTGAGGGCAAGAGGAGAAGAGGGTGACGGAGGAGGAGATGGTTGGATGGCATCCCTGACTCAATGGACATGAGTTTGAGCAAACTCCAGGAGATAATTAAGGACAGGGAATCCTGGCGTGCTGCAGTTCATGGAGTCCCAAAGAGTTGGACATGACTTAGCAACTGAATAACAGCAACAATAGCATCTTAACAGAAATTAATCAGTTTAGGTAGATTCATTTTTAAAGTTTATTTTGTGCAAAGAACATCGGGAACTTAATAATGTATCATATCCTCATTTTTCTGCATTATCCATGCCTGAAGTGAGCACAGTCATTGAGGCTCTGCTACCCAAAACAGACATTAATATTTATGTGGTAGCGGCTACCGGAGGAGCAGACATAGTGCCCTGGGGAAATAATTCCCTTCCTTCGGATCAGCCTTGCACCCCAGATCCTTATCAGTCAAGAAATGCCCCAGAATAGCTCATTTGTTGATTGCCACTCAAAATGCCTCACACCTTTTTCCTCTTTCTCTCATTTCTAGCTTTTCTATTATTTTTGCCAGGGCTGCCATCACTCTAACCTTTAAGCAAGGCAGGAGCTAATGAGTGTATTATTTTTTTAACCAGCTGAAGATGTTGTCACAATCTAAGTATACATGTAACTTCCTTTTTGGTAGGTTGTTAAGTCTGTGTTGCTAAGAAATCTCATAGTGAGTTCTGATAAATTTTAAAATCCACCTACAGAATTATTTAGAACAGGGAGAATAATTATCCTTTGCTTTTAAAAATCTTGATTTTCATGCTTTGGAATTACCTAAAGCAGGAATATGTCTCTAAAATAAACTAAGGGGGTTTTGTTTGCTTGTTTTTTAAAAATAGCATTCCAATGTGCCATTTAAACACATGTTTAACCTTGTTAAAAAATATTTTCAAGAGAAATCTTATGAATCCCGGAGTCTGGTGGTTCCAAGACAGGATCCCCAGCTCATATGCCTCTAGGGGTTAGGAACATGGGTAAATGAGTGAAGTATGCTAGCTGGAATGCAATTAGGGGTATATCAGACTGGCAAACGGAAATGTGTATTCTTCAGCTGAACAGGTCCCGTCAAATCTTGCCTTGTAAAAAAAGTTGGTGACTACTGCTAGATCTTATTTCTCAAGAAAAACAAAAACCAACATTTAATGTGAATTTTTCACATGTAGAATGTAGAACATTGACAAACGTAATCACAAAATGGACAAAGAAGTGATCGGGCCATTCAGGGAGGAAGAAACCCAAGCGGACAGTAAACTTTTGAGAATGTGAATTTATTTTCATGGGAACTCAGAGAAGAGAACATTAAAATGACAATGGGCAGCTTTTGGTCCCATCACATCTAAGGATTGCCTAGGAGTCCAGCATCCAGAACTGCCATTCACGGCTGATAACAGTGGAAATTGGCACAGCCACTTTGAAGAGAATATGATGACAGTCAATAAGATGAAATGGCACATACCATGTACAGCTCCACTTCTGAACTTATGGCTAGAGAAAGCACACACATTGCTACATTAAAGTCAGCGTGTGAACATTTGCAGTATCATTGTTGGGGACAGCCTGAAGGTCCTGCAGAAAATGTTTGGGGATCTAGGTTGCTTATGGCATTGAAACATGTGTAATATCATGTATGAGACGAGTTGCCAGTCCAGGTTCGATGCACGATGCTGGATGCTTGGGGTTGGTGCACCAGGACAGCCCAGAGGGAGGGTATGCGGAGGGAGGAGGGTTCAGGATGGGGAGCACGGGTATACCTGTGGCAGATTCATTTCGATGCTGGGCAAAACTAATGCAATATTGTAAAGTTTAAAAATAAAATTAAATTAAAAAAAATATTTGGGGAAATGCACTGCAGAATATCCTTAAAATAAAATGTGGTACATCATTTTTAAAAATGACCCAAAACTACACGTAACAATATGTTAAAAATATTGTTGTTCAGTCGCTAAGTTGTGTCCAACTCTTTGCGACCCCACGGACTGCAGCACATCAGGCTTCCCTCGCCTTCACTATCTCCTGGAGATTGCTCAGATTCGTGCCTATTGAGCGGGTGATGCTACCTACTCATCTCATCCTCTGCCACCTCATTCTCCTTTTCCCTTCAGTCTTTCCCAGCATCAAGGTCTTTTCCAATGAGTTGGCTTTTCACATCGGGTGGCCAAAGTATTGCAGCTTCAGTGTCAGTCCTTCCAATGCATATTCAGGGTTGATTTCCTTTAAGATTGACTATTTTGATCTCCTTGCTGTCCAAGGGACTCTCCAGCACCACAGTTTGAAAGCACCAGTTCTTAGGTACTCAGCCTTCTTTACGGTCCATATGTACTGTCTTCTTTTTAATGAATGTCCCCCTTCCTACAATTTAATTCCAGGAAGGTAGGAAACTTTGTCTCTTGTTTACTTGCTGTATCCCCAGAACCTAAAACAGCATCCAGCACATGAGAAGTACTTAATACTTATTCAATAATTTAGTAAATGGTGAGTAAAAAACCTTATAGAAAGAGTGAATAATTGACATAGAATCAGCATTTTAAAAATAATCTAGGACTTCCTTGGTGGTCCAGTGATTTAAAATCTGCCTGTCATTGCAGGGGATGTAGGTTCGATCCCTGGTCTGGGAAGATTCCATATGCCACAGGGCAATTAAGCCCACACGGCACAACTCCTGAGATGGCACTCTAGAGCTCCTGCTCCACAGCAAGAGGGGCCGCCACAATGAGAAGCCCATGCATTGCCACCAGAGAAAGCCTGCACACAGCAAAGAAGACCCAGCACAGCCAAAACTAAATAATAAAGACAATCTACATAGATTGGAACTATGCAGATCAAATTCTCCTGGATATTGTAAAGACCTAGATTTAGATGAAAAAGATCGGTTGCATAGGATAGGGAGGGGCTTCCCAATGGCTCAGTGGTAAAGAATGTGCCTGCCCAAGCAGGAAACTTGAGTTCCATCCCTGGGTCGGAAAGATCTTTGGAGAAGGAAATGGCAACCCACTCCAGTAATCATGCCTGGGAAATCCCATGGACAGATGAGCCTGGTGGGCTACAGTCTGCAAAGAAATCAGACACAACTTAATGACTCAACAACAATGTAAAATAGGGAGGTATTTCAGTTCAGTTCAGTTAAGTCGCTCAGTCGTGTCCAACTCTTTGTGACCCCATAAATTGCAGCACGCCAGGGCTCCCTGTCCATCACCAACTCCTGGAGTTCACTCAGACTCACATCCATTGAGTTGGTGATGCCATCCAGCCATCTCATCCTCTGTCGTCTCCTTCTCCTCCTGCCCCCAATCCTTCCCATCATCAGAGTCTTTTCCAATGAGTCAACTCTTCGCATGAGGTGGCCAAAATACTGGAGTTCCAGCTTTAGCATTGTTCCTTCCAAAAAACACCCGGGGCTGATCTCCTTTAGGATGGACTGGTTGGATCTCCTTGCAGTCCAAGGGACTCTCAAGAGTCTTCTCCAACACCACAGTTCAAAAGCATCAGTTCTTCGGTGCTCAGCTTTCTTCACAGTCCAACTCTCACATCCATACATGACCACTGGGAGGTTATTGTTCCCATGTAAAACAAACTATTGCAAAGAAATAGAGGAAATCAATAGAATGGGAAAGACTAGAGATCTCTTCAAGAAAATTAGAGATATCAAGGGAACATTTCATGCAAAGATGGGCACAATAAAGGACAGAAGTGGTATGGACCTAACAGAAGCAAAATATATTAAGAGGAGGTGGCAAGAGTACACAGAAGAACTGTAGAAAAAAGATCTTCATGACCCAGATAGTCACAATGGTGTGATCACTCACCTAGAGCCAGACACCCTGAAATGCAAAATCAAGTGGGCCTTAGGAAGCATCACTACGAACCAAGCTAGTGGAGATAATGGAATTCTAGTTGAGCTATTTCAAATCCTAAAAGATGATGCTGTGAAAGTGCTGCACTCAATATGCCAGCAAATTTGGAAAACTCAGCAGTAGCCACAGGACAGGAAAAGGTCAGTTTTCATTCCAATCCCCAAGAAAGGCAATGCCAAAGAATGCTCAAACTACTGCACAATTCCACTCATCTCACAAGCTAGCACAGTAATGCTCAAAATTCTCCAAGTGAGGCTTCAACGGTATGTGACCCGAGAACTTCCAGATGTTCAAACTGGATTGAGAAAAGGCAGAGGAACCAGAGATCAAATTGCCAACATCTGTTGGATCATCAAAAAAAGCAAGAGAGTTCCAGAAAAACATCTGTTTCTGCTTTATTGACTATGCCAAAGCCTTTGATGGATGGATCAAAACAAACTGTGGAAAATCCTTAAAGAGATGGGAATACCAGACCACCTGACCTACCTCCTGTGAAATCTGTATGCAGATCAAGAAACAACAGATAGAACTGGATATGAAAGAACAGACTTGTTTCAAATAGGGAAAGGAGTACATCAAGGCTGTATATTGTCACCCTGCTTATTTAATTTATATGCAGGGTACATCATGAGAAATGCTGGACTGGATGAAGCACAAGCTGGAATCAAGATTGACAGGAGAAGTATCAATAACCTCAGATATGCAGATGACACCACCCTTAGGGCAGAAAGTGAAGAACTAAAGAGCCTCTTGATGAAAGTGAAAGAGAACAGTGAACAAGTTGGCTTAAAATTCAACATTCAGAAAACTGAGATCATGGCATCTGGTCCCATCACTTCATAGCAAATGGATGGGGAAACAGTGGAAACAGTGGCTGACTTTATTTTTGGGGGATCCAAAATCTCTGCAGATGGTGACAGCGCCATGAAATTAAAAGATGCTTACTCCTTGGAAGAAAAGTTATGATCAACCTAGACAGCATATTGAAAAGCAGAGACATTACTTTGCCAACAAAGATCGGTCTAGTCAATGCTATGCTTTTCCCAGTAGTCATGTATGGATGTGAGAGTCAAACTATAAAGAAAGCTGAACACCGAAGAACTGACGCTTTTGAACTGTGGTGTTAGAGAAGACTCCTGAGAGTCCCTTGAACTGCAAGGAGATCCAACCAGTCGATCCTAAAGGAAATCAGTCCTGAATATTCATTGGAAGAACTGATGCTGAAGCTGAAACTCCAATACTGATGAGAAGAACTGACTCATTTGAAAAGACCGTGATGCTGGGAAAGATTGAAGGCGGGAGGAGAAGGGGATGACAAAGGATGGGACAGTTGGATGGCATCACTGACTCAGTGGACATGAGGTTGAGTAAACTCCTGGAGTTGGTGATGGACAGGGAGGCCTGCCGTGCTGAAGTCCATGGGGTCGCAAAGAGTCGGACACGACTGAGTGACTGAACTGAGCTGAAAACAAACTAGCATACCGATATTTAATTGATCAAATATTCAACATCTGTTAACTTGTGTTCCATACAAAAAGTTAATGTTGACAGACTGCATTCAGAGTAGGGTATAAAAGAAAGCTAATTAATGACACTGACTCAGGGGCCATTTTTATGTCCTTTGGGGAGAATAATAAAATACCTGCTATCTTCTCACTTTACCATGTGTCTAATTTATACTGAAGTGAAATAAGAATTTAAATTTATACTGAAGTGAAATACTGAAAATTGACTGTCCTTAGCTTCCTAAGATTATCCAATCATTTTCTGGTAACTATACCCCTGCCCCTTCTTTTGAAGCATTATCTGTATACTTTAACGTTATTGATATTTTAATTAAAGATACAATGAATCTAGAGAAAAGTAAGTGGATATAGAGTTTAACAAGTATCGGAGACAAGTCCTGATGAATTCCCTAATATACTTTTCCTCTCCTCTGTCTAATCCTGGTCTTTCAGGCTTTTCTCCTTTTCTCCTTTACATTAGTGTGTTATCTTTGTTCATCAGGCTTCCCTCAAAACTGATCCCATCTAGGGTTCTCTGGTGGCTCAGTGGTAAAGAACCTGCCTGCCAATGCAGGAGATGTGGATTGGATTCCTGGGTCAGGAAGATCCCCTGGACAAGGAAGTGGCAATCCACTCCAGTATTCTTGCCTGGAGAATTCCATGAACAAAGAAGCGTAGGGGGCTACAGTCCATGGGGTCTCAAAGAGTCAGACCTGACTGATCAACTAATATGTTCACAGAGTTGGACATGACTTCACAGCTGAGCAATGACAAAGGGAACGAGATACATGCTCTTTTCTTTAAATCATAAGTTATCATTTTTATTAAATTTCTTTAAATATTATCATTAAAATTTAAGCCAAAAACATTATAGAAATCATTCTAAGCCAAAAAAGAAAAAAGTTATTTCCAGGACCTCTTGAAAACTACCATAAAGAATTTTAGAAAAATTTGGAAGACCACGTACACACAAGCATACAAACTAAGTATAATAACATGGAAGAGGGATGCATTTGGGGAATTTTTACACTTTATTCAAATAGAAGATATTAAATATATTCTTAACATCAGTAGAATAGTTTGAAAGGATTAGTATAATTAATTGTGCTTAATCAGTGTTAGAAACATAAAACACATGCCCTTTTAAGGAAGGTTCGAAACTTTTTCTTCACCTCAAAGCCTCTCCCCAGGGTCTTGAACATTGAAAGAGCTGAATAAATGTGTGTTAAACACAGAGATAAACGGAAGTGGAGTTGTATTAACAGATGGTAAAGACACAGGAATAGGCAGGCTTCTGTACATGCCCCAAATAATGAAGCGGAATCATTATAAGTGCTGAAGTAGGTGCAGACAGATTGTATGGTGATCAACCCTCCCTTCTCTATATTTTAATGCTTAAGAACAGGACGTTTGATATTGACATGTTCAACTTCATGAAGATGTAATCATTGAAATGAACGAGTTAATGAGGCAGAGAAAGAATGAAACAAGAGCAAGGCTTTCACAGCATCTTTGCATCAATAGCCAAGCCACGATGGGAAATGCTCCTACAACTCAGGAGACAAGAAATGCAGTCAAGTGCCAAGCCTTATTAAATGGCTGCAGTCTAATGTGATAATTAAGGGAACAACATGGTTACTTTCTTTTTATTCTCCCCTTTCCAAATTTCCCATTTCTGATTGCAATATCTCTTGTCTCTGTAGGAAGGGGAAACAAACCCTGAGTCCTCAGACATAGTAAGGGAACAGCACCCTCGACATCTCCATAGAGTGCAAGAGCTTTCTAATGTCTACCTTGAACTACTGCTTTAGATGCAAAGAAGAGCAAATATCTTGAAAAGCATGCACCGACTTTCCACCTAAAGCTAATTTGAAAGTTTGATGGATCTTATCCCAAAGAAGAAATAATGCAAAAAGTTGCATTGTCTATCCAGTCCTGAATCCATCTATAGAATGTTCTCTTCTGAAGACTTCATACCCAAGAAAGTGTGTCTTTGTGCATTTTGTCAATGGATACTGTTGAAACCACACACACACACACACACACACACACACAAGCAGCTCCTTGGCTGACGATCTCAGCATATTAGAAGATGGGAGAAAATATAGCCTTCTCCCGAGTTCTACTAAGCAGAGGCACCCAGTCACCTAATGAAAGATTTACAAATGTCTTTAATGCCTAGGCTTCTGAATGATATTTCAAGAAAAATGAAATGATATTATAATGAATAAAATGTAGGACAGGTAGCAAATATTTGAAACCACATAAATAAAAACGTAAGGATTCATTATTGTGCAATAATATCCCTAATCATTGTTTTGTGATTCAGAATTTCATCATCAAATTCATAAGATCAAGGCAAACTTTCCATTCACACTTGCTTATGGATCGTTTGCCCTTCCCTTAATGCAGTTCCTTCTATTTTGTAAATTCCTCTACTGAGATTTTAAAAGGTTATTAATTTTTCAAGTATATTATTCATTTCTATATAAGTGAAAGGGAAACAGAAACAGGGAAGACATCAAATTAAGACTACAAAAGAGACACAGTCCACAAAGGAGGATGCTAATTAATAAGAAAAATAAACTTAGATAGAATTATAAATCAGAGAGTAGTCCTGATGCTCACTGATATGAATTCAATGGTATCATTTATTTGGTAATCATGAGAGGTACTGAGTGTTAGATA
Organism: Bison bison bison; assembly: GCF_000754665.1. Taxonomy (NCBI): domain Eukaryota; kingdom Metazoa; phylum Chordata; class Mammalia; order Artiodactyla; family Bovidae; genus Bison; species Bison bison. The sequence goes on from NW_011494706.1 coordinate 5,470,869, forward strand.
CTAGGAATGGAGATACCAGCTCACACTCAAGCATGCATGTCATAGCTCAGAGCTGGATATGCCAGGGTGGTTGTATGCTGTGTGTGTGTGTTAGTTGCTCAGTTTTGTCTGGCTCTTTGTGACCCCATGGACTGTAGCCCACCAGGTTCTTCTGTCCATGGACTGCTCCAGGCTAGAATACTGGAGTGGGTTGCCAGTTCCTTCTCCAGGAGTTCTTCCTGACCCAGGGATCGAACCCAGGTCTCCCACACTGCCAGCAGATTCTTTACCATCTGAGCCACCAGGGATGTATGTTAGACATTGTCATATAAAAGCTACCTCCAAATTTAGTGGCTTGAATCAGTTCTATTCCCTCTCTCCCCAAGAGTCATCAGGATGGCTGGGTGATTCTTCTGGACACTAGCTCACAATAACATCAGCTTCCTGTCAGCAGGATGATCTTGCTGGTTTTCTTTAGATCCTTTCTGGGACCTTGGATGGGTCAGCTGAACTCACTTGACTCTGCTGCATGTGGCCTCCCATCTTCCAGCAGACTAGCCTGTTCTTGTCAAGACAAGAGCTCATCATGAGATGACGAAGCAAGGGGAACGACGGAGTCCATGTCCATCAACATGTCCATGTCCTCTTGGGACTAAACCTAAAGTTGGCATTGTATGCATTTTCTTCTGCAGTCTCCTGGTAAAAACAGATCAGTGGGTCAGTCAGGCCAGAGAGTGGAGGGATAGACTCCACCACCGAAGGGAGGGACTGCAAAAATCACATGGAGAAGGTGCACAGAGGAAAGTTTGGATAATTGGGGCCACACATGGGTTTTGCTTGGGGGTAGGGAGGAACTTAAGGGAAGTGTAATTTGACTTCAAACCACCTCAACTAATGCAATTCGCCAAGTAAGAAAGGCACAGGATGCAAAGCACACGGATATCTTCCTTACCATCCAGGCAACAATGTCTTCAGGACCGCAAAGAGAAGCCATATCAGGTATCACCAACCTAGGGGAACAGCAGCCAGCACTGAGGCGTCTGAGCATAGGCAGGGAGTGTTAAATTCCAGTGCTAAGCCTGACCTTTAGACCAGCACCCGGCTGAGCCGATTGGTGGAGCGGAGGTGGCAGTTCTCAGCAAACTGTGTTTTATTGCAGCAAAGTTTTGGCTTACTTGAAGGACTGTTGATCCCTTCCAGAAAATCCAATCATTTCCAAGCCACATTTTTATTTGACTCTAGTCAGTTCTTGCTTCCCTGTTGAGGAAATCCCTCTGGTTTCCTCCACTACACACATACTGATCCATTGTTGCATTTTCAACATAGGTGCATCTGGCTGAGAGCGAATATTCAATAGCGAAAGAAATGAGAGTCAGATTCCTTCTCTGATTACACGATCGCTCAGGAGGACACCCACCAGCGGTTTTATTCATTACTGAATATTAAAATCAAAGGCCTTTAATATGCAGCAACAGTGTTGTCCAAATTGAAGCCCATCTGTGCCCCCTTGTAGAAGTTTTCATAGCATAATAAATAGGCAATTTTAATAAAATGATTATTCTTTCAGTCTGCCCCCAAAGGACTGACTGAAACTTCAGCATTACCTTAATGTCCCTTGGAAACTCTCCTCAATTTAAATCTTTCAAAACTAGACCAGGCTGACCAGGGGTGATACAGTCACCAACTGAAAAGAGTCACCTGCTAATCTAATGCGGCCCAGAGTGTCTGTCCTCAAGACACAGACCCTTTTTCTTCCTCCCACCTACCTAAACAAGGTTTCTAATAGCTCCATCAGCCTTTCTTTCTTTATTTTTTTTTTTCTGATCAAAACCTGTGTAAGATTGCAGTAACTCTGGCTGTAGAATTGCTGCTTTTTTAATCCATGTTTCCTTCTCCTGTCAAATAATAGTGGGAGTTTTTGCTGTTATTGTTGTTCAGTCGCTAAGACATCTCTGACTCCATGTGACCCCATGGACTGCAGCACTCCAGACTTCTCTGTCCTCCACTATCTCCCAGAGTGTGCTCAAATTCATGTCCATTGAGTCAGTGATGCCATCCAACCATCTCATCTTCTGCTACCCACTTCTCCCTTTGCCTTCAATCTTCCCCAGCACCAGGGTCTTTTTCAAGAGTTGTCTCTTTGCATCAGGTGACCAAAGTATTACAGTTTCAGCTTCAGCATCAGTCCTTCCAATAAATATTCAGGGTTGATATAGAAATGGGGAACATAATCTGAGTGTGTGGTTCAGAGTCTTCAGGAAACTTGAGGGGCAACAAAGCTCTGCTGCTTTAACTCCATCTCGGTTGCTTTTAATGATAAGACTTAGAGAGCTGTTCAGAGAAGGCAATGGCACCCCACTCCAGTACTCTTGCCTGGAAAATCCCATGGACGGAAGAGCCTGGTGGACTGCAATCCATGGGGTCCTGAAGAGTCGGACACGACTGAGCGACTTCACTTTCACTTTTCACTTTCATGCATTGGAGAAGGAAATGGCAACCCACTCCAGCGTTCTTGCCTGGAGAATCCCAGGGATGGTGGAGCCTGGTGGGCTGCCGTCTATGGGATCGCACAGAGTCGGACACGACTGATTCGACTTAGCAGCAGAAGTAGCAGCAGCAGCAGAGAGCTGTTCAGTTCCTCCCTCTGCCCACTTACCAAATTTATTTTAGTATCAAGTCCCATACCAAATGCCAAAATATTCTCCAACATCCTTTCATGGTTGAGAGGAGGAAGCAAGAGGTCTTAATAGAGTATGGGTTCTGGAAGAGCAAGACAAATCTGCATTGAGCCTTTGAGAAGTTATATAAACCTCAATAAGCTTTGTTTTCTTCATATTCAAATGAACTTTAAAATGGTATCTACTTAGGATTGTTTTGTAAATTAAGTGAGCTAGGACATGTCCCATTTGCAACATTCAGCCTTGGGTACACTTGAAGTATTATTATTAGTGTAGAATAATAACTCACTCAATCTTAGATCTGCCTTAAAAATAAACAGAATGTGAGACTACCTAGACTTACTATAGCTCTTATTCAAGTACTGTTACAAGCACTTTCAATATGTTAGCTCATCAATATAAGTTGCTTTTACATATCAACTCATTTAGTACTCATAACAGTAGCATGAGTGACGTACTTTAATTATTGGAAAAATGACAACAGGGAAACTGTGGCACCCCAGTGTTCACTGGGTACCACTTATAATAGCCTGGACATGGAAGGAACCTAGATATCCACCGACAGATGAATAGATACAGAAGATGTTGTACATGTATACAATGTAATACTACTCAGTCATATAAAGAACAGATTTGAGTCAATTCTAGTGAAGTGGATGAACCTAGAGCCTATTATACAAAGTGAAGTAAGTCAGATAGAGAAAAACAAATATAGTATATTAACACACATTTATGGAGTCAACAGGCTTTCCAGGTGGCACTAGTGGTAAAGAACTTGCCTGCCAATGCGAAGTCTAAGAGACGATTGCTCCATCCCTGGGTCGGGAAGATCCTCTGGAGGAGTGCAGGGCAACCCACTCCAGTATTCTTGCCTGGAGAGTCCCATGGACAGAGGAACCCGGAGGGCCACACAGGTGCATAGGGTCCCAAAGAGTTGGACAGGACTGAACCGCCTTGGCATTCATGCAATCTAGAAAAATGGAATTGATGAACCTATTTGCAGGGAAGGAATGGAGATGCCCACGTGGAGAATGAACTTGTGGCCACCGTGGGGGAGGGAGAGAATAGGACAATGGAGAAAGTAGCATCAGCATATACGCAGTAGCATATGTAAGATGGGTAATTGGTGAGACGTTGCTAGGTAGCACAGGGATCCCAGGGAGCACAGGGAGCACAGGTCAGCTCTGTGATGACCATGAGGGGTGGGAGGGGGCAGGGGAAGGAAGCTTTGGAGGGAGGGGAAAGGAGAGGGTGCAGAGGGAGGTGATGCATGTATAATGATGGCTGACTCACATTGCTGTGCAGGAGAAGCCAACATAACATTGTAAAAATAAAAAACCAAAACAATTTTAAAAAGTGGAAAGGAAAGGGGAAAAAAGAGAGGTTATATGACTCAGCTCAGGTCACACAAGGAGAAAACCCAGGCTGTCTGGTTCCAGAGGCTATATCAACTTGTGATACTATGCTTTTCTGAAGAGAAATTGTCCTTCGGGGAAGGAGGAAGCTATAGTTATTAGACATTTCTCCAGCGGTTACATAGCTCTAATTGGAATGTATGGCTTGTTGACTGAGTTGGTATTTCAAAATATTTTCCTTCCTCCTTTGAAAATAAAATCCTCAGGGGCAGAGACAATGTGTATTGTTTTCTTTGAGCTGTAGCACAACTGTTCTGTAAGCTGCAGATCCACAGGAGGTCTTATTGTCTGGCTTTTTCGCTCTTTCATTTTCCCAGAGGGCTTCTAGGAACTCTAAGTGGGTCCCAGGAGCTGAGAGTTGAAAAGGCCCCGAGGTTGGGCCTCCCCTAGCCCCTTGCAAAATTCTCAGGAACACTTCCCAGGCAGCTAAGCACTTGTCCCTGTAAAGGAATCCTAACATCTTGGAAAACAGCACACATTTCTGGAAAGATCTGAAATGATGGTGCCCACAGCTGCCAGCTGCCTGCTTGGTGGTGAGCCCAGAACTGTCTGGAGCTCCACCTGCCACAGTCCATGGGCTCCCTGGATCACGGTTCAGATGCCTCTGAAAGCTTGACAGTTGAGACTCGACTTCAAGGGAAGGTAAAGAGAGCTCAGTGGGAAGTACTGAACAGTCTTTTCTGATCACCAGGATACTTTCCCTTTGAAGATTTTGAGAAATGTTTTAAAATTGTACTTTGTAGGCAAAATGTTGCCCTCAATTGAAAACTGGGGATATTGCAGAGGCTACATAATGTACAGGTTTCCCCGGGGGCTCAGGGGTAAAGAATCTGCCTGCAATGCAGGAGCTGCGGGTTCAGTTCCTGGGTCCAGAAGATACAGTGGAGGAGGGCACAGCCACCCAACTCCAGTATTCTTGCCTGGAGAATCCCATGGACAGAGGAGTCTGGCGGGCTACAGTTCCTGGGGTTTCAAAGAATCAGACATAACTGATGCGACTTACCACACACGCAGGCATACAATGTACATTTGTTTAATGGTTAAAGATAAACAGGAAAACAGAAACCCTGCTATTTACTATCCCAAAAACTCTACATAAAATAAAACTCATGCTATAAAATGAGTTTAATGTATCAAGTCAAACCTTTCCCGGCTTGGGTTTTTCCCTATAGCACACAGCATGTATGAAGTAGAATGTGTTCTTGAGGATTTGAGTTACATTCTGGTTTTAAAGTCTGTCTGGTTGTCCTGCTTAACAGTCTGGGAAAGTGGGTTCAGACCCAAGCTCCACTTCTAATTACGCGTGTGACACTGTGAACGTTATTTAGGCCTTTCTTAACCTCAGTGTATTCTTCTGTAAAATGAGGACAGTGATATTTCCACCTGTGAGGATTATTTTGAGGACTGAATCAGAAATGATATACAAGGCACGTAGCACCTAGCAGTTACTCGATTAAAGCATATCACTATGGACATGAGTCTGAGTGACCTCCGTGAGTTGGTGATGGACAGGGAGGCCTGGCGTGCTGCGATTCATGGGGTCGCAAAGAGTCGGACACTGAACGACTGAGCGACTGAACTGAACTGATACAGTATGTCAGTTCTGGTCATTCAGAAGAATCTAAACACCACGAAGACAGAGACTTCACTTCGTTCACTGATACACCAGCATGTAGAACAAACAGTACCAGGCATATACGAGCAGTTCAGAAACTGGCCAAGTGTTCAAAACAATTTGAGAAAATGTACAGCAGCTTGGTAGCAAAGACTGAATGGTATATTAAAAGCATTCTTTATTCAACAAATAGCACCGCTTTGGGCAAACGAGATTTTGCCCGGTTCTGTGAGGAAGAGAAAGATGAATGAGTCAAAGTTTACTCTAGAAAGGTTTAGAATTCATCAGAACTTGATTAGAAAGTCTGGTTTTAGGACCATATATTTGAATGGACATATGTGTTTTTTTTAATCTTTGTTTAGATTGGAGTATAGTTGATTTACAATGTTAGTTTCAGGTGTACTGCAAAGTGATTTAGTTATATATACACATATCTGGGGCTTCCCTCTTGACTCAGATGGTAGAGAATCTGCCTGCAATGCAGGAAACCTCAGTTCGATTCCTAGGTTGGGAAGATCCCCTGGAGAAGGAAATGGCTACCCACTCCACTATTCTTACCTGGAGAATTCCATGGACAGAGGAGCCCGGCAGGCTAACTGTATGTAGCAGTTGTATGGGGTTGCAAATAGACAGACACGACTGAGCAACATTCACTTTTCATACATATATCTATTCTTTTTTAGATTCTTTTGCATATAGTTTTAAACAGAGGATGGAGTAGAGTTCCCTGTGCTATAGAGTAGGTTCTTGTTGGTTACCTATTTTACATATAGTGGTGTGTATATGTCAGTTCCAGACTCCTAAATATGTGTTTAAAATGTTCATTTGAGCAGCGTTTGGAAGAAAGTTTATTATTAAGCTGAATGAAAACCCTCTTAAAGCCTTTGTTAAAAGTTCTTCTCCTCTCTTGGTTCATCCACATAAGACTCGATTGCAGTACTGACTGCCAGAAAAAAAACCTGTGGTTCAGAAAACGGTCTCCAAAGACCAGCGTTCAATACTGGCCATTCTCAGAGTTCGTGATGTGAATTCTGAGGGTAGGTATAATATCTGGACTTAGGTGATCTTAGCCTGAGTGTTCTTTTTTTATTTTTTTCCTTTTAAGAAGTTCAAGATGCTCATTCTGATTCTGGCTATGACCTGCCAGGATCTCTTACCCAAAGCAGATACTAACATCTGTTGCTCTCACCTGGGATACCTCACACTGTACGAGCCATATTAGTTGTCAAGATTGGACAAATGACTCACCATGTTTGTCTTTCTACTAGCTTCCGAAGTTATGTGGCTGATATTAAAATGTCAGTTCCTTGACCTTTAGATGCGAGAGGAGCCTCAGAGGATGTTACCAGCATTTGAAAGCAAGCTTTGAAAACTTGGTACCAGAAAGAAACATTATTTGCAGTTAAACAGTCTTTGGAATTGATGCGTACACTTTTAAAAAGCACTCTGGGTTCTTGGAAGTTTAGCTGAGCAAATTTAGAGCACAATGCAAGGTAATGTAATGATTGCTTAGAATTCAAAATTTTTAGTGATAAGAGGTTTGAAAAGAAGTTCTTCTCCTGGAGTCTGGCAGGCTATATAATCCAAGGGGTGACAAAGAGTTGGACACAACTGAGCGACTTTCA
>NW_011494706.1:5478428-5479526 GCF_000754665.1 Bison bison bison
CTGCCCCCAATCCCTCCCAGCATCCGAGTCTTTTCCAATGAGTCAACTCTTCACATGAGGTGGCCAAAGTACTGGAGTTTCAGCTTTAGCATCATTCCTTCCAAAGAACACCCAGGACTGATCTCCTTTAGAATGGACTAGTTGGATCTCTTTGCAGTCTAAGGGACTCTCGCGAGTCTTCTCCAACACCACAGTTCAAAAGCATCAATTCTTCAGTGCTTAGTTTTCTTCACAGTCCAACTCCCACATCCATACATGACCACTGGAAAAACCATAGCCTTGACTAGACGGACCTTTGTTGGCAAAGTAATGTCTCTGCTTTTGAATATGCTATCTAGGTTGGTCATAACTTTCCTTCCAAGGAGTAAGTGTCTTTTAATTTCATGGCTGCAGTCACCATCTGCAGTGATTTTGGAGCCCCCAAAAATAAAGTCTGACACTGTTTCTCCATCTATTTCCCATGAAGTGATAGGACCATATGCCATGATCTTAGTTTTCTGAATGGTGAGCTTTAAGCCAACTTTTTCACTCTCCTCTTTTACTTTCATCAAGAGGCTTTTTAGTTCCTCTTCACTTTCTGCCATAAGGGTGGTGTCATCTGCATATCTGAGGTGTTTGATATTTCTCCCAGCAATCTTGATTCCAGCTTGTGCTTCTTCCAGCCCAGTGTTTCTCAAGATGTACTCTGCATAAAAGTTAAATAAGCAGGGTGACAATATACAGCCTTGATGTACTCCTTTTCCTATTTGGAACCAGTCTGTTGTTCCGTGTCCAGTTCTAACTGTTACTTTCTGACCTGCATATAGGTTTCTCAAGAGGCAGGTCCGGTGGTCCAGTATTCCCATCTCTGTCAGAATTTTCCACAGTTAATTTTGATCCACATAGTCAAAGGCTTTGGCATAGTCAATAAAGCAGAAATAGATGTTTTTCTGGAACTCTCTTGCTTTTTCCATGATCCAGCAAATGTTGGCAATTTGATCTCTCATTCCTCTGCCTTTTCTAAAACGAGCTTGAACATCTGGAAGTTCATGGTTCATGTATTGCTGAAGCCTGGCTTGGAGAATTTTGAGCATTACTTTGCTAGTATGTGAGATGAGT
>NW_011494706.1:5479626-5487059 GCF_000754665.1 Bison bison bison
AACTGTGCGGTAGTTTGAGCATTCTTTGGCATTTCCTTTCTTTGGGATTGGAATGAAAACTGACCTTTTCCAGTCCTGTGGCCACTGCTGAGTTTTCCAAATTTGCTGGCATATTGAGTGCAGCACTTTCACAGCATCATCTTTCAGGATTTGAAATAGCTCAACTGGAATTCCATCACCTCCACTAGCTTTGTTTGTAGTGATGCTTCCTAAGGCCCACTTGACTTCACATTCCAGGATGTCTGGCTCTAGGTGAGTGATAACACCATCATGATTATATTGGTCATGAAGATCTTTTTTCTACAGTTCTCCTGTGTATTCTTGCCACCTCTTCTTAATATCTTCTGCTTCTGTTAGGTCCATACCATTTCTGTCTTTTATAGAGCCTATCTTTGCATGAAGTGTTCCCTTGGTATCTCTCATTTTCTTGAAGAGATCTCTCGTCTTTCCCATTCTATCGTTTTCCTCTATTTCTTTGCATTGACCGCTGAGGAAGGCTTTCTTATCTCTCTTTGCTATTCTTTGGAACTCCACATTCAGATGCTTATATCTTTCCTTTTCTCCTTTGCTTTTCACTTCTCTTCTTCTCATAGCTATTTGTAAGGCCTCCCCAGACAGCCATTTTGCCTTTTTGCATTTCTTTTCCGTGGGGATAGTCTCGATCCCTGTCTCCTGTACAATGCCATGAACCTCCATCCATAGTTCATCAGGCATTCTATCGGATCTAATCCCTTAAGTCTATTTCTCACTTCACTGCACAATCATAAGGGATTTGATTTAGGTCATACCTGAATGGTCTAGTGGTTTTCCCTACTTTCTTCAGTTTAAGTCTGAATTTGGCAATAAGGAGTTCATGATCTGAGCCACAGTCAGCTCCCAGTCTTGTTTTTGCTGACTGTATAGAGCTTCTCCATCTTTGGCTGCAAAGAATATAATCAGTCTGATTTCAGTGTTGACCATCTGGTGATGTCCATGTGTAGAGTCTTCTCTTGTGTTGTTGGATAGGGTGTTTGTTATGACCAGTGCGTTCTCTTGGCAAAACTCTATTAACCTTTGCCCTGCTTCATTCTGTATTCCAAGGTCAAATTTGCCTGTTCTTCCAGGTGTTTCTTGACTTCCTACTTTTGCATTCCAGTCCCCTATAATGAAAAGGACATCTTTTTTGGGTGTTAGTTCTAAAAGGTCTTGTAGGTCTTCATAGCACTGTTCAACTTCAGCTTCTTCAGTGTTACTGGTTGGGGCATAGACTTGGATTACTGTGATATTGAATGGTTTGCCTTGGAAATGAACAGAGATCATTCTGTTGTTTTTGAAATTGCATCCAAGTACTGCATTTTGGACTCTTTTGTTGCCCATGATGGCCATTCCATTTCTTCTAAGGGATTCCTGCCTGCAGTAGTAGATATAATGGTCATCTGAGTTAAATTCCCCCATTCCAGTCCATTTTAGTTCGCTGATTCCTAGAATGTCGACATTCACTCTTGCCATCTCCTGTTTGACTGCTTCCAATTTGCCTTGATTCATGGACCTGACATTCCAGGTTCCTATGCAATATTGCTCTTTACAGCGTCAGACCTTGCTTCTATCACCAGTCACATCCACAGCTGGATATTGTTTTTGCTTTGGCTCCATCCCTTCATTCTTTCTGGAGCTATTTCTCCATTGATCTCCAGTAGCATATTGGGCACCTATGGACCTGGGGAGTCCCTCCTTCAGTGTCCTACCGTTTTGCCTTTTCATACTCTTCATGGGGTTCTCAAGGCAAGAATATTGCAGTGGTTTGCCATTCCCTTCTCCAGTGGACCACATTCTGTCAGACCCTCCACACTCAGCAACTGAAAAACAACCACATAGATATAAGTACTTGGGAAGGTACCCTTAGATGTGCCCTTGGATCTGCTGCAGAGAACCCGGTTTTCTCAAGAGCACCCAGGACTCTATGGATAGTATTATTCTAGGAACATCTTGATGAATAGGAAAACGTTTTTACATCTCTCAAACTTGAGCTAATTAAAATGAACACGGTTGTGGCTGGGTAAAAGGCAAATGCAATTTTAAATAGTGATTAGCAAAATTTATATTCCAGGGTAAAAAATGAATATGGTCAAGGAAATGAGGCTTATCAAGTCTCTCTGCTTGCCTCACAAATCTTCTATGAATTAATAATCACTGACATTTTTATGAAACAATGGCATTCTCAGCACCAGTCTCTGCTTTCTGTATTATGACTGCCTTTATAAAGGTTTACCTCAAAGTGAGAGGAATTAAGGAGAAGTCTTCACATCATTCTTCAAACAATTACTAGGGAAGCAGCAGAAGGAAGTAAAGGTCCAACTTATCCTGCCCTGAAGAATTTTGGCAACTGACATAAAAATAATATGAGTACATTGAGAAGAGAATATAAATGCCATATAATTACAGAGAACCCAAACGAGGTGAATTATCAGGGAAGACTCCAAACTGGAGAAACAGGCTCTGTGACAGTTGTTACTTTGTACAAGTCTCCTATTAGATTAAGGTGACATTATTGGAATTTTCTCCATGCACTGAAAGTGAAAAAGTGCAAGTATTAGTTGCTCAGCCACGTGTGACTGTTTGCAAGCCCATGGACCGTACCCCGCCAGGCTCCCTCTCCATGGGATTCTCCAGGCAAGAATACTGGAGTGCTCCAAGAGATCTTCCGAACCTAGGGATCAAACCCGAGTCTCTGGCAGGTGGATTCTTTACCACTGAACCATCAGGGAGGAAGCCCAGAAAGGCTGTTACTTTTTACTTTAAAGAAGAGGAACTGGAGACATTGAGAAGTTGAGTTACTTACACAGGGATATATAACTTGGAAGTCTCAGAACCAAACAAGGATGGCATGGTACTGAAAATCTAAACCACAGTACTCTTTTTCTTTGTGACAGCACCTTCAACAGGAGAGATGGCAAATCTCTAACAAGTTACAATAAAGGAACAATTAGATCTTTGAACACTAGGACATTAAATGAAACTACTGGTTTTCAACAAGTAGCAGAAAGGACGTAGGCTTTGGAACCAGACACATCTGAATTTTGCCTGCCTGACCTTGTACTAGGCATTTATTCTATTAGTTTTATCTGTCAAACTGAGTTTTAATTTGCCAGACTATTGTAAGAACTGAAGATAACGTACTCCATTTATCTTAGAAAGTATCTGAAACCAAGAATGCCCAGTAAGTGGTCATTCTAATAAGAGGGATCTACAATTTTGTTTGTTGTAAGTAGCTTGAAACATTTATTTGAATATCTTTTAGAACAGTTATAACACCCTAAGCAAATATAGGACAAAACCTCTTCTTTTGCCACCATTTTAACTGAAAGGAAAAACTATCTTTAAGATCTTCAGCAGCTTTGATAATTATTTAGATGTTAATTTAGTAGTTTTGAAGGACAGGTTGGGTATAGTAATGAAAAGTCATTTTGCAGGAGTTGGTCAAGTCCAGCAAAGATCTGAAGGTTTCTACTGAATTCCCAGAGAACGTACTGAACTCTGGTCAAGAAATAGAAGAACTCGGGTCACAAGATGGGTGGGATCCTCAGGTTTTACCTTCTCTTCCCAGTAACCCTTAAACAAGGATGACTTATAGGAACAATACTGCAACCAGGTCTAGAATCATTCTGGGACATCGCCATGATCAATTTCATACTCGAATGACAAGCAGGGAAGAACATGTACAACGTAATTGGAATTTTAGAGGCAGAAAGCGGAGCAATATTTGTCCTCCCTTTCCTTTTGATCTTTGATTTCATCAGCAAAAGATGTTAAACATAGCCACTGAACTTTGAATTTTCGAATTCTGGATATAATCTATTCCTTTATTTGCTTATGGTGATTGTAATTGAAACAGTTATGAAGAGTCCTAGCCCAGAGCATAGAGCCATCTCTTCTCTGTCCTCTGTGGAGATTCATTGCCACGCTGAGAATAGGGGGAGAAAAGCAAGCTCATAGTGCCTAAGGGAAGGAATTCTCAGCTCCCCATTCAGTTATCAAAGCTCAGGCAGAAAGTTAAGGTAATTGGCCCAATTTAAAGCATATAATCTATTTTTCTTTATCTCCCAACCGTTTCCCAGTACCATTATGTTCTTAGTCAAGGTTTTCTGAGAAATAAAGCAATTATATTAATGATGTCAATCATTGCTGCCAGGCTGATCAATAAAAACAATGTTAACCTTACTAATTAATTGCTAGCAATCACATAACTAACTTGAAGAAACTATTAGTTGCACCAAACTGAATAAGGAAATGCTCTAAATGATGTTTAAAATGTGCTATTTGAAAAACAAAAGATTTCAATTCCTCTCTGAAATAGAATCTTTCAACTCTAAGTGAAAAACAGTAGTCTCTTCTATTTGGCTGATGAGAATATACGTTTTTATTGCAATTATCACTCAGGGTTGCTGACAGTAAATAATGTTCGCTATAGCTGTGCTATTTGTGTAGAAGTTATCTGAATAATTTTGGTCCCACAGAGTTAGGCAAAGGTAGTCCCTTTTCAGGCCCCATCATGGCTGCAGAGTCACCTGGGTTATTTGATTTAGGGGACTCTGGCTTAACAACTGCGAATGGACTTCTTTGCTTGAAATGTTTTGGAAACAAAGGAATCATTTAAATATTCCTTTGGGCTTCCCACGTGGCTCAGTTCAGTTCAGTTCAGTCACTCAGTCGTGTCCAACTCTGTGACCCCATGAATCGCACGTGGCTCAGTGGTTAAGAATCTGCCTGTAATGCAGGAGCCTCGAAAGACACAGGTTTGATCCCCAGGTCAGGAAGATCCCCTGGAGGTAGGAAATGGCACTCCTACTCCAGTATTCTTGTCTGGGAAATTCCATGGACAGAGGAGCCTGGCAGGCTACAGTCCGTGGGGTCGGACACGAATGAGCATGCATGCATCCAAATATTCTTTTAAAATGTTGGTTTATTGTATCATTTTATAAAAAATTTAGTTTTGCTCTATGCGCAGGTTTAAAATGTCATGCACTTTTTTACCCAGTTTAAGGCATTACTCAGGATGGGAACTTTGGTTTCTTGACTGAATTTATTTGGGGAGCTTATTTTTCTGGGATGCAGGCAATCTGAAATTTATGCAGTATCTCTGACTTTTTTTTAATTAAAAAAAATCATGAGGAGTGAGTTAAATGCTGATACCCAGGCTGGCCCACTAAAGGGTTTAGTTCAGTAGGTCAGGAAGTAGAAAGAAAAATCTACATTTGACTGTGGCCCACACTCCAGGAATCATGACTATCAACTACAGTGGAAAGTCCAGCCCCTTCCAGACACAGCTCTCTGAACCTCATCAAATCCTAAACACCTAGGGTTGAACTCTTCCGAACACTAGACTCCAGGAGACTGAGGGGGACTGTTGGGGTCGGCAGATCCTTTGGGAGTTTAGGGGCTGACGAGGGATGCGAGTGGTAACAGTAGCTTGCCTGTGTGCTAAGTCGCTCAGTCGTGTCCAGCTCTGTGTGACCCCATGGACTGTAGCCTGCCAGGCTCCTCTGTCCATAGCATTTTCCCAGCAAGAACACTGGAGTGAGTTGCTATTTCCTACTCAAGGGGATTGTCCCCACCCAGTGATCGAACCCCTGCCTCCTGCATTGGCAGGCAGATTCTTTACCACTGAGCCACCGGGGAAGCCTGGCAACAATAGCAAACACCACTTAAACACGGAGAATGCCTAAAGTCAGTGTAAAGTTGGTGGCTGCCTGAACAGCAGGATTCTGGCTTTTAAGGATTAAACATCGTTTCAACAGTTTGGAGATGATTTCATGGGTACCTCAAATAATCATTTGTAACTTTGTGAAGGCAGGAAATTGAATCCATGCTCTGGAAAGCTGCTGTAAACACGTCTTCTAGCTGGAAGGTAGGCAAAGCCCTCCAACCAATATTTCCAGCTATTCTCACAAACTAAGTCTTTTAAAGTGATAAGAAAAAATTGGCTTTTCAGTATCTGCAATGTGGAAGAGCTGACTCATTTTTATTTTGTTTTCACTTAATGTTTCTGAAACAAAAGTCAGTTCTTCATCCAATGATACTATACAACAATCTGGGATTTTATGAAGGTCAAAGTATCTAGCCCTTATGAATCATAAGTACTCTTTTTAAATTTAAGTATAAGGTAAAGAATCTGCCTGCAATTCAGGAGACTCAGGTTTGATCCCTGGGTCAGGAAAATCCCCTGGAGAAGGAAATGGCAACTTACCCCAGTGTTCGTACCTGGGAAATCCCATGGACAGAGGAGCCTGGAAGTCTACAGTCTACAGGGTGGCAAACAATTGGACACAGCTAAGTGACTAAGCACACACACAGACATAATTCAGTTATAATGTTGTGTTAATTTCTGCTGTACAGAGAAGTGATTCAGTCATATGCATATATACATCCTGCAAGTATTCTTATACTATAGTTACTATTTCTGTTTTTATATCAGAGTAATGGAGGAGCACAAAAGTGACAACTGGCTGCTGAGTTTTAATCCTCCTGAGAGGGAATCAGAATTAAAATGTGATGTTAAATCAGGGAAAAGATGGATTTCCCACATGCCTTTTCAGTATGCCCTGTATGATGACAGTGATGCTATTGTCAGGGACAGAAAAGTTTGAATAATTTTATTTTCTTTTTTTCTCCACAAATAAATAAAAGTATCCCACTGATTTTTTTCTCAAATTAAAAATTAAGAGACTTTAAGTAGGCTTTAGGGAGCAGACAGAATACATTGGCAAGTAAATTGTATTTATATGCCAATGATTAATGATACCACCTGCCCTTCTCATTCTTACACCATGGATGATGTTGAGGTCTAGTCTAGTTTAACCTGAGGATTCATTTAATAAATATATTTGATTGCCTACTATGTGCAAGGAATTGAATTGAACTATCAAATTAGGACATTTATCTCTCCTCAAGGACTTCACAGAAGGAAAGCCATGGATATAACTTATCATGATGCTAAAGCTGAAACTCCAATACTTTGGCCACCTCATGCGAAGGGTTGACTCACTGGAAAAGACTCTGATGCTGGGAGGGATTGGGGGCAGGAGGAGAAGGGGACGACAGAGGATGAGATGGCTGGATGGCATCACTGACTCGATGGACGTGAGTCTGGGTGAACTCCGGGAGTTGGTGATGGACGGGGAGGCCTGGCGTGCTGTGCTTCATGGGGTCGCAAAGAGTCGGACATGACTTAGCGACTGAACTGAACTGAACTGAAGGTGGAAGGCAGAGATGGTATTAAAAATGCAAAACAACCAGTTGGACATGGCCAAGCGTCAGTCAGAATGAACACTGCCCTAATCATACAGATGCCTGTGTTCAATGTGTTCCACCTGTAGAGGGTGGATGAATGTGCCGAATGGACTGGTGGGTGAATGTTTTTGCCAAAAGAAGGTGAGAAAGTTCTCAGGAGAGGGACA
>NW_011494706.1:5487398-5489111 GCF_000754665.1 Bison bison bison
TACCTTATATATATATATATATATTTATTTATTTATTTATACTGTGTATATGTTAATCCCAAACTCCTAATCTATCCCTCTTTCCTCTTTCTACTTTGGTAGCCATAAATTTGATTGCTATGCTCGTGGGTCTATTTCTGCTTTATATATAAGTTCATTTGTATCATTTTTAAAAGCTTCCACACATAAGTGATATCATATGATATTTCTCTCTTTCTGACTTATTTCACTTAGTATAATGATCCTAGGTCCATCCAGGTTGCTGCACATGGCATTGTTTCATTCTTCTTCCTGGCTGAATAATATTCCTTTTATATATGTATACAAAAAAGGCGTGAATTCAGAAAAATTCAGGGAATTAAATGAGTTCCCTGGGCCAATGAAATGTTTCAGTTTCAGTTTTCTGATTAGGGAGACATCACAGATGGAAAGAGAGCTTGGTCAGGAATTAGAAGAAATCTAAGAAGGAGGAAGACCAAGTCAGCCCCTGGGGGAAGTGAGAGTGCAGAGCATGCCAGGTGGCACCTAGTCTTGTTCCTGCAGGCTTTGGAGTAACAGAGGAAAGAGAAAACCGGAAGGGAGATTAAACTGTACTATTTCTGACTTTCTAGGCAAGAATGGACAAACAAAATCACTGTATTGAAAAGAAAAAAAAATAACGGAAACACTATTAAGTTGCTTCCATGAGGCAGGCTCAGAGTTCAAATCAGAAATATGACAATTCTGGCAATAAAGAAAATCACATTTGCAGCACACTCAAGTTTGCGATGTGAAATTCATACCTATGATGCTTTTAAAGCATTTAGCTCTTCCTAAAAGGTGGTGATAATTAGTAGCCGGCAAATCTGTAAGATCTTCAAGATGTCTAAATGAAATCTTCCATTTGCCAATTCAGTTCTTTTTTTTTTCTTTATCTGTTTCCAATGTAGATAGAAAACATATCCTGTTCCATTCTTTTATATCTTTAAAGATTTTTCTTGTTCAGGGCAAATCTTCTCTTCCTCCTCCAGCTGCCTGTTTGTCAATATGTTATCCATTTCAGGTTCTCTACATTAAACGATCTGCAAATTTATCTCTAGAAGAAAAAGCTGAAAAGGTGCCAAGGCAATGTTGAAAAAAAATGAGGATGGCATTTCAGAGATGTTCTGCCCTGTACTCACACAATTATAGTCATTCCAGCCCCATTTACTAAAACAGAAAAACAAACTTTAGGAAGCCATAGTTGACACTCATTTGGCCTTTAGGCCTCAGAATAAGTTCTGACCTTTCCTATGTTGATGAGGTTTCCATATGATTTTCTATTGCATCTGTGCTGCAAGGCTTTCTTTATGCCTTACAGTTTTACTTGGCCTTCACTTGAAAGTGAAAATATTAGTCTCTCAGTCGTGTCTCTTTATGACCCCACGGACTGTAGCCTCCCAGGCTCCTTTGTCCAAATACCAACCTAAATGTTCGCTTCCAGTTCGAATGGGTTATTCTGCGTTCCAAGCCTCTGAGTCCTTGGTAAATTCTTAGCTGTTTCTTATTTGGCAGCAGAAGTCTTGCAATCTGGCAAAGTTGTGTGAAAACACAACTCAAATAATCCCAGGATGCATAATGATTTTATTTTCAGTGTCTTCGGCCATTATGAAGGAACTGAAGTACTCTCACATATTTCTAGCTGGTAATTTCCAAGTAAACTTGAGGAGAGATGGTCTTCCTTTTGTCTGGGGA
>NW_011494706.1:5489237-5494581 GCF_000754665.1 Bison bison bison
AATAAGTTCTCTTTCACTCTCATATAACCTAAGGAACCCCGCAAACACACACATTTGGCCTCGGAAGCACTTGATGCAAGGGAAAGAATCTACAAGGTTGAATTTCTTCCTCTGTGAGCGCCTTCATGGGACTTCCCTTTCGGCTCAGTGGTAAAAAAAAAAAAAAAAAAATTCTGCCTGCCAATATAGGAAACACGGGCTGGATCCTTGGGTGGGGAAGATCCCTTGGGGAAGGAAATGGCAACTCACTCTAGTGTTCATGCCTGGGAAATCCCATGGACAGAGGAGTCTGGTGGGCTCCAGTCCATGGGGGTGCAAAGAATTAGACACTAAACTTAAGAGACTAAACATCAAGGAGTACCTTCATACTCCAACTGCAGTTTCCAGCCTCACAATACTATCTCTTGAAATCAAGCTAGATGACTGCTGCTGTTTATCATTTAAGCAAGAAAGGTTAATTGTCTGTGTTTTAGACCTGTTGTACTTTGGGGCTCATTTTTCTATTTTGAGGACTGAATGATTGGTTCCTACAAATATACTCTGCTTCCTGCTAGACAGAAATTCTGCAGGTGGTGACAAGGTTGAATGTAATATTCCCTCTTGTTGGGGATACTTTGTTAGGAAAAAAACAAAACAAAACACGAGGGGAGAAATAAGAAGAGAAAACAGAAGGTGACCCGCATTTAATAGTTTATGGTCATCGCCTTCATAGCTTTTCTTTTTTCTTTAAATTCCCCTCTTAATTTCCAGAGTGAGTTGCTTCTTCATTTTGCTATTACTAAAAACACAACAATGCAGGTATGGTCCTTGAGCAGGGCCCTGGCTAATGAGCAGTGAATTGATGTGGGACTCCATCCTGAAGCTTGGTGTATAAACTAGAATAAATACCTTTAGAAACCTCCCTATGCTTTGCAAAAACATGGATTTTGTTGCCTTCTCAACTTTCAGTAATTCATTGAGGGTGTAAGGTTCCCTTTTCATTTGACAGTTTCCATTTCATCAAACCTTTCATTACTGTGTAGCATATGCACCTTGGTTATTCCTGGATCATTTCCAAAATACGGCTGAATGTATATCTAAATTTTCTATTCTTGAAGACAGCCTGTAGGAATTCAAACATGTATTTTAACAAATGAATGATTATGGATTATTTAAATGACCAGTTTCAGCAACATTTAACTTATTGATTCAACACAGTTTTATAATTTTAAATAACATGCGTTGTTTTGTTTTACAAACAGCAAACAATCATTAAGGAAATTTGAAAAAGAAAGAATGAAAAAATTATTTTGCATGTAGCCTCACATTCAGAAATAAACACTGTTAAGTTTTTTCAGTGTTGGTAATATTTATAATTCTTTTCACATACAAATATATTTAGAGATTTTCTCCCATTCTCCATTTTATTAAATATTTTTAAACAATTTTTTTCATGACAATAGCATTTCATCAAACAAAACTGCCTAATTCTTCTATTTGTTCTTGCTCATTTAACTAGTTCTTATTTTTTGCTATTATAATCACATTATGATGAACATTTTTATGCATATATATTTTTGTGTATATTTAACTATTTCTTTAGAAATTATAACTAGACACTTCCTGAGAGTTAAATTATTGAATTTAAAATATTGACATTTTAAAACAATATGCATTGTAAATTACCCTTTATAATTTTCTCTGCCTATTAATTTCTTTGAAAGTGACTAAAAGTACTTAAAAAAATATTTTTCCAATGGAGGAAGATTTTAATTTAAAAAAGAAATGAATTTCAGGGGCTATATTCAGTGATGATGAAATAGAAAACCCTGTAAGGTTTATTTCTAATTGCTCTCCCCTTAATAGTTTCTACCAATGTGGGTTGAATAGTTGTTCCCTGCAACAACCAAAGATTTTGCTTTGTTATGTTTTGTTGTTGTTATTTGTTTGTTTTATATTTCAGGGGATGAATAATTCCTAATACTTCTCATATTCTCAGTGTCTCAGGCCAATAAAGTTCATAGACCCTCCGATAGCCATGATTTCTGAAAGGAATGGAGAGGCACAGCGTGTTCAAGAATTTCTCTTCCAAGGCTCTCATTTTTACCAAGTTGTGTCTAATTGACCTCAGATGCTCCCAAAGGCCTCCAAAACTATGGGAAGATCAAATAAAAGCTCGGGTGACAGATTACAAGGAACTCTGCCTTGTGCTTTCATCTATTGTCACACCCTGTCAAGCTTTCATTAAATTTCTGCCAGAAGAAGCCCCATACAATTTTCATGCATCCTTCTCCTGTCCCTGCCTTGACCATGACATGTTCCTCCTTGGAAAATCCTTCTCAAACCAGAGCCTCTATAAATTCAAAACTTGACTTAAATGGTTGCTTTACAAGTCTTCTGAATATACTATGCTCATTTTAGTCCCTTCTTTATGGTCTTTTCTTATAAAAAATGTTTGTTTAAAAATCACAGTGGCACCAAATTGATTTGATTAAGTTATAAGTCAATTGCAAAGCTCTCATTTTCTATTATATTATTTTTTCTTCTCCCTTATTTCCCCACACTCAGTCTTATTCCTTGATTCCTCTCTGGCACCCACTCCCTCTTTAATGAGAAGTCCTTTGACAGATATATGTGTACCTTTAAAAAATATACAGTGCTATTATATAGATGGGGTTTACATGAACTGACACTGTATAATGAATTCTATATTGTTTATTATTTTTTATTTTTTTTTCTAATTTTATTTTATTTTTAAACTTTACATAATTGTATTAGTTTTGCCAAATATCAAAATGAATCCACCACAGGTATACACGTGTTCCCCATGTTTATTATTTTTTTAAATCAACATTAAGTTATTGAGATTTGCTCATGCTGCTGTGTGCTCCTCCAGGGAGCCACCAGAGAAGCCCTCATGCTGCTATATTTAAATGTAATTAATTACTTCTGGTGGCTCAAACAGTAAAGAACATGCCTGTAACGCAGGAGACCTGGATTCGATTCCTGGGTTGGGAAGATCCCCTGCAGGAGGGCATGGCAACCCACTTCAGTATTCTTGCTTGGAGACTCTCGATGGACAGAGGAGCCTGGTGTGCTACAGTACATGGGGTTGCAAAGAGTCAGACACGATTGAGTGATTGAGCACAACCGCACTGCCTTATATCCCTTGATGGCGTACACCACGTTTTAGGTATTCACATCCCTCTTGTAAGGGTTTCCTACAATGTCTAATTTTACTATCATAAAAAAATGGTGCAATTAATTTTTTATACTTATTTTCTTGTGCTGCTGCTGCTAAGTTCCTTCAGTCATGTCCAACTCTGTGTGTGACCCCACAGACGGCAGCCCACCAGGTTCCTCTTTCCCTGGGATTCTCCAGGCAAAAACACTGGAGTGGGTTGCCATTTCCTTCTCCAATGCATGCATGCAAAGTTGCTTCAGTCATGTCTGACTCTGTGCGACCCCATGGACAGCAGCCCCCCAGGCTCCTCTGTCCACGGGATTCTCTTGACAAGAATACTGGAGTGGGTTGCCATTTAGTTCTCCCTATTTTCTTGTAGACATGTGAAATATCTTTCACTGGTTACAGAGCTTCTTTCAAATTATGCTTAGTAGTGGTAAATCAGATCTGGATTTTGGGAACTTCTTATAATTATTCAAAACAGAGTGATTGATTAAGCTCAAAAATATCATTTTCAATTTGATTGGCTCATATGGTTAAAGGGTTTTTGCTTGATAGTTATTTGCTTTTGCTACTTAGTCTCAATTTCTTTCTATAGAAACAGTGTATAAACGTGTTGAAGAATATGGGCTTGCAAGTCAAATGACTGGTTCAAATACTGGTTATAATTCTATCTCAATATCTGCTATGGTTAATGAAAAAAAAAAAAAAAAGGGGAGAACTAGCTTACCAAAAGTTATTTTCAAGACAATATGAGTAGGTAGTTAGTACCTGGCATGGAATAAGCATTTAATACATTACTGCTGACATCATCATAATTATCATTAGCTTGGTTATCCCATATTATTTAATAGACTTGAGCCCATGTGAGAAGGCTACTTTCTCAGTCTCATTTGTTTGATTATTTTATTTAAGACTGTTACTGGCAGTCAGACCCCTCTTTCTTTATGAGACAATATAGTGAACCTGGGGAAATAGCATTTTCTGCACACTTTTCTTCTGATCCTCCTTGGATTTTAACTTTTTTTTTCATCATACACCTGTCAATCAGAAAGCAAAATTACTTAGGCAAATGAGTAATTACTTCTCTGTCTCCCGGATTAAAGGGTTTATCCTCAGCTCATTGACCCCAGCAAAGCCACAAGCAGGAAAACACAGTAAATACTTCTCTAACACTTAGTAACTACTGAGTTCAATTAGTAGGTGTTTAAAATGTGTAACAAACACAGAAGAATCCTATCTTTAAATTTCTATCAGCCTAAAGGAATAAATTATAGCTTATACCCAACATACAGCTCACAGACCCTAGCATGCACTAGGGAGCATTTTTAACCTTCAACAGAAAGAAACTATTTCCTCAAATTGAGGCTGTTTTGTCAGAATTAATGACTTAAATAGACATATTATCAAATTATAGGCAACTCTAACTACCCCACTAGTTTCTAGTAATCAGAAATAGAATTGAGTATATTCTACAACTTGAAATTTAAATCTTCTCAATTCCCTGATCTTTGTTAGCAGGCTTGCAGGGTCAATTTAGAGCTAAAAAGACAATGAATGTTCAGATCAGACCAGTCGCTCAGTCGTGTCCAACTCTTTGTGACCCCATGAAGTGCAGCATGCCAGGCCTCCCTGTCCATCACCAACTCCTGGAGTTCACTGAGACTCACGTCCATCGAGTCAGTGATGCCATCCAGCCATCTCATCCTCTGGCGTCCCCTTTTCCTCCTGCCCCCAATCCCTCCCAGCATCAGAGTCTTTTCCAATGAGTCAACTCTTCATGTGAGTTGGCCAAAGTACTGGAGTTTCAGCTTTAGCATCATTCCTTCCAAAGAAATCCCAGGGGTGATCTCCTTCAGAATGGACTGGTTGGATCTCCTTGCAGTCCAAGGGACTCTCAAGAGTCTTCTCCAACACCACAGTTCAAAAGCGTCAGTTCTTTGGCGCTCAGCCTTCTTCACAGTCCAACTCTCACATCCATACATGACCACAGGAAAAACCATAGCCTTGACTAGACGAACCTTTGTTGGCAAAGTAATGTCTCTGCTTTTGAATATGCTATCTAGGTTGGTCATAACTTTCCTTCCAAGGAGTAAGTGTCTTTTAATTTCATGGCTGCAGTCACCATCTGTAGTGATTTTGGAGCCCAGAAAAATAAAGTCTGACATTGTTTCCACTGTT
>NW_011494706.1:5494686-5497483 GCF_000754665.1 Bison bison bison
AGAAAAATAAAGTCTGACATTGTTTCCACTGTTTCCCCATCTATTTCCCATGAAGTGGTGGGACCGGATGCCATGATCTTCGTTTTCTGAAAGTTGAGCTTTAAGCCAACTTTTTCACTCTCCTCTTTCACTTTCATCAAGGGGCTTTTTAGTTCCTCTTCACTTTCTGCCATAAGGGTGGTGTGATCTGCATATCTGAGGTTCTTGATATTTCTCCCGGCAATCTTGATTCCAGCTTGTGTTTCTTCCAGTCCAGCGTTTCTCATGATGTACTCTGCATATAAGTTAAATAAACAGGGTGACAATATACAGCCTTGACGAACTCCTTTTCCTATTTGTTAAGTTTGGGTAAACAGTGGGATGCTAGAGAAAGAGGGGATCTTAAAAATTCCTCTTTTTTTCCTATGGGAATTTTTCTAAATTTTGGAGATGAAAAATAGATGAGGAGAAGATGGGAGGTAAGGGGAAAGAAAAGTAGAGAGAAAGATTTGACAAAACCATGTTTTCATGACATGTTTGGCTAGGATTAACAGTATAATCTGAGGCGACCCTCTCTAAATCCTTCACTCCAGTGCTAAACTGTTAGACTGTGACCACTGGCCCTCATGTTCCCATCAGTTCTATGTTGCAGAAGCTATCTTATAGATAAGGGTGGTCAGACCTAGCCTCTGAATAGATTTCTGAAGGGGAGTCATGGAGGAAGTCAGAGGTGCAGGGCAAAGTTGGAAGTTAAGATAACAGCTGAGAAAATAAAAGTGCTCTTCCAGCCTTTCTAGGTCCGCAGGTAGAGGGGCAAAGGTGTGCGGATGATAAGCGAGTTGGAGCGAAGGATGAGTGCCTCTGACTTACGACAGTCATCTTTGTACGCAGTAAACAGTAAAGGAAATGAATGTGAAAGTTACAGATACTGAGCTCATTTCACCGCACACTAGAAATAAGGTAGCAGGTTCAGAATATAATAATTTCTTAACACTTTTGGGGTCCCGGTAGTTCTGTGGAGCATTGGCAGTGATAAGTGATTCAGGAATGACGCCATCAAAGTAAATACCCTCATTGTCCACAGACTCAGGCTGCTTTCTTAAAGAGAAGGAAGTGGATAGCCCCACATGGGGAGAATTATCCTGCATTTTCTTTATGCTGAATAGTAAGATAATACACTTTAATATGCAGGTTATGTTCAAACCAGCAAAAGGTTAAGGTCATGAGAAGGTCCTTTTACCTGGTTGTCCTTATTTTTAGAGTATGACATCATATCATTAAGTAAAGGAAATCTAGCTCCTACGCAGTAGTACCTCAAACTACCTCCTTCCTAAAACGCACATTGGTGTTCTCTTCCTGGGTGATTACATCTGTCCTGGGAACAAGCACCAACATTTATAATGCTGTTTATTTGCTGCAAATCGTTCAGCTCCTTAATAAAGCTCATTCATATTCAATTCAGCCTATATGAGTCACACCGCACTGTTAGCCAGAGTATTAATATTTCAAGATATAATCCAATCTGAGGCTGAAGGCATATGAGGACAATTCACCAATTTACAAGTTTCCTCTTTACTCAGTCTGGGTCTGTTCTCCTGAGCAGAACTGATTAGTCATGATGTTTTCTTCAGGGATCTGAAATTGCTGAAATCAACCAATGGTAAGCATTCAAGTCTGATTAGCTGTGTATGAAATCATGCTAATTCTGTAATTGGAACCAAATTAAAAAGTTTTTGAACATGTAGTTAATATATTTAACATATCAGTTACACTATGTCCTGAGCCTTTTAAAAGATCTTTTATCTTTGTAGAAGAAAGCAGAATGGAAAAGAAAAAAAAAGAGAGAGAGAAAAGAGGGAGGAAGGTAGGAAAGAGTTGAGCTGTCCTCATTCCTCACCAGCCAGGAGCCTGAAGTTACACAAGAGTCAAAAAAGGAGCCTGAGGTGTGGAGAGGACTGATGTTGCGCAGCTGGTACCAGTTAAAAGCAACAAGTTACTTGCCTGCAAAAGTGCCTTGGTCTGAAGCTCCCTGGTGGTGCAGTGGCTACGAATACACCTGCTGATGTAGGGGACATGGGTTCGATCCCTGGTCTGGGAAGATTCCGCATGCTGTAGAGCAGTTAAACCCCATGTGCCACAACTACTGAGCCCAAGCTCTAGAGCCCACACCCTGCAACAGGAGAACCCACTGCCATGAGAAGCCCATGCACTGCAGCCAAGAGTAGCCCCTGCTCATGTGAGAAGGCTACTTTCTCAGTCTCGCTTGTTTGATTATTTTATTTAAGACTGTTACTGGCAGTCAGACCCCTCTTTCCTAATGAGACAAGATAGTGAACCTGGGGAAATAGCATTTTTTGCATACTTTCCTTCTGATCCTCCTTGGAATTTAACTTTTTTTTTGCAAATAGAGAAAGCTCATGTAAACTGAAGAAGACCCAGTGCAGCCAAAAGTAAATAAAAATTTTTTAAAATGCAAATACACAATGGAGTATTACTCAGCCATTAAAAAGAATACATCTGAATCAGTTCTAATGAGACGGATGAAACTGGAACCTATTATACAGAGTGAAGTAAGCCAGAAAGAAAAACACCAATACAGTATACTAACGCATATATATGGAATTTAGAAAGATGGTAACAACAACCCTGCATACGAGACAGCAAAAGAGACATCGATGTATAGCTCAGTCTTATGGACTCTGTGGGAGAGGGAGAGGGTGGGGAGATTTGGGAAAATAGCATTGAAACATGTATAATATCATGTATGAAACGAGTCACCAGTCCAGGTTCGATGCACGGTACTGGATGCTTGGGGCTG
>NW_011494706.1:5497583-5499239 GCF_000754665.1 Bison bison bison
AGGATGGGGAACGCGGGTATACCTGTGGCGGATTCATTTCGATATTTGGCAGAACTAATACAATATTGTAAAGTTTAAAAATAAAATAAAATTAAAAAAATAAAAATTAAATGCAAAAGGAACTTTTTAAAAAAAGTATCTCAGTCTCTAAGACTGGAACAAGATTCAGAGTGGCAGCTGCAATGTGCTCTACCAAAGATGGACCCCCCCCACCCGCTCATGAATATAAGCTTTCAACATAAGCCCAGCTGCAATATCTGCAATATGACTATTCTTCGTTTTGTAAATCTTATAGTTATATATCTGCATCTGCTTTGAATTTTCCCTCCCTCCCATTCTTTCTTCCCTCTCTCTTCAAATATTAATTGAATATCCATTTTTGTTGTTTAGTCTCTAAGTTGTGTCCAACTATTTGTGACCCCATGGACTGCAGCCCACCAGGGTTCCCTGTCCTTCACTATATCACAAAGTTTGCTCAAATTCATGTCTATTAAATCAGTGACACTATCTAACCATCTCATCCTCTGCTGCCCACTTCTTCTTTTGCCTTTAATCTTTCCCAGCATCAGGGTCTTTTCTAGTGAGTTGTTTCTTTGCATCAGGTGGTCAAATATTGGAGCTTCAGCTTCACCATCAGTCCTTCCAATGACTAGTTTGATCTCCTTGCAGTCCAAGGGACTCTCAAGAGTCTTCTCCAGCACCACAGTTTGAAATCATCAATTCTTCGGCACTCAGTGTTCTTTATGATCCAACTCACATCTGTACATGACTACTGGAAAAACCATAGCTTTGACTATATGGACCTTTGTCAGCAAACTGATGTCTTTTCTTTTTAATACACTGTCTAGAATATCCATTGTATTTTAGACAAATCCCTGTCCTCTGCAAGCACATCATCTAAGAGGGACAGAAACATGGGAAAAAATAATTAAAGGTTGATGCGATATAAAGTTAGTTTATATGGACTGACAGGTTGGGTGTATTTGCTGGTCTCCACATACTTTAGTCTACTTACAAGGGTTCTTTAAGGTCACAATTCAAGCAGAAACAGCTGAAATTGACTGATAATGATACTGATGCCACACAGAAATAAAATAATGAAATTGTGTTGCCATCACAACTCTTTCTATAATCACTCTCTTCAATTGTTACTTTAGTCTATGGTGGAACAGACCAGGGTAAAATTCTCATGAAAAGCATGTATCTTTATTACTAACACCCCTTCAAAACTAAGATTAAACTGTGTTGGAAATGACATTCCAGCCTTTAAGGGCTAGAATTCTGTATGAACATTTCAGTGTTTATTACAACTGTGCTATTAATGAAGCAGATACATAACAAACATATCCAATTTATCAGAAAAAAAGATCATTAAAACTGCAGCTGTGAAGCTTCAAGGTCTATGTCCAAATCTAAACAGGAAAAAATGAGAGAACACAGTATTTCAGAACAGTGTGTAATGAAAAATCTGTACGAAAGTATTTACATAACCGAGACAGGACTCTAGAGGAAGGGAAATTTGCAGATAAATTAATGAAATGGATTCAGAGAAAAAAGGCAGAGTTCTGGGAGGCTCAAAGGTACACTTTACAATGAATAATTCCATCAGAATTATGTGTGCAAATTAGATCAATTAAAGAGGAAGATGCTCAGTCA
>NW_011494706.1:5499466-5508409 GCF_000754665.1 Bison bison bison
TTTTAAAAGGTTAAAAAAAAAAAAAAAAAAAAAAACCGTGCATGTTTTCCCCAGCTATTTGTACATTTCTACTCTCCTTGAATGACAACAGAAATAACAACAACCAAAAAAACACAAGGAAAAGGCACAAATGTTTTCTCATGAATTCAAAAAGGCTAACCAAAAGTTGGTCCAAAGTGATGAATGACCCTAATTTTACCAAAATTCAGAGATTTAAATTTCTACTTTGTTACATATTTTAAAACAAATATTTCTTAACTCGGGAGCTATACGAGAGAGATGAGGAAACTGAGCATGTTATTTCCAGAAAAAGCCAAAGTGCATGTTACAGACAAGGTGAATTGTATTGCCCTCACTGTTCAGGTGAAAGTGATGGTGGTAAGCCACAGTGGCTCTGACTGGCTGATATGCTATCCAGTTTGGTCTCAGAGGAAAGTCCAGGGTCTGTATGTGCCAGGGGCCTCTGAGAGGCCTTGCTACATTAGCCAATGGCCTCACCAGCCTCTGGGCTTCCCTGGTGGTTCAGATGGTAAAGAATTCACCTGCAATGAGGGAGACCTGGATTTGATCCCTGGGTTGGGAAGATCCCCTGGAAGAGGGCATGGCAACCCACTCAAGTATTCTTGCCTGGAGAATCCCTGTGGACAGAGGAGCCTGGAGGGCTACAGTCCACGGTGTTGCAAAGAGACACGACTGAGCAACTAAGCTCAGATGGTGGCCGCAGTGGAGTCATTCTCCCCAGGGTGCTAACTTGCATCAGCTGGATGCTGGTACAAGGCCAGTATTTACCACAAGGGATGCCCTAGGACCTATGGCTTCCTCTGCTGCTTGCCAGGGGCTTCTTCTAGTAGCTCCTGAACCAGGGACAAGGTAGGGGCATCAGGCAGGAGGGCATCAGGGGCCTGTCCTGCCTGTGTCATTTGGACCCCTCGTTCCATAAAAACACCAGTCCACAAAGAAGGATTCTAAGGATGCTCAGGAGGACCATCCTGAGAGGCTTGGTGATCAGCAGCAAGAGATTTCATCTTACAGACAAGGTGAATTGCTGGCTCTCACTGTTTAGTATAACTGTTTGCTATTGTTCAAACCTCTATGGCAGCTAGGTGATTCTTCAAGTTTCAGCTGGACCCACTCATGAATGTCTGGTCATCTGCAGGTGGGGTAAGCAGCTCTCCAGATCTAGGTAGGGCTGCCTCACAAAATCAAGCATCCACTAGCTAGCAACTGGGGTACCTCAGCTCTTATTGATGTGGCCCCTCGTTGTCCAGTAGACTAGCCCAGGCTCGTTCAACATAGTGGTTCTTCCAGGTTTGAGAAAGTGGAGATAAATGTTTTGAGAACATAGGTTTAGAACTGGTAAGCTGTTGCTTCCCCCACATTCTATTGGCCGAACAAGTCTGAAGATAATCTCATGCTCAAGGAACAGGGATATAGACTCTACCTGTTGATGGGAAGAATTTCAAAGCCACATTCTAAAGATGATGGATGTAGAGAGACCCTTACTTGAGCCATGAGTGCAACCAGTCTTCCTCAGAAGAGATAAACAGCCTTAGGGAAATAAGACTTTATTTTAGGCTAATTATTATAGGCTACTTCTGCTATTGCTGCTGCTAAGTCGCTTCAGTCGTGTCCGACTCTGTGCGACCCCATAGACGGCAGCCCACCAGGCTCCCCGTCCCTGGGATTCTCCAGGCAAGAACACTGGAGTGGGTTGCCATTTCCTTCTCCAATGCATGAAAGTGAAAAATGAAAGTGAAGTCGCTCAGTCGTGTCTGACTTTAGCCACCCCATGGACTGCAGCCTACCAGGCTCCTCCGTCCATGGGATTTTCCAGGCAAAAGTACTGGAATGGGGTGCCATTGCCTTTTCCAAATTATTACAGGCCAGCAACATCAAAACCATTGCCCCATAAAATGGTAGAATCTGGGCCGGGGAGTGGGTGGTAAGCAAAGAAAACAAAAGTTAACTTCGGATCATGGAACAATCTGTCATTCATCCTTCTCTCCTTTGTAACTAATGTTATAATTATCAGTGGCTTTGGGTGTTGTTGGCTTTATGTCATATTTCTAGGACAGTAATAGGTAACACTTGATGGCTCAGACAGTGAAGAATCCACCTGCAATGCAGGAGACCTGGCTTTGATCCCTGGGTTGGGAAGATCCCCTGGAGAAGGGAATGGCTACCCACTCCAGTATTCCTACCTGAGAAATCCCATGGACAGAGGAGCCTAGTGGGCTATAGTCCATGGGGTAGCAAAGAGTCAGACATGGCTGAGCAACTGAGCAGGCATGGCAGGCAACAGGTAACATCTCATAACAGTTATTAAACATCTGTTTTATACCAAGATTGGACATACTGTCCACCTATCTGCTCCTATTTAACCTTTAAAGATGACTCTATGGTGTACAAGTTACTAAAGAGGACAAAATACAAGCATTTATCCAAGAAAACATCACTAGTAAGGTACACGATTTGCATCCAAACACATGATTTTTCTTTCTTTTTAAATATGAATGTTTAATTACAAAGGTAGACATTTGCAGTGAACATCTTCATCATTTGCTTCTCTGGCATCTCCTCCCTCTTTGGGTAGCAATTCCAAATTTTATTTGGAACTGTATTCCAGTACACTTTTAGTTTTCATGGTATCAGTGCCCATGAAATCTACAGGTCCCAATCTGTATTGATAATTTTAAGAGATACATAGGATAATTTTACCTTTTTGTAGCAAACATTTTACTCATGACATCTTTTTCCCAAGTATAGTACCTTTTCAGGGTAGATGTCCAGTTGTTCCTGGGAAATGTGCTAAAAGTGTTTGAAATTTTAAACTCTATGAGAGTATTGCATTCTTTTCACCCTCATAAATATTTGATATCATTAAACGTTTAAGTATTTGACAATCTGATAGATGAATATGTTGTTTGAATTTTTATTTCCCTGAATACTAGTGAGGTTGAATAAATCTTTATATCTGCATTGACCTTTTGGGGTTTCTGTTCTTTGAATTAGGGCTTCCCTGATAGCTCATTTGGTAAAGAATCTGCCTGCAATGCAGAAGACCCCGGTTCGATCCCTGTCTGGAAGATCTGCTGGAAAAGAGATAGGCTACACACTCCAGTATTCTTGGGCTTCCCTTGTGGCTCAGCTGGTAAAGAATCCATCTGCAATGTGGGGGACCTGGGTTAGATCCCTGGCTTGGGAAGGTCCCCTGGAGAAGGGAAAGGCTCCCCACTCCAGTAAACTGTTTCTTTTGCTGATTTCTTATTGTACTGCACATCTTTTCTTATTGATTTGTAGAAATTCTGTGTATATCCTTGATGAAAACCCTTTATCATTATTGCAAGTATTTTCTCTCTGAATGTCTTGTTTTTTCTATTAATGATGCATTTTATCAATATGAAGTTCTAACATTTGATACAATCAAACATCAACTTTTGGTGTCTAGTCACAAGATCTTGCCCATTTCAAGCACAAAAACTTAATCATTTTTACTTTCTTCTATTATGTTTATTGTGCTGTCTTTTACATTTACATATTTCATCCATCCAGAATTTAATATTATAATTGCCATAAGGAATAATATAATTATTTTTCAAAATGATTAGACAATTGGCTGGGAAACAGTTATTGAATAATCTGTCTTTTCTCCACCGGTATAAAATGCTACATCTATAATGCCTAATTTCCCAACTATACTTGGGCCATTCTCGGTATTACCTATTTAATTTCACTGATATATTTGTTCCTTAGCTAATTCCACACGTTTTTGATTACTCTATGTGAGTGAAGTGAAGTCGCTCAATTGTGTCTGACTCTTTGCGACCCCATGGGCTGTAGCCTACCAGGCTCCTCCACCCATGGAATTTTCCAGGCAAGAATACTGGAGTGGGTTGTTATTTCCTTCTCCAGGGGATTTTCCCAACCCAGGGATCGAACGCGGGTCTCCTGCATTGCTGGCAGACGTTTTACCGTCTGAGCCACCAGGGAGGCATACTGTATAATATGTTTTAATGTCACACAGGGAAAATCCATCTTTTTTTAAAAATATTGTCTTGGCTACCATTTTGCACTTACCCTTATACATGACTTTTAAATTTTCAACTTCTGTGAAAAATTTTATTGGGATTTGATTTGAAATTAATTAAATTGATAAATTAATATGGTAACAATTGATAGTCATAATACTGAATTTGCTGCTAAGTCGCTTCAGTCGTGTCTGACTCTGTGCGACCCCATAGACGGCAGCCCACCAGGCTCCCCCATCCCTGGGATTCTCCAGGCAAGAACACTGGAGTGGGTTGCCATTTCCTTCTCCAATGCATGAAAGTGAAAAGTGAAAGGGAAGTTGCTCAGTCGTGTTTGACTCCTAGCGACCCCATGGACTGCAGCCCACCAGGCTCCTCCATCCATGGAATTTTCCAGGCAACAGTACTGGAGTGGGGTGCCATTACCTTCTCCGAATACTGAGTTTATGGACCCATAAATATATCTTTCTGTGTATGAAATCGTTGTTTTACATCCTTCAGTAGCATTCTATATTTTTCCATGGATTTAAAAACTAGATGGTTATATTATTAGCTATTTTGTTTGTGCCTATGAAAAATGACATCTTTTTGTATACTTTACAATAGGTTATGTAAGTCTCTAGACAAACTATCAATTTTTGTACATAATGAGAGTGTCCTATGGTTTGCTGTAATTTGCTACCACTATTCACAGTATCATATTTGGTTCCAGTGTTTTGTGTGAGTCATGAAATAAACTTAGTTGCTTTCCATATTTTCTTATACTCTGAAATAGTTTGTATAAGCTGGGAATTCCATGTTCCTTGAAGATTTAGTAGACATCACCTGTAAAGGAATTAGGAATTAGTACCTTTTGAAGGTTGGGCATAGTTTTATTTTGATTGCA
Organism: Bison bison bison; assembly: GCF_000754665.1. Classification (NCBI taxonomy): domain Eukaryota; kingdom Metazoa; phylum Chordata; class Mammalia; order Artiodactyla; family Bovidae; genus Bison; species Bison bison. The sequence continues at coordinate 5,504,381 of NW_011494706.1, forward strand.
TTATAGTCAATGGATAATGGTTTAATTAGGTATTCTACTTATCTGTGCCAGTTTTTATCATTTAAACTTTACCAGTAGATTGAGCAATTTATTTCATATTTATTGGTATATTACTGCACATAGGACCCTTATCTTTCAAATCTCTTCTTTCACACAGTTATATCTTAAAATATTAAGGGCTTTTCAGGTTGGCTCAGTGGTAAAGAATCTGCCTGCCAATGCAGGATACGCAAGAGACACAGGTAGTGGCAACCCGCTCCAGTATTATTGTCTTGAAAATCCCATGGACTGTAGCCTGCCTCCTCTGTCCATGGAATCACAAAGAGTGAGATGCAACTTGGTGACTGAGAACATAGCACATCTTAGAATATTACTATTCTTCTAGTAGTTATTCCCAATTTTTAAACACACATAATTTAATGTGTACTTTATAATCATGATCAACATTTCACCAGCACATATATCTAACATGCAGATGTACATTGGATATATCAGCTGTATCTGTATATGCTTAGATACCTATTTTGCTCTAAAGCTAACAGTTGTTTTCTAAGTGCCTACTTCACGCCAGGGACTTTACTAACCAATCTACAAAATCCCACTGCAAAGAGCATGCGTGCTCAGTCACTTCAGTTGTGTCTGACTTTGTGACCGTATGGACTGTAGCCCGCCAGGCTCCTCTGTCCATGGGATTCTCGGGCAAGAATACTGGAGTGGGTTGCCATTTCCTTCTCCAGGGGATCTTCCTGACCCAGGGGTCGAGCCTGAGTCTTACATTGGCAGGCAGGTTCTTTAACCACTAGTGCCACCTGAGAAGCCCCTTAAGTAATTACGGGAGTTGTAAATATAAACACATTTAAAACAAAGGGTATTACAACTTTATTAAAAATCCATTCATAGATCAATATTCAGAAACTGATTGAGTCGTATATAAATTAGCACTAGATTCTAAAATAATTTAACAGATTCTTCACTTCAACATGAACTTCTGGAGATCTGTGAAATGACCTGCCATCCCAAGCTTGTTTTCCTGTCTAACAATTTAGCTAGCAATATCAACAATTCTTCAAAAATATATCCTGGTTCTTTAGTGCATGATAGCACATGAAATCTATCCATGGACACTACAGCTGATAAGTTATACAGACCTGGGCACAGGAAGGGGAGATGGAACCATAGAGTTAATATTTGTTGTTATATTGGTCTTTTCACCCATTGTTCAGGAAAATGTCATAGAAAGTTTGTCATAGCTGTGTTTGATGTGGGATCCAGATAAGTATTGGTCCAGAAGAGTAAGTATTTATTTGTAATACTTGAGACCCAGTTAATCTTAGGTTTCAGAGCCAGTTCTCATTAAAATCACTAGCACTTCTATTTACACTTTTTCCTATCTGTTGACATTTTGTAGATAAATATTTAGACACCAAGCGGCTATATCTACAGGCTTTCAAATATGGGGATTAAAAAATGAAAAATATCATTATCTAGTTGTTTCCTAAGTTTGCATGTTTTGTTCAAAGTTAACGATGCTAATTAAAACCAAACAGGACAAATAAAAAGTAACAAGAGGCTTCATTCCTCTACATATTCATATAAAAGAAGGCATGAGAAACAGTAATCTAAGGATAGCTTGTGCTTATATAAATCAGAAAATACATATTTGACTAAACATTCATTTTCTTTTTCATTTCTAAAAGATTTTAATTTTGAACAGAGAAACACTGTTATGTTACTTTTAGGATTCTGGTACTCATTATAGTTACATTGCTTTACATAATTAGAAGCCCACCAAAAATGAAAGTAGTTTGCTTTCATTCAATTAACACTAATTGAGCATATATATTATGCAGATATTGTGCCAGGTGCTGGGGAAGACTAAGATGAATAATCATAGTCACTGTCCTTGGGGAGCTTGTAGTCCATGGAGGAACTAGATGGTTACTAATGGTAGCAGAGGTGATAAGACACAGAAGCTGTGTGGACACAGGCCATGGACTGGAGGGCCAGTAAGCAGTTCTGGAGTGTGGCTGGAGGTCACGGTGCACAGGGGGAGGAAGTTACAGAAGCTGGGCGGCAATGGTGATCAGCAGTCCATAGGAAAAAAGGAGGAAAAAGTATTTTCCTCACAGCTGCATTGTGGAGTTATACACAGCTGGATTAATACACTTTTTGCTGCCTTTTTAATATAACAAAGGGGTTTCTCTGGCAGCTCAGAGGGTAAAGCATCTGCCTGCAATGCCAGAGACCTGGGTTCGATCCCTGGGTGGGGAAGATCCCCTAGAGAAGGAAATGGAAACCCACTCCAGTATTCTTGCCTGGAAAACCCCATGGACAGAGAAGCTTGGTAGACTACAGTCCATGGGGTCACAAAGAGTTGGACACGGCTGAGCGACTTCACTTAATATAATAAAATACATCAGATTTTTTTTTTTTAACTCAAGTCTGGCCAGTGGTGTTTTAATCAATAAAAATTGTTGTCATTGCTGTTGAGTCATGTCTGACTCTTTCACAACCCCATGGACTGTAGCCTGCCAGGCTCCTCTGTTCATGGGATTTTTCAGGCAGGAATACTAGAGAGGGTTGTCATTTCCTTCTCCAGGGAATCTTCCTGACTCAGGGATCAAACCCCCCTCTCCTGCCTTTGCAGGTGGTTATTTACCACTGAGCCACTAGGGAAGTCCAACCAATACAAAAATAAATATTCCAAGTCAAAAATAATTTCTCTATTTATTTGCTACTTTGGGTTTCAAATGTTAACTTCTCTCTCCTAGTCTAACTCCATAACTTTCACTTATGTTTTAAAGAATGAAAAAAATTTAAAGTGATAAAACAGGTGTATCATTAACTTCATTAATTTGGGTATATCCCATTTTATTAGAGGTTATGTCATCCATATACTTGATGCTCTGTTTTAATCAACTGAAGTCAACTCCTGTCATTTTCCCCTCCATAATAGAATGGTGGCTAAGGGTTTGACTCTATCTTTAGATAAGTATATTTAATATACAACTCAAGCCAAAAGCATTGTCACACTAGACTATTGGAGTTCTCAGGATATACCCAAGGGCATTAAGTCAAGGGTATCAACAGCAAAACAGCCTTGGCTTCCTGACTAGTTGTTCCTTTACTCACATGTCCTTTCTCTAGGTCAAGGTGTTCTACATCTTCTGGTCTTTCCTTTCTCTTTATCAAACTCTACTCTCAGTAAAGGATCCCATATTTACATCCTGCTATAAAATCAGAGATACCAAAGGAACATTTCATGCAAAGATGAGCTCGATAAAGGACAGAAATGGTATGGACCTAACAGAAGCAGAAGATATTAAGAAGAGGTGGCAAGAATACACAGAAGAACTGTACAAAAAAGATCTTCACAATCCAGATAATCACGATGGTGTGATCACTCACCTAGAGCCAGACATCCTGGAATGTGAAGTCAAGTGGGCCTTAGAAAGCATCACTACGAACAAAGCTAGTGGAGGTGATGGAATTCCAGTTGAGCTATTCCAAATCCTAAAAGATGATGCTGTGAAAGTGCTGCACTCAATATGCCATCAAATTGGGAAAACTCAGCAGTGGCCACAGGACTAGAAAAGGGCAGTTTTCATTCCAATCCCAAAGAAAGGCAATGTCAAAAAATGCTCAAACTACAGCACAATTGCACTCATCTCACACGCTAGTAAAGTAATGCTCAAAATTCTCCAAGCCAGGCTTCAGCAATATGTGAACCGTGAACTTCCTGATGTTTAAGCTGGTTTTAGAAAAGGCAGAGGAACCAGAGATCAAATTGCCAACATCCGCTGGATCATGGAAAAAGCAAGAGAGTTCCAGAAAAACATCTATTTCTGCTTTATTGATTATGCCAAAGCCTTTGACTGTGTGGATCACAATAAACTGTGGAAAATTCTGAAAGAGATGGGAATACCAGACCACCTGATCTGCCTCTTGAGAAATTTGTATGCAGGTAAGGAAGCAACAGTTAGAACTGGACATGGAACAACAGACTGGTTCCAAATAGGAAATGGAGTT
>NW_011494706.1:5508928-5515466 GCF_000754665.1 Bison bison bison
CGACAGAGGATGAGATGGCTGGATGGCATCACTGACTCGATGGACGTGAGTCTGAGTGAACTCCAGGAGTTGGTGATGGACAGGGAGGCCTGGTGTGCTGAGATTCATGGGGTCGCAAAGAATCGGACACGACTGAGCGACTGATCTGATCTGATAAATTTGTTATTGCATTACCTCTCCCTGTGCGACTTGCTTCTAAAGTCTTATCTTTACTTATGTACACAATACATTTTAGATATTTGTGAGTAGGAAAAGGAGCTCCAGTTGAATGAAGTGTGTTAATCCAGCCCTGTCTCAATGTTCAGTCAATGTGAAAAGAAGGACCTGCTTAGTAAATACGTAATGGCTGACTGTTGGATTACTCATCAAATATTAGATGCTTTGGGGCATGGGAAAGCAAAGCATACAATTCTATATCTTCAAATTATGTTATAGGTGGGGAGATACCTATTTTAGCTTCTGCACTTTAAAGATTATAGGGTTGATGGGCAGCAAGTGAAGAACCAGAAGTGTGGATATCACAGCTGGAAACAGAGCTCAGAACTCCTAATCAAAATCCTCCCACCCTGCAACATGCTGCTTTCTGCAGAGCAGGCAATATTGTCCAAAGTGCCGAAGACTGAAGATGGATAGAGTTTATAACATAGGAGGCTTCGCTGTGCATTTCAAGTCTTATATTATTGTCTCTGGTTATCTTTTACCAGAATACCAGTCCAGCCTTAGCCGTTGAGACACACTCTATAGCATCGCTATTGGTTAATAATTTCAACTTTGACCTTTGTTTTCAGAGACATTAATCATCTCGATTATTGGTTCTGGTTGTATTTCATCACATATGCCTCTTCACTGGGACTATACATGATGTTCCATTATCACTGAGAGCTTTAAGCTTCACCTTCTTCATCAATTTTTATCAAAATATGTTTGACTTACACTTGTAAGCCAAATGTTCCCTGGACTTACTAGCTTATACCTACAAAATAAAATTACATTTCTGTTAATAACCATATTCTGATGACTTAGAACAAGCATTCTGTTCAACTGCAGGGACTCCAGTGTCTCTTCTGGGGAGGTTTACATACTCTGCAAATCCAGGCTGTTTTCTGGAGTCTCAGCCTCCTCTGATTTCTCCTCTGAGTTGCCATTTGCTCCACCGCAGGTCACCTCCTGCAGGGCTGAGAATGCAGGGTCTCTCAAATTATTATCCCTTCTCCATGTATCCTCAATGGGGGTGATATTGCATCCACACGGGTGAGAATTGGTTCTTGAGGGCTGAGAACATCTTACTCCTCTTCCTCTTTTAATATATAAAGCACAGAAGTGCATATAGTACATAAACAGATATATTCTATCTGCAGCATGAAAATTTCATGAGGAGGGAAGCAATTAAGGGGAAAAATGCTCAAAAAAACCCTCTTAACTTTTCATAGCCCAGCTGAGACCAACTTGCAGGTGTTTACAAGATTTACTTAACTAAAGAACTGGGGAGTGACATCAGATGAACATCCTGGAAAAGTGCTAAATGGAGTCCCATTCGGAACACATCCTCTCTTAGGACACCTCACAGTGCACCTCTCAGCTTGGGTTCCTGATCGATTTGTTTTTCTCATCAGTATTACTAGCCTCTCTCCAGGAGCGTTCTGGATGTGTCTGTGGTTTACATTTTACATTTCCCCTCTCCAGTTTCATTCTCTGACCTGGAGCTGCCAGTTTCCAGGGTGGTTGACAGTGGAAATTTTCACTTCCTTCAGGGTACTCACTCTTCATAACTGGTCACCTTGCCTGGTGGCCTCCAGAAGGAAAATCTTGTTGAAATATCCTAGTCATATGCATTACACTATTCAGGTCATGATATCTGGTCTTAAATTACTCTAAACTTGTAACATTAACAATTTAATCTAGGTTGAAATTAGCCAAATCCTACCTAATACCTTTTCAGTTTTACTTCTGTCTGATATGCATAGACTTCCGTGGTGGCTCAGCTGATAAAGAATCTGCCTGCAATGTGGGAGACCTGGGTTCCATCCCTGGGTTACGAAGATCCCCTGCCGAAGGGAATGGCTACCCACTCCAGTATTCTGGCCTGGAGAATTCCATGGACTGTATATAGTCCATGGGGTTGCAAAGAGTCAGACACGACTGAGCGACTTTCACTTAACTCTGATATATATAGATCATATTGCCAAATCTTCTTAGTTACCTCTTAGATCACTGTGCCCAAACCATCAGTACAAATTAGAAAAAAAAATGAAGAAATTCTTTAACTATTTTGCCAAAATCTAATAGTTAGGTAATCTTGAAAAATCTGTTATTACTTTGCATGCTAAGTCGCTTCAGTTGTGTCTGACTCTTTGCGACCCTATGGACTGTAGGCTGCCAGGCTCCTCTGTCCATGGGATTTTCCTGGCAAAAATATTGGAGTGGGTCACCATGCCCTTCTCCAGGGGATCTTCCCAACCCAAGGATCGAACCCTCATCTCCTGCGTCTCCTGCATTGCAGGCAGATTCTTTACCCACTGAGCCACCTGGGAAGCCCTATTGTTACTTTGTCTTCCTTTAAATTCCACCAGAAGAGTGACCCAGCTGAGAGTGAATCTGTTGGTAGCTGATATATGGTTTTACACTATTTCAGATCAAAGTGGGTACTGATGACAAGTGAAAAGTTTCCAGCAGATGATCAACTTAGCCCTGTTTGTCTGGGATGTGCTTGATGTTGCCACTCCAAGTTCTGGGTCCCAGGAAACCACTCAGTCTTGGGGAAATGAGTTTCCAGCTTAGTTAAGTGACTGCTAAGAGACCATTCTAGCATAGGCCACATAACATCGGCAAGTATTACTACTATTTCCTATGGTGCGGTGCTGAGTTTGTTGTTTGCTGCTGGAAATATTCTTCCTTACTCTATTTCTCACCATAAAAGCAAAACTATATGGCAATAATTCTTTTCCATATTTTACAAGTTAGACATTTCATCTTATAATCAATATGTGAACACACATATGCTTCAGAAACTGGACATTTAGGTGGTCATTGTGTAACGGGGGTCTAATAGGAGATGTTATTATTTTTGACAGCTGAAAGTGGTGAATCATACTATTTGGTAATCTTAGTTTGCTAGTTATCATGAACAAAACATTTTAAATATGGCATGATTCTGCTTAGCCTTCTGTCCCTCCTTGTCAATGCTGCTGCTGTGCCTCCTGAGAGATCCAACATGTTAGAGCATGTCCATTGAAAATTGAAGCTGTATAATCTATTACCATGCAGAATAGAAATCAGTTTCATGCTGTGGGTAGCATTGAAACAGGCTTGTTACATTTGCAGATTCTTCTGATAAGAGCATCCCCAGTTGACCAACAGATGGGCACTGATGAGGCTATGTGTCTCTCATTTAATTTATAGTTGGAGCTTCCACCTTTGAGGTCTCCCTAGCTTTTCAATGGTACATTTTGCACCTGTTCAGTGTTACTTAATCCCAGAGACTATTTCCCTCTTTATCCTGTGGAATTATCAAGAGAGGCCAATTAAGGGGTGGTGGGGGAAGGCAATTCAGGGAAATAGAAATGTGCTGTATCCCAGAGGTTATGAGATGGAGCACATGAGGGAAAATGAATTCATCTCTGAATTTGCTACTGTAATTTAAAAGTAATGTTATCTATACCTGTGTGTGTGTATGCTCAGTGTGTGGGCTCTTTGTGGTCCATGGACTGGTTCCTCTGTCCATGGGATTTTCTAGGCAAGAACATTGGAGTGAGTTGCCATTTCCTACTCCCCCCCCACACACACGCACATAAATCAGCACATATTGTAGAAAGTTTTAATGAGCTTTAAAACATTGTAAGACCCTGGGTTGAGAAGATCCCCTGGAGAAGGGATAGGCCACCCACGCCAGTATTCTTGGGCTTCCCTGGTGGCTCAGATGATAAAGAATCTGCCTGCAATGAGATCTGGGTTTGATCCCTGGATTGGGAACACCGCTTGGAGGAGGGAATGGCAATCTGCTCCAGCATTCTTGCCCTAAAGAATTCCATGGACAGAGGAGCCTGGCGGGCTGCAGTCCATGAGGTCACAAAGAGTCAGGCACGAATGAGTGACTAAGCACATTAATTCCTTATGTCTACAATTCACATATTTGCAAAGCTCCTACTGTATAGATTAATGACAACAGAAAACTCTTTCTTCTCTTCTTTCCTTGTCAGGAAGAACAGAGGTCAGTATCACATAACTTCTGTACCAGCTGGAGGAAAGTAGAAGATGCACTTGGTTCTATTTTACAGAGAGACCATCACAGAGAGACATTGTGACGTCTCCAGCAACCTCATCGTTTGCCAGCATGCCTGAAATATGATCAAGTCAGAGCTCTTCCTTCCCAATGAGCTGTCTGGCGGGAAAATGGACCTAATTTTTCTCTTGATTTTGTCTTGTTCTGAAAAATGTACTTTATTAAGTTTTCAAAAGATTGATTTTCTGGTAGTTTTTTTTTATGATAATGTTTAAACACAGATAGGAAGGATATCAAAACATTAAAAGTTCTGTATTAGAACTTTTATATTAGAAGTTCTGTGCAACCTAAATAGGGAAGGGATTGAATTTAAATATATAAAATGGAATAAGTGGAGTATTTTCACAGTTCAAGGTTTCAGTTATAGCAATGTTTCCTTCTGCTATGTCAAGATTGTGACCTTCTATGTCCGTTATTATTTTGAAGTGCTTAAAAGGCACTTACCCTTTTATGTCCTATTTTAACTGAAGCAGCAAGTTTTGGTGCTATGGAATTAAATCTGATCAATTATGGACAATTTTATGTAATTTTTATGCTTATATTAGAAAGATTTAATAGTGCCCTAATTGCTTAATATGACTGCTTGGATTTCATTAAGATAAAATTATAGTAGATTATCGTAATATTTAATTGTGAACAAGAGACTTGACTTCATTATAGGGAGTTCTGACCAAATACATAAGTTGAACCCTGTGATTCAGTTTCATTCAGTTCAGTCTCACAATTTCAGATCCTACAACCATAGTGGTTATGCTACTTCAATAATCCAGGTTTTCCCCTCTTCACACAAAGCTCAGTCAACACATTAATAAGCTCTGCACTCAGAATTTTACACTAATACAGAGTTCAGAAAACTAAGTAAGTTTTAAAGATATCCAAATGTTTTTTTGAAGTTTTGATATATGCCTATTATTTCTTTATTTCTTTTGGTGTTTCCTTTTGCTAAAAGAAGCATTCAAAGTATTGGCAAATGAATATTCATATGCAATGAATATTCCCTATAAATAAGTTTTATAGCAAAAGAAGTTTTATTTCAAGACTTTTATAATATTTTCTTAATATTTCAGAGAAACATCTTAATAACTTGGGAAATCTGGTTTGGTTCATCCTTCAGCTTCTGAGTTGATCATTTAAACTCTGTCTGTTCCCAAAAGACTTTCAGTTGGCTCACAAAAATACACACAATGCAAAAGAATGATAAATAAATTAGGAAACTGAGGAGATAGGAAAATGAGAAACATTTATTAAAAAAAAAAATCTAAATAGTCGTCTCTTTGCGACCCCTTGGACTGTAGCCCACCAGGCTCCTCTGTCCATGGAATTCTCCAGGCAAGAATACTGGAGTGGGTAAGCCATTCCCTCCTCCAGGGGATGTTCCCAACCCATGGATCCAGCTCAAGTCTGATTCTTCACCGTCTAAGCCACCCGCCTCCAAATAATTGGTAGGGAGATGGAACTCACAGATTTCACTTTCACTCTTTCATCCCTAGATCAGACTTCTCAACCTTGTCTGTATGTTCAGATCAAATGGGAAGCTTTTTTTAAAACAGGTGAAAGATTTATATGATCTGAAGAGAAACCAGAGTATCAGGGAAGCTTTTTAAAAAACCACAAATGTGTACACTCTACCTCTGATAAGTTATGTAAAGAATTTTGAGGGTGAAGTCTGGGCACTGCTACTTTCAGAAAATTATGGAGGTTATTCTAACATGCAACCAAAATTAAGAATTATTGCCCTATGCCAAAAAAACACAAAAACAAACCAATAACACTCCTCAACATGTTCTCTCCTAGTAAATGTAATGAAAGTTACAAGACTTTCATAGCAACTCATTCAGTTTCTTACGTTATTTCATCATCTCCTTTTATCTTCATAGTAACCCTATAAAATAAGCATGTAAGCACTAGTTTTCTCTCCCTTATACAGATGAGATCAGATTAGTCAACCTGGTAAGGTCACTCAACAAGAATATGGGGAACTCAAATTCAACCTTAGGTTGACATCACAAAAACCTTTTCCTTAACTTAATCCCTATATCCCAGTCCTAGAATCGTCAATGGCACCCCACTCCAGTACTCTTGCCTGGAAAATCCCATGGACGGAGGAGCCTGGTAGGCTGCAGTCCATGGGGTCGCTAAGAGTCAGACACGACTGAGTGACTTCACTTTCACTTTTCACTTTCATGCATTGGAGAAGGAAATGGCAACCCACTCCAGTGTTCTTGCCTGGAGAATCCCAGGGACAAGATGCTGGGTTGG
>NW_011494706.1:5515566-5515704 GCF_000754665.1 Bison bison bison
GACTGGAAGAAACACAAGCTGGAATCAAGATTGTGGGGAGAAATATCAATAACCTCAGATATGCAGATCACACTACCCTTATGGCAGAAAGTGAAGAGGAACTAAAAAGCCTCTTGATGAAAGTGAAAGTGGAGAGTG
>NW_011494706.1:5515804-5526843 GCF_000754665.1 Bison bison bison
TCAATGGCACCCCACTCCAGTACTCTTGCCTGGAAAATCCCATGGACGGAGGAGCCTGGTAGGCTGCAGTCCATGGGGTCGCTAAGAGTCAGACACGACTGAGTGACTTCACTTTCACTTTTCACTTTCATGCATTGGAGAAGGAAATGGCAACCCACTCCAGTGTTCTTGCCTGGAGAATCCCAGGGACAGGGAAGCCTGGTGGGCTGCTGTCTCTGGGGTCGCACAGAGTTGGACACGACTGAAGCGACTTAGCAGCAGCATTAGTAAAAACATACAGGCTAATAAAGCAAACGAGAGGAATACTGTCAGCAAAGGACTTACTCTATTATTTTTCTTTCTTAACAATAAGAAAAAAAAAAAAAAACCCTGATATAAAGGTTGAACAAACTCAGTTACCAAGTACACCTCGCCCACCCAGAGATAACCGGAAGAGAAGCAGCAGCACCCAGTCCGCTCTCCCAGGGTATCTGCACATTTATTCCTTTTCTGACGACTGTGCATTATTCTCTGTAAATGACTGCTTGTCACTTACATTCCTTGTGTTCTGATAAAGGGCTGTCATAACTTTAAAGTAACCTTCAAAGAAACCATCCAAAATCAAATGCTTATAGATCTCTTTCTCCCTATCCCTAATCTTAAAATGAATATTTGAGAAGGAAATCCTTTCACCACCTCCTCTTTGGGCAGGAAAAATGGGTTGCATTTTCCATATGCAAGGCAGCATTTCTGATGAACCTCGAGATAGTCTGGTGTTTTATGCACCTGTCACTTCATTCAGTCAAAGTAGTTTTGTTTCTTGACAACTTGTTCAGTGGTATCAAGAGGCCAGTGAGAAGCTGAGCTAAATTGGGTGAGAAATTCCTAAATGATACTTATATCGAGGAGCGGCTTCTTATAAACCCACTTCAGAGTGGAGACCCGGGGAGTAAAGAGGCCCTAAGACTTTCCCGGTGCCCAACATTGCCTCCCTTTATCTTGATAAGGTCCATTTTAGAAAATCCTTGTAGGAGACAGAGACTGGGTGAGTATGTTCATTCTGACACATTCTTTATGATTATAGAAATATTAGTAGCTTCAACTGTCCATTCAAGGTGGGAAGATTTGGGGCCAGTTTTATTTTTCCACTATTTATTATTAATCTTTAAGACTCACGATTTTCCAGAGTGCACATTTATAATAATAATTTATATACAAAATAATGAACAAGAGGCATGCACATAGCTTCAGTGGACATCTGAAAAGAAGCGAAAAAATTGGAGAACCATATGACAAAATATAGTCAAAGACCAATTAAAATGGCACACAGCATTTTGTCAATGACAGGCAAAGCTTCTGGGAGTCTTGGAAGGGAGAAGGGGAAAACTGGGTGGGTACTCGGGCCATCACAGAGGAAACTGCTGGACAAGTTTGTCCAGCTGAGTTCTTCGAAGAGCAAGGTAACTGAACACACAACTGTGAACCTCTTTAATCTAGGGTCCTCCTTGTCAGGATAATGAATGACATCCCTGAAGGAATTACATGAGAATGGCCTTGCAGCTCTGTGTGAGGGTGTTAGGCTCAGTCGTGTCTTACTCTTTGCGACTCCATAGAGCCCACCAGGCTCCTCTGTCCATGGAATTTTCCAGGCAATAATACTGGAGTGGGTAGCTATTTCCTTCTCCAGGGGATCTTTCTGACCCAGCGATCAAACCCAGGTCTGCTGAACTGCAGGCAGACTTTACCGTCTGAGCTACCAGGGAAGTCCTCCGTCAGGCACAAAAGGAGGTGTGGAGGGAAGTTGAGGATTCTGCTGTTACCATCTTTCTGCTCCCAAGCCCAGAAATTTCTTTTTAAAAATAATAATGAAATAGCTTTACCAGTTTGTGTTTCTCCCAGTTAGAGAAAAGAGGGTCTTAGAGGCTGGTTTAGGGATTCGGAACCCAGGTCAGACAAGCATCTCTGGGTAAACATTACCCTCTGCAAGCTCATCTTGCTCACTGGGGAGCAGCGCAATGGCAGCTTCTGACAGATGGTTTGGTGATTTTGTTTAAGGAGTTTCAGTTTCCAAGGATGAATTATGAGGACTTTTTTACCATCTCTTTTGTTGTCGTAGGGCTATCTTATCTGAAAATGTGTTAATTAAGTTATCATGCATTGCTAGCCCTGCACGTTTGATACCGGCAAATTACTTCCTATGAGACAGCTTCTCCTACTTAGAACAGCAGCTGAAGTAATTCAAACCAAGAGAGCAGTCCAGAAGGGTCTGGCTTGAGAGGTGGGCTTGGTAAAAGAGTTGTCAACAAAAGCACAACTGGAGAGTTGTGAGTTAAGTTATATTTTGGGCAAAATGAGGACTGCAGCTTGGGAGAGAGCACCTCAGTTCTGGAGAGACTGCTCCAAAGAGGCAGAGGGGTAGGTCAATACACCAGATTTTGGTGAAGGGGGAGTTCATTTGCAAAAGGTTTTCTGCTAGTCACAAGAAGCTGATGTCATCATGAAAGGATTTGGTGCTTTTCTATATGAAAGGATGCAAGGATTGGGATCATGATCATTTTCAGCTCCTGAAAATATATAACTATCTAAAGACCTGTCCCAGCAGATTCCCTGGAGCGCAGAGTGCCTCGCTCCACCCTGAACTCCTTCAGGAGGCGTTGGAGGTCAGCAGCTGTAGCAGCAGCGTTCAGTCTCCTCAGAGGCAGATGGCAAATGCCTTTGTTGTTCAATCGCTGGCAATGCTCCTTGTTGCTGCTCAGGCACTCAGTGGTGTCTGACTCTTTACAGTTCCACGGACTGCAGCGCCCCAGGCCTCCCTGTCCCTCACCATCTCCCAGAGTTTGTTCAAACTCATGTCCGCTGACTCGGTGATGCCATCCAACCATCTCATTCTCTGTCATACCCTTCTCCTCCTGTCTTCAATCTTCCCCAGCATCAGGGTCTTTTCAAATGAGTCGGCTCTTTGCTGACAAAATATTGGAGCTTCAGCATCAGTCCTTCCAATGAATGTTCAGGACTGATTTCCTTTAGGATGGACTGGTTGGACCTCCTTGCAGTCCAAGGGACTCTCAAGAGTCTTCTCCAGCACCACAGTTCAAAAGCATCAATGCTTTGGCGCTCTTGGCAAGTGCCAATTTGTAGTTGGCAGAGTAAAGAAATGAGCAGACCAGGCTCAAAGGCAAGCAGGATTCCTGTGGTGGCCCTTGGGTGGGTTCATTTCTCTTTCTGTTTTGCCTCCTCATCAGACTTGTTATCCACCCACTGATCTCTGCTTCCCCAGGTCACTCTCCCAGCTGCCTTCCTACTAAATCTCTCTCTTTGCTGGCTGAACACTGACCTTTCTCAGCTAAAAGCCAGCCAGGAAAATACTACCTCTATCTCAAATTGGCTGGAGTTTGGTACTCTAGGAATGAAAGCAACAGTTATGTGTCCTACACTGAGTGAGTTGGGTATTCAATGAAAAAAAATGACCATTTTTGTTGTAGTTCAGTTGTTAAGTCATGTCTGACTCTTTTGTGACCCTGTGGACTTAAGCCTGCCGGGCTCCTCTGTCCATGGGATTCTCCAGGCAAGAATACTGGAGTGGGTTGCCATTTCCTTCTCTGGGGGATAGGCATCTACTGTCTTCAATGGCCCAGGGATGCAAAGATTAAAATGTTTCTGTCCTTGGGTAGTTTGGAACCTGCTTTGGGGATAAAGCAATTGTTTTCAAGAACAATAGTAAGCTCAGCAAGACAGATGCAGCCGTGTGTCATGAAAAGGGGATATTCAGAGAATTTTCTCTACTGCTCTCCCGCCCGTCACATGAAGCAAACTCCTAACACTGTAAGGTGTTAGGACATCGTGCCCTCTGCACCCCATGACTGTCTCATGTGACTCTGGCACACACTGTTTGTAAGCCATTATTTTGGAGCAGAGTATGCACAGATATAAATCAGAAAGGGCTTACTAGTCATGAGAAGTGATGCTGGATGGTCAGGGATGAGGGTTGGAAGAGCATTCTGGTCAAAAAACAATACATGTGCAACTGTCCAGAGACAGATAATCCCTGCCCAACTTCCTGGGCTCACTGGCTCTCACTTCAACCAGGAATTCTGAGGGATTTTCATGCAGGTATTTGAACATAAGACTTCCCTGGTAAAAACAGCTTAGTTGGTCTCCTAACTTTGACATTACTTAGGAACCCTCATTGGCTTGCCTTCTCTTTCTCCCATTCTTTCATTCCTCCCCTTTCCACTGTTCCTTTATGTCCTGTTTCCCTTTTTCTTTTCCCTAAGTTTCACAAGCCTTGCTCATCCCTGCAGATGAAAGAGGGCACCAGTACCCTGAGCTCATCAGTGCATTCCCGCACAGATAAATGCTTTGCAGTTGGTCTTTTGCATGGCTCAGCTCTCCTAACTCCCTCTAGTATTCTTTTCTGTGCCTGGCAGAAGTTCTGAGGGTTGATGTAGCTGCAGCATGACATAAAACCATTCATTTTCCACTTTTGTATTTTGCCTCTGCAGTGTTTAATAAAAACCTCTCCTCTCTCCACTGCCTCACTGCCTAAAAATCTGCATAAAGTTCACATGCGTCTTCAACCCTCTACTCTTCAACTCCCCCCAATGGAACCTTTCACAATGTTTGGGATCCCCATGAGATCTGAAGATCCAGTTCAGGGCCTTGGTTTTATAATAAAAGGCTGGTAAAATGTCTTTGTTGTTTTTTTTTTTTTTTTTTACTTCCATCTTCTCCACTGGATTGTTCAGTTTTGGCTTTCCTATCTTCCCTTGCATCTTAGTAAGATTTCCTTACAGATATTTCTTCAAATGACAACAGCCCTGCTATCTTCTGAGACACTAACATCACTTAGGCTACTTTAGAAAAAGAAAACTGTGTCTGTCTTTCCATCTTATTAAGAAGCATCTGCAATCTCTCTGAAAACACATGAAAGGGATATACAACGGGCATCCTAGAGTCTGAGCGGCCCATTGAAATTAAAGCCCATTAGTGTTTTTTATGACATCAAAGAGTTACCCGTGAATTAAAAAAAAAAAATGTACTATTTTGTTTTGGATATGGGTAGGGTAGGATGTAAAAGCCAATATATTTGCTTCTCAGTCTATCATGGGAATCAAAGAAGAGGGAAAGAGCAAAGGGAAGAAGAGAAAAGACAGCCCTGACTCTCTTCATCTCAGGTTATTTCTGAAATGACAAAGGGATCATCTTTCACAATTCTCAGAGCTCTCTTCTTATCACGACGGTGCCTCAGCTCTCGGGGTGACTTGCCCCAGAGAGGGTCGCTTTCAGCCTCTCTGGCTACTAAGCGGAGGCAGACGTAGCCACAAGGTGTCACTATTGCTAAAACAGCTCTCGGCCTACAGATCCCCGTGTGATTATGCTTGTGTAACTCAGCTTTCATTTTGTTTTTAAGCAGGGTCTTTGGGAGAGGCACTTTCGGATTGCCAGGATTAGTTGCCTCCTTCATTTCAAATACACTGTGATCTTGAGCGAGGCTTGGGTTTCTCATCTGGAAATTGTATAGAAGAAAACAATTCCTATTTTTCAGGATCGCTGTCAGCTTTAAATTAGAAAACCTTGGTGTAGCTGAGTTTCACAGGCAGCACAGGAAAAGCTCTCAACAGCATTTAGCTCCCCTAACTCAGAAAGTGAGGACTGTATTGGGAGACAGGAATGGGTGAGAAGGTGTTGAATTTTTGAGCCTGCCTGTCTGCCTTCCTTCCCTCCTCCCTTCCTTTTGATTTTAGAGTTTGCAAAAATATCATAGTACATTACAGAGTTCTGGCTATTGTTAATAGCTGTGCTATTAAAATTATTTGGGAAAAGCTAAACACTATAGCTACCTCTGGCAGAGTCTAAATAGTAACGTCATATTACAGTGTGAAGGAGTCCTGCTGTAAAAAAAACTTGTTTAATCAACCTATTTGATGGACTCCAAAGTTACCCAAGTTTCTTTGAGCCAGGAAATAGAATTTTTTGTTTATTATCACCCAGATTGGGAAACTTTAGTCTGTTCAGTTTTTTTTTTAATTGGAGGATAATTGCTTTACAAAGTTGTATTAGTTTCTGTCATACAACAGCATGAATCATTCATAAGGAAATGGCAACCAACTCCAGTATTCTTGCCTGGAAAATCCATGGACAGAGGAGCCTGATGGGCTACAAGTCCATGGGGTTGCAAAGAGTCAGACACGACTTAACGACTGAATAACAACAACAGCAATACATATATCCTCTCCCTCTTGAGACTTCCTCCCATCCCAACCTCTATTCCACCTTCTAGGTCATCACAGAGCCCTGAGCTGGGTTTCCTGTGCTATATAACAGCTTCCCACTATTTAGTCTAGTTTTACTTCTTTGTTGTATAGATGAGAAAACAGAAACCCAGAGAGTAAGATTTGGTTCATAAAACACGTCCTGATTGTTGAATATTCAGGAATTATGTGAACGGAATATTGTTGGAGCCCAGGGCAGCCCAGCCCTTATATATGCCTTAATTGCATGTTGATTATTTTGAATTAAATTTACTGACAACATGGGCAATGCAAGAGGGACACTTTGACACTCTTCTCTGTCTCTCTGAAAGCAGGAAATAAATCTCTCATGCGAAAAGTCCCAGCATCTGCAGATAGAAGGACTCCCCTATCTGCTGCTGCTGCTGCTAAGTCACTTCAGTCGTGTCCGACTCTGTGCGACCCCATAGACGGCAGCCCACCAGGCTCCCCCGTCCCTGGGACTCTCCAGGCAAGAACACTGGGGTGGGTTGCTATTTCCTTCTCCGGTGCATGAAAGTGAAAAGTGAAAGTGAAGTCGCTGAGTCGTGTCTGACCCCCCTATCTCTAGAGATGGGATATCAGGCCAGGAAGCCCACAGAGAAGCTGATATAAAAAAAACCTTGTTACTTCTTTAATTTTACTAACCCATACCCAAAACTGGTTTAGATTCTTAACTAATTGAGAACTCAAAGCCTAAAGTTTGTCCTGTCGATTCCTCACAAATGTATTTGTTTCTTTATCTGAAAAGTATAAAAGCTGCCTGCTTTGGCCACTTCTTAGCTCTTATTTCTAAGAAACCCCGATGAGCACAATTAACATTTGTTTCTTTTTCTCCTGTTAAAATGTTTTTTAGAAAACACGTGTCCTGGAAGTGGCAGAGCTGGTCTGGAGCCACTGCTGTGTTGGAGATGGTTGGTACCAGCTCACAAGAAAGTTGCTCCTCTCTTTCCAGTCCTGTGTTGAGTGATAACCAGGTTTGTTTGTCTGACAGGCAGCAAGTCAAAGGCTGAGATGAAGAGCTGCAGAGCTGAGAAAGAGTTCATTCACAAGGCAGCCAGGCAAGGAGACGGGAGAACAAGTCTTAGACCCGCCTCCTAGAAAGCCAGCTGTATTTACGAGATAAGCAGGCAGTCTGACGCTCGCGGAAGGCCACTCGAGGCAAGGAAGGGGAGGAAATCTATGTTCTGCGCAGGCGCATTTGGGTCACGTGCTTTTGCTATTCAAATAGCGGCACTTAGCATGAGCTGAGGGTGGGGTTTCCAGCCCTTTGACACCCAAAGGCCATTCATCTGGACAGCTGCAGAGGCCCAGCCTTAGGGTCCCAGCCAATCCCCGGGCAGCCTGCCCTGGGAGGAGTTGACTCCAAGTTCCTACCAAACAACTGGGTCGTGTGAAGGTAGGAAGGTACGGAATTAAACAGGGGTAAAAAGAAAGGGGGGAAAAACAAACAAACTAACTAAAATAAACTTAATTAAAGAAGGCAGTTTACAAGCAAAGAGGTTCTCTTATCTGTTACTCTGTAAGACAAGTTCAAAAATTTCTTTGAGATATCAGCTCCTGATAACTCTATGGAGCAGAGTTTCAAAGCTGAAATCAGCCTTGGTAGGAATAGATACCCTGCAGAAAGCGTCAAGCACCAAAAATTACTATTTGTTTTCTTCAGAGAAAAGATTTACCAGCATACCAGCATGTTAGAACCCAACCCCACATTTCAATGAGGATTTTAGCTTCTAAGGTACTTCAAAGCAGGTATTTTGGTAGAGGAATAACTAAAGTTCAGAATCTTAGTACCAATGAAAATGAAGTGAAAGTCACTTAGTTGTGTCACTTAGACTCTTTATGACCCCATGAACTGTAGCCCTCCAGACTCTTCTGTCCATGAGATTTCCTAGGCAAGAATACTGGAGTGGGTTGCCATTTCCTCCTCCAGGGGGTCTTTCCGACCCAGGGATTGAACCTGCGTCATTCTTATGTCTCCTGCACTGCAGGCAGGTTCTTTGCCGTCTGAGCCACCAGGGAAGCCCAGTACCACTGAATGTACGTGCATATATTGATGTCTTTGGGGAAAGAAGCAGAATATAGCCCTCCTATGCTGGGAGGTATTTCAGTTTCCATCTGGGATCTAGTCTGGCAGGACATAGGCAGTCAAATTTCAAGATAGAGGAAGATTATTTGCTAACTGGCCAGTATCTCTTCCAGCCCAACTTTGACTCTTGGAGTAGCTTCAGGGACCAGAACAAATTCAGTGACTCCATCCATCCCACTGCTGGCTCACAATGGCTTATTTTGTAGATTCATGGGGTGTTATGATCTATCATAGTTCATAGATTCATGAAAGTCTCTCTTACCAACATATAAATGTTAACAGTACTGGGGAGGTTGACAGCCATCACTGGAGTCCTTTTTCCATGCCACACACTGTATTCAAAAGTTCTCACACTCAGACCTACTCTTACAGAGGAGAGAACCAAGTTTAACAATGCTTCCATAGTCACACAACTAATACCCATCTGCCAGACTTTAAATAGCATGGTTTACCCTCAAGCCACTTCAGGCATCCTGAGGAGAAGCAGAAAGGAGGTTCCTGGCAGGGACATTTTGTGGACAAGAAAATACCCAAGAACCAAGGAAGAAACCACTTTTATGGGGGGAGCCATCTGCCTGCTCTGTGTAAAACCCACTCTTGCCTTAGACAGGACGGTAGAAATGAAACTGCTCCATGCCCAGTGGGTGGGATATTAGGTAAATACACCGGAAGACAAATCGCTGGCTTCTGAACAGAGAGAATATGGAAGTTAAAGTAGCTTTTACAAATAACAGCTTGGGTGTTAAACCAGAAAGGCAAGCTGCTTCATGCTTTGGGGAAATGGTTTCACATCATTCATGGATCGTTTCAGTTGCAACACCATTAGCATCAGCAGAGCCTCCGAAGTTTGAAGTGAGACGGCAGCTGAAGGCAGGAGAAGCCCAGAGCCATGTGGACACTGGCCAGGGGCCCTGGACTGTGGGGTTCCCCAGTGGCGAGTTGGTGCTGTGGAAGCCCAGAGCCCAAGTGTGAGAGAGTTGAGACCGCTGCTCTGTCCTCTGTGTGCTCCTCAGCTCCACGTCTAGCAGCAGTGGGTGCCAAGAACCCAGCAGTGGAATAAGAGAGGCTAAGAACCCCTGGAAGTGCAGAAGAGGACACCGTCACTCCAGCTTCCCAGGGATGTGCTTATTCCTGCTTTTCTGTTTGGAGAAGAAGCGCTAGAGCCCTGGAGCCACATTTGTATTCAGGCTCAGATATTCAATTTGTGCTGTCTCTGGTCTACTGGTTGAGCTTCACATAGATCTTGGAGGGCTTATCTATATTGTTGATAAACCTGAATTTGACACCACCAGATTCAAACCAGAAATTACTTCCTATACCATTATTTATGGTTCAAATCAGATAAACGCCACTTCTCGATGAAGGATTATTAATCTGTCAGTCACAGTCAAGCATCCCAAATCAAGCCCTCATTATTTGAGGATGGCTGAATTGTCTTTATTTTTAAGCATGGAGTATGCTCTTTAAGGGCTTCACTGGTAGCTCAGTGGTAAAAAAAAAAATCCGCCTGCCAATGCAAGAGACATAAGAGATGCAGGTTCAATTCCTGGGTCAGGAAGATACCCTGGAGAAGGAAATGCAACCTACTCCAGTATTCTTGTCTGGGAAATCCCATGGACAGGTTAGCCTGGCAGGCTTCCAATCTATGGAGTCCCAAAAGAGTTGAACACAATTTAGCAACTAAACAACAACAAACTTTTTTTTTAATATAATGAAAAGTCCTGGGCTGAGCATCTTATACCCTGAAGTGGAAAAGCTGGAAGTGAAATCTATCATGACCACAACTCCCTTCCAACGGGGTCCTGGGGCAGCTTTGATGTGTTTGCTCGTATAGGTAACCAGGAAATTCCCTGTAGCTCAGACAATAAAGAACCTGCCTGCAATGCAGGAGACTTGGGTTGCATCCCAGGGTTGGGAAGATCCTCTGGAGAAGGGAATGGCAACTCACCCCAGAATTCTTGCCTGGAGAATCCCACGGACAAAGGAGCCTGGCCGGCTAGCAGTCCATGGGGCCACAAAGAGTCAGATACGACTGAGTGACTAACACCACCACCCCTACCACCATGCTCTGCATTGTATGGTCCTGGACTATTCTTCCACTGCAGCTTTAGGACACAGCCCGATGGCAGGACGGGCTCAGCAGGAAAAACCATCAGATCACAGTTCTATATTCCTCCTAGCATGACATGCGTAGAGGCCTTGTGGCCTAGCACTAGATTGTCCCCCCGGCGTACAGGCTTCCCACCGAGGAGAGTCAATGAAAAGTTCAACATGCACTCAGCAAAAGTAATCTGCACACACTCCTGGATCGGGAGCCAAAGTAGTTTAAGAGTGACAAAGCATGAAAATTTAGAGTCTGATAGAATCAGAAGTCTAAAAAAAATAATAATAGAATATTCAATAAAATAGCAAGCACTACCATCCCTCGGTGCTATGAAATGGAATTGATGACGAAACTTTCACTGCCTACCATTTTATAAGACACAACAGATTGCAAAGTTAATTATAAAGTGGGAGGACAGCTACATCACAGTTGTGTGCTTATCTCCCTCCACCACAGCAGCCCATTAGCACTGCTTTATCAGAGGATGTTAGAATGCAGACACATCAACAAAGCTCATTTATTAATGCCGTGAACAAAATTAGATTGTCAGAGCTTATTCCTAAATTTTTGGATCAAAGCTGAATATTAATAAGTAAAT
>NW_011494706.1:5526943-5544641 GCF_000754665.1 Bison bison bison
AAATAGTTAAAAACAAAAGAGTGCACAGGCTACAGAAAGCTCTCGTCTCCCAGTTGCCCTCCCCAACGGGATTTTCTCCATCTTTGAACCTGTTAAGTTGGCTCTATTTGCCTAGGTCACCTGTACCTTGGTGACCTTCTGCATATTATGGGACGGGTGTTCTTTCCAGTGAGACAACCTGTGTTCAACCTCTGTCTTTTTCCTATTTCTCTACTCTCTTCCATTATAGAGGCTTCCCTAGTGGCTCAGTGGTAGAGAATCTGCCTGCGATGCAGGAGCCACGAGTTCCATCATGGACAGGGAAGATCCCCTGGAGTAGGAAATGCAACCCACTCCAGTATTCTTGCCTGGAGAATCCCATGGACAGAGGAGCCTGGCAGGTTACTGTCCATGGGGTTGCAAAGAGTCAGACATGATTGAGCGACTAAAAAAATAACTCCTACATTATACCTTGTCTCCAACAGATCAGGTCTTCTTACCATTCAATGAATGTAATTTATTTTTCGGTCCCTGTGTCTGCCAGTGCCATTGTTTCCAGCTGGAGGGCCCTTCCTTTCAGTTTTAACTCTCAAGTACTACTCACCCTTCAAAACTCAGCTAGAAATCACCTAAGCCGGCCCTGAGAACAGGATACAATCCTATCCATCTGCGGTCATCTGAAAAGATTATTTTTAAGTTTTTGTGGGTATAAGAATCATATGTGGAGCATATTTAAAATGTAGATGTCTAGGCTTTACTCCCACTGATTCTGATTAAACAGACCTGGGATGGGGCTCCATCTTCTTCATTAAAATTATATATGTACCACGAGTTCAATCTGATGCACTAAGTTTTCAGACCATTACTGCTATAGATTGCTATTTATGTTCCCACCCCCAATTCACAGACTGAAGCCTAGTCTCCATTGTAATGGTCTCAGGAAGCTTTGGGATGAGGTTCTGAGAGTCAAGTCCTCATGAATGGGGTTACAAGACCTCATAAAGGAGGATCCAGCCAAATGTCATTTTTAAGGCAGTCCTCTTGTATTCTCATTAGAAAAATATAAAGTCATGGTCCCTATCTTTAGGGCAGCAAGAACATTTGTCAGTTTTGAGGGTACTGCTTGTATTTGGTGCTCATGGTTGTGACTTGATGCCAGCTAATTCATCAACACATTCAGAAGTGGCCGAGGAGTCTCTATGTCCAGTCTGAGTTGTTTAACAGCCATTGTCTCAGTTCCTCCACCGATGGAAAAAACTATGGTTTGTCATTCGCTCAGTGGCTTCAGTCATGTCTGACTATTTGGAAGCCTATGGACTATAGTCCACCAGGCTCCTCTGTCCATGGGATTGTCCAGGTAAGAATACTGGAGTGGGTTGCCACGCCCTCCTCCAGGGGATCTTCCCAACCCGGGGATCAAACCCACATCTGCCTGCATCTCCTGCATTGCAGGTGGCTTCTTTACCCATGGAGCTCCCTGGGATACCCTTCATTAAGCATACACCTAGCTAAACTTGCTGAACTATTTTTTTTTTTTTTGCAGAAAAGCTTTGACCCCATTTTACTTAATTTGATTTGTATTAAAATTGTTCAGTTAGACCTGGGAAGAAAAATAAGGTGTTCTTCTAATGTTTATATGAAAGCCATTTTTCTAAATGAGTTCCTATATGAATAGCTATAGAATTTTATCAAAAATTAATAGTCTTGGCCTGAAAAAAAAACCATAGCACTATATATTAATTATCCAAAGCAGTGCCTTTATTTATGACCTCTTTGACACAGACTTTACCTCAGTAGTCTCAATCCCAGAAGCTGTGAAGAAAATAATTTAAAAAAAGGAACCGAATGAAGGTTTTCAACTGGCTGCTGCTGCTAAGTCATGTCAGTTGTGTCTGACTCTGTGCGACCCCATAGACGGCAGCCCACCAGGCTCCTCCGTCCCTGGGATTCTGCAGGCAAGAACACTGGAGTGGATTGCCATTTCCTTCTCCAATGCATGAAAGTGAAAAGTGAAGTCGAAAGTGATGGTTAATTACTTCTGTTCTACACTATTTGTCCTGGACAGTCAGGAACATGCTAATGAGTTTCAATTAAGTCACCTCTACAAAACTAAGGTAGCTTTGGGAAATTCTGCCAAGAAACAGACATTGTGTCACATGATGTGGGATGTTGGATGAATACCGTCTTGTTAACAGTGAACATATACGCTTGACCCCTTTACTTTTCCATTATCTGTGAATCAGAATCACTGATGTGTGTTATGGGGTTAAGGTCGTGATTACAAGTGGCTGAGAAGGAAGTAAAAGAATTAATAGGCGAAACAACTGTAACTCTAATACGTTGTATGAAACTTGAAAGGAGCTTTGTGGACTGCTACAACCTAAGCCTTATCAGCCAGAGCAGGCAATGGCACCCCACTCCAGTACTCTTGCCTGGAAAATCCCATGGATGGAGGAGCCTGGTAGGCTGCAGTCCATGGGATCTCGAAGCGACTTCGCGATCTGAGCGACTTCCCTTTCACTTTTCACTTTCATGCATTGGAGAAGGAAATGGCAACCCACTCCAGTGTTCTTTCCTGGAGAATCCCAGGGACGGGGGAGCCTGGTGGGCTGCCGTCTATGGGGTCGCACAGAGTCGAACACGACTGAAGCGACTTAGCAGTAGTAGCAGCAGTAAGCCTTATCAGCAGAATGCTGATGTGGGAAGGTGCCTGGCCTGAAAGGAGAGGTGGGAATTAGAACATTTATCAGTGTATTCTTCACGGAACACTAATCTGTTAAAAAACAAGAGAGGAAAAAAAATTTTTTTTCTCCATGGCCAAAGAATTTGGGAAACATCATATACTCTGTCTTCACATGCTGCCTTGGGGATTCATACAACTGGAGATTCTGAAGTTCCCATAATTAAAGAAAGATCAAAAAAGAAATTAAATGTGTTAACTAATCATGCATGTGTGCTAAGTCGCTTCAGTCATGTCCGACTCTTTGCGACCCTTTGGACTATGGACCACGAGGCTACTCTGTCCATGGGATCCTCCAGGCAGGAATACTGGAGTGGGTTGCCATGCCCTCCTCCATTGTTAACCAATACCTTCTGATATTTTCCTGAACGCAACACTTATTCTGAGAACCATCTGTGAAAATGATGTCCTGGTGTCTGGGAACGTGAGTCTGGGGAGGATTCCTGGGACTTCCAGAACTGCTAAGAAAGACTAGTTCACTGTGCCTAAACTACTTATACAAACCATGTGGTTTATGAGGTAAACTTGGCTTTCTAGAAGGAGTCTGGGGCTTAGGGATGTGCTAGGCAGAGGCTACCTATGTTACCAGCCCCCAGGAAAACCTTGGACATGGGGTATCTAAAGAATCTCTCTGGTTGGAATGTCTCACACATGTTGTGACAATGCACTGTGGGAGAAATTTGGTGCATCCATGAGATTCACTGAGCAAGGAGCCTTGTGCCCAGTTTTCCCTTTGCTGAGTGTTCCTGGTATCATTTCACACTAATACTGCTGAGTCCGATGAGTCCTTGGAGCAAATCACTGAACTTGAGGGGGATCTTGGGCACCTCCAAATACACGTGGTGAGCAAGAAAGACACATCTCTGCCTGCACAGAACTCACCATCTAATAATATTGGTGATAAACCAATACTTATAAAAATGATCTTTTATAAGCCTATGATTAAGATAAATATTTTTTAGGTGTTTCCCTGGTGATTCAGTGGTAAAGAATCTGCCAGGAGACATGGGCTTGATCCGTGCTCTGGAAGATCCCACATATTGCAGAGCAACTAAGCCTGTGTGCCATAACCATTAAACCTGTGCTCTAGAGCTGGGGAGCTGCAACTGTTGAGCCCATGTGCCACAACTGCCAAAGCCCACGCACCCTAGAGCCCTTGTTCTCTGCAACAAGAGAAGCCATGGCAATGGGAAGCCCATGCAGCAAATAGAGAGTACCCCCCACTCGCCATAGTTAGAGAAAAGCCGTCACAGCAACGAAGACCCAGCACAGCCAAAAATAAATAAATTCTAGAGAAAAAGATAAATAGTTTTTAGAAAAAGGAGAAGTGCAAGTTCTGTGAGACAAGTAACAGCTAATGGAATCTGGAGAGGAAATATCAGAAAATTCTGTGCTGAAGAAATGAGAATTAAGCTGAAGGATGGACAGGAGTTGATCAAGATGAAAAGAAGGGTATAAACAATTTGGACAAAAGGAACAATGATTACAGAGACTAAGACTGTTGAGGATGGTGCACCTCCTAAGCAACAAATCAGTATTTGAAAGTGGTTTCCAGGCTCTCTGTTAAATGTTCCTTCTATGGCACCCCTGGGGCAATACTGCTCAACACCAATAGCATCCAAAATGTGCCTGTGGTCCATCTTAACCTCTTCACCTCCCGACCTTGCCATTGTATCATGTGTTTATCAGAAGGAAGTCTGGTCATGCTTAGAATACTTATAGCCTGAGACTAACCTCACAGTCAAAAGATCTGGCTTCTTTTATACATGCACTATTGGCCAGCAATTGCACCCTTCATTATATACTCAACAGAAGTGGCACACATACATACACCAAAGTAGATGTCCAATGAAATTCATAACAGACAAAAACCATAAATGACACAAATGTTTTCTAAGAAAGTATGGATAAACAAATTACAATGTATTTATATAATGGGATATTATACAGCAGTGTCTCTGAAGAAACTATTGGCCCATGTAGCAAGATGGATGAATCTCAAAAAACACAATGATGATCAAAAGAAACCAGACATAAAAGAAGTCATTTATACTGATTTATATCAAATTTCAAAACTATGAAACAAATCAGTGGTGACAGAAGTGAAGATACTGGTTCCCTCGAAGTACAGTGATTAGGAGTAGCAGAAGCAGCACTGGGTGCTATGAATATTCTATTTCTTGATCTGGGTAGTGAATCTATGAATGTGTTCAGTTTGTAAAGACTTACAGCCCATGGGGTCACAAAGAATCGGACATGACCGAAGTGACTTAGCACACAGCTGCATGCATGGCTTCTAGAAGCCTCTCAACTCTTCATGTAAGAAGAGATCCCAGTCTCCCACCTCTAGATCCCTCCCTGATCTTTGTCCAGCATTATAAGAGACTTTTGTCTAAAATGTGCCTGGATTGCAAGTATAGTTGAAAAGGTAGAGGAACAGAGGTGATGGGGGGAGCTGGGGTAGAAACTGACATTTTAGGAAGCCGTAGAAAGGACAGTAGGTGTTACAGGACAGGTTAGAGAAAGTTCAGTTCAGTTCAGTTCAGTCACTCAGTCGTGTCCAACTCTTTGCGACCCCATGAATCACAGCACGCCAGGTTTCTCTGTCCATCACCAACTCCCGGAATTCACTCAAACTCATGTCCATCGAGTCGGTGATGCCATCCAGCCATCTCATCCTCTGTCATCCCCTTCTCCTCCTGCCCCCAATCCCTCCCACCACCAGAGTCTTTTCCAATGAGTCAACTCTTCACATGAGGTGGCCAAAGTACTGGAGTTTCAGCTTTAGCATCATTCCTTCCAAAGAAATCCCAGGGCTGATCTCCTTCAGAATGGACTGGTTGGATCTCCTTGCAGTCCAAGGGACTCTCAAGAGTCTTCTCCAACACCACAGTTCAAAAGCATCAATTTTTCGGCACTCAGCCTTCTTCACAGTCCAACTCTCACATCCATACATGACCACTGGAAAAACCATAGCCTTGACTAGACGGACCTTTGTTGGCAAAGTAATGTCTCTGCTTTTGAATATGCTATCTAGGTTGGTCATAACTTTCCTTCCAAGGAGTAAGCGTCTTTTAATTTCATGGCTGCAGTCACCATCTGCAGTGATTTTGGAGCCCCCCAAAATAAAGTCTGACACTGTTTCCACTGTTTCCCCATCTATTTCCCATGAAGTGATGGGACCAGATGCCATGATCTTAGTTTTCTGACTGTTAAGCTTTAAGCCAACTTTTTCACTCTCCTCTTTCACTTTCATCAAGAGGCTTTTTAGTTCCTCTTCACTTTCTGCGCATTACAGTGCTTGGATTTAGATAAGAAAGGAGAGACCTTTGCAGTCCTATATAAGGGAAGGGCCTGGTTTTCTGGGATCTGCATACAAGGTGATTGACAGAGATACAATCTGCTTCCTGCTTCTGTCTTCCGGCCCAGCCAGAGCCTTGCACTCATCCATTTGATGTAGAAGTGTGTGCTTAGTTGGTCAGTTGTATCCAACTCTTTGTGACCCCGCCCATGAACTGTAGCTGGCCAGGATCCTCTGTCCATGGGGATTCTCCAGGCAACAACACTGAAGTGGGTTGCCATGTTCTCCTACAGGGGAACTTCCCAACCCAGGGATTGAACCCAGGTCTCCTGCATTTCAAGCAAATTCTCTGCTATCTAAACCACCAGGGAAGCCCAAGAATACTGGAGTGGGTAGCCTATCCCTTCTCCAGGGGATCTTCTTGACCCAGGAATCAAACCAGGGTCTCCTGCATGGCAGGTGGATTCCTTACTAGATGAGCTACCAGGAAAGCCCTTGATGTAAAAGAAGTTGATGTAGAAGACCATAACAAGCATGGTACTCCCCTGAGGGATGTTCTAATCTTAAGCCTTCACAGAGATGAAAGTTTGCCTACAGTGAAAGTGAAAGTCATTCAGTCATGTCCCATTCTTTGTGATCCCATGGACTGTATAGTCCTGGAGTGGGTATACTGGAGTGGGTAGCCTTTCCCTTCTCCAAGGGATCTTCCCAACCCAGGGATAGAACCCAGGTCTCCCGCATTGCAGGTGGATTCTTTACCAGCTGAGCCACAAGGGAAGCCCAAGAATACTAGAGTGGGCAGCCTATCCCTTCTCCAGCAGATCTTCCCCACCCAGGAATCGAACCGGGGTCTCCCACATGGCAGGAGGCTTCTTTACCAACTGAGCTATCAGGGAAGCCCAAGCTTGCCTAGAAAGTGTCAAAAGTGAGGGTAGGCAGGGTGGGGTGGGAAATGAGGGGTGAGAGGTGGAGCCTAGATGAAGGGAAAGGGGGAATGTGAGAAAGTGCTGCATATGGGAATGCTCTCCAGAAGTAGGCTGGTCACAACTTGGCCACAAACAAACTCAAGAAACTTTGTTATCTAACTTTGTGTCCCTTTTTGTCTCCATTCTGCTATCACTTCCCTGGAGCCTTTTGTCTCGTCTGTAAAAGAAAGGCACAGAAATGGATAATCTCCCAGGTCCTCGCCAGCTCTGACAGCCTATGACTAATCCTTGCGTGTGAATGCAGTGCTTCACAATGCAATACCACGTTGCCTTTGGGGTGAAAACTAGACTGAGTGTGGAATTATGAATTTGACCTTTGAAATTTAAACTGTTTTGATTGTATTTTTACTGTGTTCCTAAGGGAGAGGTTCACGTCGCTTTTGTATTTGAAAACTAAACATAGTTCTTAGAGGGAATTGGTGAAAATGACGATTATCCATCATTCAACATTGGGGTCTGTCTCGAGGGCTGGTTGGAGGGCGTGTGGCTATTTGAGGTGGAGGAAATGAAGCAGGAGAGGAAGTTTATTATGCCAAACACAGTGCCTACCAGAAATCCTAGGAAACACAGCCTCTTGAGCTCAATGGGATTTTGAACCACTTGCTGTTTGAAATAATTCACTCTTGCCTAAAGGTATAAAAAATATCTTTCCAATTTTCCTCTTGAAATATCACCAGCTGTCCCAGACATTTTAAAAAATAGCAGTATTTGGATGTATTGTACTTTAAAAAGAGTCAGCAAGATTCAGCTTACTTTTGCCTTAAGGCTTTGTGACTTTACATTTGCAGTCAATTTGAAAAATAGTTGGAGAAATCTGTTCAACTTTGAACACAGTGAGACTTACCCATCTCCCTTTCTTAGACTACATGATGATCCTGTATATTTTGATAAAGAACCAATAAACTGACCCTTAGGAAAGAGGTAAATCATATCCATATCTCTAAATGCTTCTGGCAAGAGAACTTGCTCTTTTGGCGACATAAATTGAACCCAGCAACAGCTCCAAAATCTGTCTTTTGGATGAACCTAAGAGAATTCTTAGTCCATAATGGCCTGGAGGAAACCCCTGAGTACTATATGAATTATGTGGGATCTTTTGAAAATGGTTATTTCCATATTTTAATATGTGACATTTGTATCAAGAATTCTGTGGATTACAGATACGGAGACAGTTGTTTTATTTATTACATCAGCTTATGCTTCCTGTGGTGCCCCACAGGTAACTGAGATAGATTTAATGGAAGAAGTTCGATTTCTTTTCGTTGTTGATGTTGTTCAGTCCCTCAGTCCTGTCTGACTCTTTATGACCCCATGGACTGCAGCCCACCAGGCTTCCTGTTCTTCATTGTCTCCTGGAATTTGGGGAAACTTATGTTCATTGAGTCAGTGATGCCATCCAACCATCTCATCCTCTGTTGTCCCCTTCTCCTCATGCCTTCCATCTTTCCCAGCATCAGGGTCTTTTCCAATGAGTCAGCTCTTTGCATCAAGAGGCCAAAGTATTTGGCCAAAGTATTCAGAGTTTCAGCTTTAGCATCAGTCCTTCCAATGAACATTCAGGTTTAATTTCCTTTAGGATTGACTGGTTTGATCTCCTTTGTCCAAGGAACTCTCCAGAGTCTTCTCAGGCACCACAGTTAGAAAGCATCAATTCTTCGGCACTTAGTCTTCTTTATTTTTTTGTTTTTAAATTATTTTATATGAAATTAAATTATGTCCTATTGCCTTAGGTCAAGTTCCTGAGAAACTGGTTCTGGGACAGATGTTTTGTGAGCAAGATGTTTACTGGAGGGGGTGAGTACCCTCAGGAATGTTGTCTTTGATGGGTAAAGGAAGTAAGATTAAGTAGAGGAAGAAACTGACCTGGAGGTATATGGCTTCTATGGCCACATGATCACTACTGAACTCTGCGAGATGGTTAGTTTTATGCATCGATTTTGCTGGGCCAAAACATGCCCAGACAGTTGGTCAAACACTGTTCCAGGTGTTTCTATATTCTATAGGGAGGGTGCTTCTGGGTGATATTAACATTTGAATTGGGAGACTGAGTAAAGCCAGTTGTTCTTACTAATGTGGGTGGGCCTCATGCAATCAGCTGAAGGCTTAGCAGAATAAACGAATGACCCTCCTCCTGCCAGGTCATTTTCAAACTGAAATATTGATTCTTTTTGCTTGAAGTTGTTCAAATCGGCGTAGTGAGTGCTTCCTAATTCTACAGCAGCTTGTGACATTGGCTCTGAAGATTCTGGACTTCCCAGCCTCTATTTCCACAACTGTGTGAGCCAATTTCTTATTATAAATCTCTCTCTCTCTTTATATGGCATTTTCAGCAGGAAAATTACTCCACATAATTCTTCTGGTGATACCTGGGGAAAACAACATTTTAAGAAACACAAATCTACTAGACCCACTCTAGGAGGTACTGATCAATGACAAAGCCATTCCTTGTGACATTCTGACCATTGGGACAATCACACTAACTCTTGGTGAAGTGCATTCTGCAGCGAATTTTAGTATTCACTTGCTTTTTAGGCAGCAGGGAGTTTTTTTCACCCAGCTGAAAATAAAGAAAATGTAGATTCGATTGAGTTTTCTTTTTCTCTGCTCACTGAGTGAAAGGCAGACATCAGCAGTGCAGAGAATTGGTATAGGAGATTTGCAGTGATCAAAATAATGCTTGGATGGCTTGATTTGAACTTGGCTTCTCATTTAGACATGCTGACAACTCTGAAGGCATGGTGCTGCTCCATACCTTGGAGAGCCAAGCAACTAACCATGAAATAGGAAAAGAATTTCAAAACAATTTCTTAAGAAGTGAAATGTGAACAATAAACTCACCAATTCCATTTAGTCATTTTGTATTGGCAGAAACTTCCTGTTTGAATATCTGAATGAAATATTCATTAATAGATTGCTTAAGGTACTGTATACTGCCTTTATTTTTAGAGGCATTTTTTTAAAATAAAACTAAACGAACTTCCTTCCTTCTCTCTCTTCCTTTCAAAGGGTATTTTCCCTACAACATCTGCAAACAAATGTCACAAAATATAGCACTTGATCATGTATTTCTTTGCCCCACATATATAAAATAAGAAAATGCACTGAAAGCACTTTGGAAATGTAAAAGTATTATGTTCCTATAAAATTACCATGACAACATTAGGAGAGCTGGATGAGTTCTTCTACTGTAGTACAGGCTACTGGAAAATAAGGATTTGTCTTCTGCTCTTTGTAGCCCTCATGAGTCTTGGTATGGACTGAGGCAAATGACAGACACTTGTTGACTTGACAATATTTTATCACCATTTCTAAGCTCACATTTACTCACCATGCGTGTGCTCAGTCTTTGCGACCCCATGGACTGTAACCCACCAAGCTCCTCTGTCCATGGGTTTCCCAGGCAATAATAATACTGGTGTGGGTTGCTACTTCCTACTCCAGAGGATCTTCCAGACCCAGGGATCGAAGACACATCTCTTGGGTCTCCTGCATTGGCAGGTCGATTCTTTACCACTAGTGGTCTCTGGGAAGCCCCTTATTCTCTGTAGTCCCTCATTAAAATCTGATAAAAATTGATTCCTAAGACCATCAAACCATCACCTATATTTTAAACACATTGGATAATGACTATAGGAAAGTTGGGTGCTCCTGCATTAGAAACATGTAGCCCCTGGCCTTTCTTCCATTTTATTTTCTCCACGACAAAAATTGCCTTTGACCTTAGGACCTCTTTCCTGAGAAGCCTGACTGTGACTCCAAAATCCTAAATACTGAATCCAGGATTCCCTGCCAGTCAATGAGTGTTTCCACTCAATCAAGACTCAGGGTGACATCTTTACCAGCCTTCTTCTAGATACTAACTCCAAGTTATAAGTCCATTTAGACTTCTGGGAAAAAAACTAGTTCTGTTCAGTTCAGTTCAGTTCAGTCGCTCAGTCGTGTCCGAATCTTTGCGACCCCATGAATCGCGTCACACCAGGCCTCCCTGTCCATCACCAACTCCCGGAGTTCACTCAGACTCACCTCCATCGAGTCGGTGATGCCATCCAGCCATCTCATCCTCTATCATCCCCTTCTCCTCCTGCCCCCAATCCCTCCCAGCATCAGAGTCTTTTCCAATGAGTCAACTCTTCGCATGAGGTGGCCCAAGTACTGGAGCTTCAGCTTTAGCATCATTCCTTCCAAAGAAATCCCAGGGGTGATCTCCTTCAGAATGGACTGGTTGGATCTCCTTGCGGTTAAGACATCATAAAACTTGAGCTTCAAGGCCAACACTGCCATCAGCAAGTTGTATGACCCTAGGCAAGTGATTAAATGCGTTGGAACATTCGTTTTCTCAGCTGTAATTTAAGTGATTTGAACCGGATGTTCTCAAGGTACCCACTGCCAGTTGTGGAGCTTTGTGATGCAGTGGATGGAAGCTAGGCAAATCACAATTTTGTTGGGCTCTCAGTGGTTGTAAAAATCAAATTAAAAAAAAAATCCAGTGAAATATGCTTTTTTATCATTCTTCTATCAGCAAAAGAACACTCAGGCTTGACATAGGTGTGAAACATTTCCACAAAATTTTGTTTGCACATTCTTGATGATTCTTTAATTTGTATAGTTTCTGTGTGAGGCGAGCAGCCGCACTGGTTGTACTGAGGTAACCAAGTCTTGGCTGCACGAAGTATTTGGAAGGGTCTGAGGTGAAGAAAGCTGAGTGCCGAAGAATTGATGCTTTTGAACTGTGGTGTTGGAGAAGACTCTTGAGAGTCCCTTGGACTGCAAGGAGGTCCAACCAGTCCATCCAAAAGGAGATCAGCCCTGGGATTTCTTTGGAAGGAATGATGCTAAAGCTGAAACTCCAGTACTTTGGCCACCTCATGCGAAGAGTTGACTCATTGGAAAAGACTCTGATGCTGGGAAGGATTGGGGGCAGGAGGAGAAGGGGACGACAGAGGATGAGATGGCTGGATGGCATCACTGACTCGATGGACGTGAGTCTCAGTGAACTCTGTGAGTTGGTGATGGACAGGGAGGCCTGGCGTGTGCGATTCATGGGATCGAAAAAAGTCGGACACGACTGAGTGACTGAACTGAACTGAACTGTGGCATAACTCAGTTTTTCCGCAACCATTCTCTGGTTCCCATCTCCGGATGGCATTCTGAGACAATGAATGTACCTATTCCTTAATGCTTCTACAGCGGCCATGCTCTGACTCTAAAGTAAAAACTTTATACCACAGTTCATTCTGAGACACTTTGAACAATGATGTTGTCATATGTCTGAATCAGAAGGTTTCTAATTAACCATCCGATCAGCCAAGGATTCTGCAGTTTACAAAACTCCAGAAAGTGAGCTTGCCTGCTCTGTTCTGTTCTGGCCTTGAGTTCCAGGAGGACCACAATTGTTACCTCATGCCTGAAGCCCCAAAGCCACCTGTGCCTATTGGCTTGATCACCAGCTCAAACGGACCTACCGGGAGCTATTAACATGAGTTGAGGATGGTATGAAGAAGGGGATGTGAGAGTAATATGTAAGTGCAAAGCAAAAGCATGGTATTCTCTGTGAGAAAAAGAGAAACATCGCATAAACATGGCTGAAAATTTGTTTATATCATGAAGGCCCATCCTGAGTGGTCATATAGCAAGAAATGATAATATTTAGAGTTGTTTTGTAACTTCCTGCCTAGAGCGCAGTGGCAATCGTAGTGTTTGTCATTGGCGACCCGTGCTTCTAGAGCTCATCTAAAGAAGACTCCTCAGTGTGCGCGCCCTCTTCCTGTTGGCATTTCTCTTTGTCTCCGTGTCTCTCTCCGTCTCCATCTATGTCTCTCTGACACACACACACACAAATACAGAAGCACACACACACTCCTTTGTAACAGCCTAACGATTTTGATCACTGGGTTATCTCTGAGGACTTGAGACAGAGGTCCAGTTATTTTCTATAGCTTCCCAAATTGTTTCTTTTACAGGGACATTTACAATCTCAGAACGAAATCAGTGAGTCACTGTGAAGTTGACAAACACTCGTTGCGACAATGATCTTTTTCCTACGTGCAGGTTTTACTAAGTCGTACTTACAACCTTGTTGTTTGCGGGTAGAAAGCCAATTTAATTTGTGTTTCACTGGATATTCATCTAATCATATATCAACTAGGAGTGAACTGTATACAAATCTTATCACGTAACTTTGGAGACCTCAGAAGGTGCCTGGGATCTGTGTAGCATCTGAGAGGCCCACAAATTGTCCTCCCGTGTGTGACAGGGTTAAGGAAGATTCATCTCACAGAATTCTAACACTTTTATGAGAAGTTAGAGAGAAATATGAGGACAGGCAGGAAACTTATTAAATCTGTTTATCACCATACTTCTAGCTCTCTCAGTTTGAACAAAGGACCCAAGTTGAAGGAAGCAACTGATGCTGTGTTGACAAGCGGATGCATAATGGCGATCTCTTTGTTTCCCCAAGTTGTTTTGAACTACAGCTGCTATATTTTACTTTTTCGGAGGAAAATAGGTTTTTAAGTTTCTCACTGCACAGCATATTGTGAATTTTAAACTACCTGGACTTTTCAAAAAAATGTGTATGTATGTGTTAGTTGCTCAGTCGTGTCTGACTCTTTGTGACCCCATAAACTGTAGCCTGCCAGGCTCCTCTGTCCATGGAATTCTCTAGGCAAGAATACTGGAGTGGGTTGCCATTTCCTCCTCCAGGGGGTCTTTCTGACCCAGGGATCGAACCCAGGTCTCCTGCATTGCAGACAGATTCTTCACCATCACCAGAGACACCAGGGAAGCCCCTTTCAAAAAAAACAAATTCACATAAAGTATGATTTCATGGATGAAGGAGTTAAGCACCCAAGAGAAGTTGCCCCCTGGCCTCATTTGTTAATGAACGTGGTCTGTCGTGGTAACGGGAGGTTGTCTTAATCAGCATAAACTATCAAATCTATAAATACCTGTGAAAGTTTTCTTCCTCAGTTCAAGGCAGACTGAGCCACAGTCTCCTGTGAAATTCATAAAATACGCATCTGAAAAATCACTAGGACCTGGAATAATGCCTAGGACATGGTAAGCTCTGGATCAATATTCTTTAATGAAAATTAAACATTTTCAGATGGAAAGCAGTATATCCTCTACATTATCCTTAAAACCATAGAAAACACAGCTAGGAAGGGCATTCAAATTGCTATTCCCAAACATCAAGGGCACCAGAAAGGTCTGGGGACCTCCTGCTGTGCCAGGCTGACCTTTTCCTGGCCAGAAATGAAAGGAGTTCAGGGAGGTCTGGGGTTGACACCTGGGCAGCGTGTGTTACTTCAGTTATGGTCAGCACTTCCTTACAAACCGTTACAGGAGAACATCAGTGTTTCAACCAGTAAGACCATGCATCGTCCAATCACTCCTTGAAAGTGAAAGTGAAGTTGCTCAGTCGTGTCCGACTCTTTGCGGCCCCATGGACTGTAGCTTCCCAGGCGCCTCCGTCCATGGGGTTTTCTTAGTCCAGTATAAGAAAGGAGTGGTCACAGAAGCAGTGACAACACTCCTCATCCCCTTAGGGCAGTGGGCTCCAACCTTTCTGGCCCCAGGAACTGGTTTCATGGAAGATAATTTTCCCATGGATCTGGGGAGGGGTAGTTTGGGGATGATTCAACTGCACTACATTTATCGTGCACTTTAGTTCTATTATTATTACTTCAGTTCCACCTCAGATCATCAGGCATTAAATCCTGGAAGTTGGGGATCCCTGTCTTAGGGGATCAAATAAAGGGTAGAACACGTGCAGGGCTGAAGCCCCTCACTCCCAGTCTTCAGCATCTTGTTTTATTTCTCCCACCTCTGAGAGAAGAAGCCCTGGAAGGGGTTCCTGGCCAGGTTGGTTTAGGAGAAGGGCCAGCCTTGGAGCTGCTCTCTGAGGGACACGCTGATGCTCTGCCTGCAAGCCCTCTGTAATAGCAGCCAATGCTGATGAGAATAAATGATCACAGCACTTGGCCTTTGAAAGGATACCAGGGTGACCAAACAGAAGTGCAGGTGTCTGATCGGCTAGACTAATTCAGTCACAACAGCTACCATATTTGATTTGGAAAAAGAGCCAAGAAAATTATCGGCCAGTTAGCACCTGAATGTAAACGCTGATCTAGTTTACTCATTTATACTAGGATCATGACACAGCTAAAAAACATTCCTCTGTTGTGACTAAGCTGTGTGGATAAAAACGTCTAATATGGACTTACAGTTTACAAACAGATATTAACCTTACAACACAGCATGTCTGATATCGTTTTACGTTTAACCTATTGGGACATGGATGATCAGCTATGCCTTGTGGTCCCGCAGTTACTCAAGTCTTCTAGTCATTGAAACATGCTTGCTTGCTCTATACTAAAGATCTCTTTTCAGAGATCATCTTCAGTCTTCCTTGTCCCTTGGCTTGATGACTTGTCATTTTCCAAAATAAAAACAGTAGCAGTATCTTACTATTTGTAATTCTTGAAGATCTCTTGAAATAATATTAAATAAAAACTACTTATAATCTGAGGTATCTTTGGGCTAGAGAATATGGTTATCTTTGGGCTAGAGAAAAGAGAATTTGTACTTAACCGTTTCTTGAAAGGGGAAGATATAATCATATTCTCTTTAGGAATGAATTTTTTAGGAATGTTATCCACAATCACAGGGCAGGGATAGATATATAAAAAACAGTTTATTTGTTTATTCTCTATTGTCTGAAGAAATGTTAACTAAAGTCCAGGGCAAGTATTTTCCTACTGTCAATGAATTTGTCGATACATTTGATAAGGAAATAAGAAGTTCAAACAGCACTATTTAAGTTTTGACAACATGGATTGATTTACCATGAATGAAGACGAACTCACTGTTCTTTCTTTAAGAGGAGTGAAACTTGTTTGTTGCACAGAAAAAGTCAGTAGGAAGACCGAGAACACAGACACAGGGACTAATGTTGCAAATAATGGGCTGGGTCTCTGTCCTTCCCACTGACTTCCTCTCCGCAGTTGCTACTTACAACTAGCTCTGTCCCTGACTGCACCTGAAGTCATTTGTGTGGATGGAACCGAGTCAGCCTGTTTTGGAAACTAGTCTCAGAAGTGGTTGCATCTCTGGACTTCCCTGGTGGGCCAGGGGCTAGGACCCTGCACTCCCAATGCAGGGGCCCTGGGTTTGATCCCACATGCCGCAACTAAGAGTTCACATGTTGCAACTAAAGATCTCTCGTGCCACAAGGAAGACAGGAAATTTTGAGGGCTGCAACTAAAACCCAGCACAGCCAAATAAATAAATACATACATATTTTAAAGTGGTTGCATCTCTTGTCTCACGGTGGTTTTCAGTCTAATGTCCTTGACCAATACTAAGTCTTATCCCTGCATGGCCTGTTTGCTGGACTCTATGCTTCATACTCCTGGGAAATTCCATGGACAGAGGAGCCTGGGAAGATCCCCTGGAGAAGGAAATGGCAACCAACTCCAGTATTCTTACCTGAAGAATCCCATGGACTCTGATATCCCCTGATGCGCTACAGTCCACGGGGTCACAAAGAGTCAGACTTGACTGAGCAACTAAACCAGCACCATGCTTCACAGGTAAAAATTTGTTCTGCCTTTGGGCCCTACTACTAGGTTGTCTGTGTGCCTGGATACCAACTAGACTTGGAAAACCAGTCAAGACACACTAAAGAGCCCAGCTCTAGCGCAGGAATTCTCAGGCTCAGAAGGGCACTTTCATGCTTATTTTCCTGCCCCAGGATTTCTGGTTGTCATCTCCATATTTTTTTTTTTTTTTTTCTGTACACAGGATAAGGCGATGCCTTTTTACTTGGTAAAGTCTATAATATCGAAAAGTTGTCACAGAGCACAGATCCATCTGACAGTGAATCAGTAGTGATTATTAGCGCACCCAGCTATCTTATCGGCTACGTCATTGCGAGTAAGAACACTTGATGCCTTGTTGGCAGATTACCTCCAACTCTAACACACAGACAAAGAGCAACAAAGTTTCCTAAACTGTAAAACACTGTCTCTTGATTCTTCCCTCCAATTTCTCATTCAGTTCCAATGTGATTTTGATTACTTCAGAGCACAGACCCAGATAGATAGCTAGACACTAGGGAAAAAATAACAAATGACAGATAATGAAAAAAAATCCTAAGACCTTTTTGAGAGATGTAGCAAAAAAAAAAAAATAATAATAATTCTAGTAAAATGTCCTGAAATACCTAAGTACAGTAATTATGTGGCAAATAAATGGGGCAAAAGCAAGAAATTCCATGTCATGTTCTCTGACTGAAGAATAAATGACCAATTATCTACTTGTGGTGAGTTAAATGATGCCCGTGTGTGCTGTGTGCCTAATTGCTCAGTTATGTCTGACTCTTTGTGACCCCTTTGACTGTAGCCCACCAGGCTCCTTAGTCCATGGGATTCTCCAGGCAAGAATACTGGAATGGGTTGCCATGCCCTCCTCCAGGGGATCTTCCTGAACCCAGGAACTGAACTCACGTCTTTTGTGTCTCATGCATTGGCAGGCGGGTTCTTTACCACTAGCACCACCTGAGAACCCCATTTCACTTCACTATGCACTTACGGTGAGTTAAGTAATGCAC
Source organism: Bison bison bison (assembly GCF_000754665.1). Classification (NCBI taxonomy): domain Eukaryota; kingdom Metazoa; phylum Chordata; class Mammalia; order Artiodactyla; family Bovidae; genus Bison; species Bison bison. The sequence continues at coordinate 5,544,562 of NW_011494706.1, forward strand.
CACTCTCCCAAAGATATCTGCATCCTAAAACCTGGAATCTGAAGTTTAGCTTTTGTTGGGGGGCGGGGGAAAGATCTTAA
>NW_011494706.1:5544741-5555349 GCF_000754665.1 Bison bison bison
TCTTAAAGATGTGGCTAAGAATTTTGAAATCAGGAGTTGTCCTGCATTAGCCAGGGGAGCCCTAAATGCAATCACATGTGCTCTTATGAGAGGTAGGCAGGTATCGAAGGTGGTATGAAGACACCTCCACAGAGGAAGAGATTCGAGTGACATGGTTACAAGTCAAGGAATACCAGTGGCTGCCAAAAGCTGGAAGAGACAAGGACCAGCTTCTCCCCTAGAACCTCTGTGGGAGGCTCCCAATGTCTTGATTTCAGTACAGCAACACTGATCTCAAATTTCTGTTCTCTGGAACTGTGATAGAATACATTTCTGTTATTATAAACCATCAACTTAAGTGTTTGTGATCATTTGTTATAGTAACGTTAGGAAACAAATATTCTATCCATGAATCAGACAAAAGATATTTTACTGAAACATGCCCAGTAGGCATTTATCTCAGGTTGGCGGCACTCTTAAAAAATAAAAATAACAAACGCAATTCTTGAGTAGAATTTTCAGAATGGCTTTCTATCTTGGGTGTCTCCATTCCTTCTACTTCTCTTATTGAAACAAAAAAAATGGAGAGTATTAACTTGGCTGAGCAGATGTGGCTGCTGATGTGGAGGAGGGAGAACAAGAGTTATTGATCCTGAGACTGCAAGGAAGTCAAATCAGATGAGGCCAGGCATGATGAGTGAAGATAAAATATCTTCTCCTACATATTGTACCAAAGATTAGGAGAGTTGAAATCTAACACTGATTTCCAATAATTATGTGTGTCTTCCTGGGCAAATGACTCTGTTTCTCTAGGTCTCCATCTCCCCATCTATGAAATGAGAGTCAATTAGACACACTCAGTAATTCCTTGAAGCCCTAACATTCTACAGCTTTATCCAGCCTAGAGTTGGAATTAAAAAAAAAAAAAAGTAACAAGCTCAGCCTTATGTGTAATTAAAAAACTTGTGGTCACTTATATGTGTATCAGACATATCATTATCCCCATCCTATATATATCACACATCAGGCATAGGAGTGTGGTGTGTGTGTAAAATTCCTCTATCTATTTGAAAACTTCTGGATGAAATGCTATAACACAGAGTAAATACATTTATCAATCTTCTTTGTAACTCTTCTCATTTGGTCATTGTTTGAGACATATTACACTATAACTATTAGTTTATACATCCATCTCTTTTTCAGTCTCTAAGTAGTGTCTGACTCTTTATGACCCCATGGATTGCAACATGCCAGGCTCCCCTATCCTTCACCATCTCCCAGAGTTGCTCAAATTCATGTCCATTGAGTCAGTGATGCTATCTAACCATCTCATCCTCTGTCACTCCCTTCTCTTTTTGCCTTCAGTCTTTCTCAGCATCACGGTCTTTTCCGATGATGACTCATTCCATCAGGTGGCCCAAGTATTGGAGCTTAAGCATCAGTCCTTCCAATGAATATTCATGATTAATTTCCTTTACAATTGACTGGTTTGATCTCCTTGCAGTTCAAAGGACCCTCAAGAGTCTTCTCCAGCACCACTTTGAAAGCATTCATCTGTTTCTAGCACTAAACACCAATCTTCCTGAGAGAAGGAACTGAATCTTATTCATTACTGAATCCCCAGGATCCAGCACTTAAATGTCAATAAATATTTGTTGGATAGACATGACTAACTAGCTCATCTTGCCTCCATGACAGGATATGAAAATGCTCATGTGCAGTCAGATGGAAGGTCCCAGTAAGGGCACAGCATTAAAACAAACAAACAAAAAACATAACTTGCATCTCCTATCCATAGTGGACAGTACCATCCATAAAGCATCTGCTGCTGCTGCTAAGTCTATTCAGTCGTGTCCAACTCTTTGCGACCCCATGCACTGTAGCCCACCAGGCTCCTCTGTCCATAGGACTGAATACTGGAGTGGGTTGCCATTTCCTTCCCCACCATAAAGCATCTTTCCCAGGCTCTTTTTCATAGCTCGAAGACTTTATCATATTTTCTTTGGGGAGAAAACTGTATATGTGCTTATCAGAGGTTTGCCTTTTTAGAACATTATTTATCTCTCTAAAGCACCATTAAATTGTTAATTGAAACAAAAGAGACAATTTGTAACGGGGACTCAAAGAAGTGGTCATTAGAAACAAGTGCTGTATTGCGATGGAATGCTTTTCCTTATTATTAGCTTGCCTATCGATTCTTTTTAAATTACACTGGTAGATGAACTTCAGGTATTTTTCCACTGAAAAATGACAGCGAAGAAAATTGCCAAGCAAGGTGACAGTAGGTAAAGAAATGAGTATTTGGTTGGGCTACATTCATTTCATGATTTTTCTTGCTATTTTTTTTAAAGAATTAATCCAACTTGTGAGGAAGAAAATGTGCTGCGTTATATAAACTGCACTCTACCGGAGAAAATTAGTCTGCAGACACAATGCTCTCAAGCCCTGGATTAAGCTAGATTTGTACAAGGATACTCTTTAACACTCCTGGTTTAAAAAAACAATCCAGTAGAAGGTCCTTAATTTATAGCATCTTTAGGAGAAAGCACTGATACCAAACTAACAATAAATTAACAATATTCCACTCAGATTTTTTGTTGTTCCCTCAGTTGTGTCTGATTCTTTGCGACCCCACGGACCACAGCACTCCACTCAGACAGGAGACCCTGTATTTACTCTGAACTCCCTCTGTCACTGTGAACCAAGATGTCAGATGTTTTATTTCTTTTGAGGCTGACCTGGGTGCTGCTGGGGTCATGGCATCCTTTCCACATCCTCAGGCAAGTCATTCAAATGACAACTATAGTTTGTAGTATAGGATCTTTTTCATCACACTCTTGACACATCTTCTATAAACTATATACTCAAATGAGTTATAAGGCTTCCCTGTCCATCATCGACTCCCAGAGCTTGCTCAAACCATGTCCATCGAGTCAGTGATGCCATCCAACCATCTCGTCCTCTGTCGTCCCCTTCTCCTCCTGCCTTCAATCTTTCCCAGCATCAGGGTCTTTTCCAATGAGTCAGTTCTTTTCATGAGGTGGCCAAAGTATTGTAGCTTCAGGTTCAGCGTAAGTCTTTCTAATGAATATTCAGGACTGATTTCACTTAGCTAGATATACTTTCAGAGAAGGCAATGGCACCCCACTCCAGTACTCTTGCGTGGAAAATCCCATGGACGGAGGACCCTGGTGGGCTGTGGTCCATGGAGTTGCTAAGAGTCGGACACGACTGAGTGACTTCACTTTCACTTTTCATTTTCATGCATTGGAGAAGGAAATGACAACCCACTCCAGTGTTCTTGCCTGGAGAATCCCAGGGATGGCGGTGCCTGGTGGGCTGCCATCTATGGGGTCGCACAGAGTCGGACACGACTGAAGTGACTTAGCAGTAGCAGATATACTTTAACTAATGTGTCAGATTTCTTTCCTTCCAAATCAGTTTTTATAGTTCTGTTAAATTTGGTCCCTGTAAGTAAGTAGGTAACAATTACTTACTTAGTAAGGAAGTTGTGTCCTTACTAACTGGTCTGTGGGTGCAAACAGATCAATTCTAAACTATTCCTTCTCAGCCCCAGACCCTCTTTTTTGTTGTTATTAGACTGCTTTCTCTGTGCCTCTAGTTGCAACACCCCTCTTGCTAAACCATCTTCATCACTTCTCCACTCTTCACTCTGCAATTGCTTTTTTAAAGATCTCTTAATGTCTGCTTCTTCTAAATGCCATCTTTCTCTGGTTCTGCTAACTAGGCTATAGAGTATATTTCTGTTAGCTCACAGTTTATTATTAAATGATTATTCCCCAATTTCTATACCATATCATGAGAGAAGAATAGTGAAAAAAATTCCAAAACTCTTATCATGGGGCTGGGATTTTTAAAATATTCACCAGCTTTAGCAGAATATGAATAGAGCTGCAGGTACAAGAACATGCAGAATTGCATGTAGCTCTTGACTTCTCTTACCCAGGGCACTATTTTGGATGGTGTCTCAAAAGAGTTGAGAAATCCCAGCCAGAGTTTCCTGGGGAATTCAGACCCCGTGAGAAAATTTATCATAATCAGTAATAATTGCAGGATAATTTATGATGTTAATATTTATTCATTCACCCTCTCATCAGACACTCCAGACGTCAAAACAAAAGCCAACCAACTACTGGGCAAAATTTCCCCAAATGGTATAGCAACACTCTGTCTCCTAAGTCTTACTTCATGTAATGGAAAGTGTTATAGTGCTACCAAGGGCACACTTCTCCTGGGGCAGACCCAAGGAAGCAAGTAAGGGAAGAACAGAGTGGTGTGGCTTTGGGAAGTCAGAATCCTCCAAGATTCTTCTTTGCTTCCCTACTTACTTACTACCCTGGGGATTAGCTTCTTGAAGAGTAGAGGAGATTAATGGCTGCATCGATGTTATCCCCTGATTTAAGTTACAGGGCATGAGCCACCAGACCTCTGGGCCCCGGGTCACTCACCAGTTTATATCACTGTGAGTTGGTCCTGGCATATTAAAAAAAAAAACAGGAAATGTCACTTATTCAATAGAACAAGACAAAGTGGAATAAAGAAGAAAGTAAATTACAGTGGGGACAGGATGCTGTTGGAAAGAAGCAGGTAGATGGACCTCGGATCTTGATGGCTAAGATCCATCTTGGGTCTTAAATGAACAGACTGCTCTTCCTCTAGGGAAAACCAAGAGTAAATAAATCAGTTGGTCTCCCTTCAGCTCCCTTCATTCTCTGCATACTTAAAGTGCTTATCTGGTCTTGCTTCTGAATTCCTAGATTCCCCTGGGTGACTTCCTTTTTGATTGCTACCAAAGTTATCTCCCTTAATGCAAATCGACAGACTAAAAGTCATAAGCATTTTAAGAATAAATCAGGATAGACATAACTAAATAATACAGTGAGAGACTTTATCAAGAAAATGTAATATCTAGGTCAAATCAAAGTCACACAACAGGGCTCCCCTAGTGGCTCCGTGGTAAAGAATCCGCCTGCCAGATCCCTGGTCCAGGAGGATCCCACATGCTGAGGAGCAAGTAAGGCCATGGGCCACAACCATTGAGCCTCTGCTCTAGAGTCCCTGGAACAGCAACTACTGAGCCCAAAGGCTGCAACTGCTGCAACCTGTGCTCTGAACAAGAGAAGCCACCACGATGAGAAGCCCAAACATCACATCAGAGAGGACAGCCCATTGGCCACAACTAGAGAGAAGCCCATGCGGCAATGAAGACCCAGTACAGCCAAAAATAAATAAATGAAATAAAATTATTTTTAAAAAAAAGTCACTCAAAGGAACAAGAATTTATTTTGTCATAACCACTTGCCTCCAAATAGATTTTGATTACTTTAATTACCAAGGATGTTTGGCAAAGAAAGCCAGCTTGGGGCTTGCAGTCACAGTCCTAGGTTCTTCTTCTGGGTTGGCTACACAAGCTTTGTGACCACAGGGAAATCATTTAACCTCTCTGTGTCTTTCCTCTGTTTTCTCATCTGTAAAATATGGATAATAATGCATGTCCTACACTGATTTGTTCCACATACAGCTCATAACACTAATTATATAGACAAAATTTTTTTAAAAATGAGATGTACCACAGCAAAAACATCCTAATTTAGTCTTCTTCCCTGTTCTTTTATATCTAGGGTAAGGTCGCAGAGTGTTTAGAGAGCTGACCTGATACCTGAAAACCTTTCTAGAAGGCTGTCTCATTTAAGAAGAAAACAAAATTTAAAAATAAAATTCTTCAGGTATAACTTTCCTTGGAGGTGAAATAAAACCAGGGCCCTGACACTAGCTGATGTGGCTGTGGGATTATTTTTGGAAGGAGTGGGAAGGTCACACAGGAAATGAAGAGGATGGCTATGAGTTTAGTTGTTTGCAGTCAGCTCCTCCGTTGCGGTCAATTGTGGGAGCTGCAGGGAATGAAATCTAAGATGGGCGCCTTGGACCTCAAACCTGAAAAGTGCTGTCTGACTAGCCACCATTCTCTTGTGTGTTACACAGCCAGTTTCACTGGAGGGATTAAAAAGTATTTATGTTATTATATGATATTCTCTTTTTCTGATTTACATCACTCTTATGACAGTTTCTGGATCTGTCCACATCTCTGCAAATGACACAGTTTTGTTCCTTTTATTGGCTGAGTAATATTCCAGTGTATATATGTACCACATCTTCTTTATCTTAAATGATGGACATTTAGGCAGCTTCCATGTTCTGGCTACTGTAAACAGTGCTGCAATGAATATTAGGGTGCATGTATCTTTTGAAATTATGGTTTTCTCCAGATATATGCCCAGGAAGGGGATTGCTGGGTCATATAGTAGTTTTTAGTTTTTTTTAAGGACTCTCCACACTGTTCTCCATAATGGCTTATCAATTTGCATACCCACCAACACTGTAAGAGGGTTCCTTTTCTCCATACCCTCTCCAGCATTTCCTGTTTGTAGATATTTTGATGATGACTGTGACAGATGCTTAGGAAACTCTGTGGTAGCCACACCATAATGTATGCAGACATCAAATTATTAGAGAATGGCACCCCACTCCAGTACTCTTGCCTGGAAAATCCCATGGACGGAGGAGCCTGGTGGGCCGCAGTCCATGGGGTCGCTAAGAGTCGGACACGACTGAGCGACTTCACTTTTTTCACTTTCATGCATTGGAGAAGGAAATGGCAACCCACTCCAGTATTCTTGCCTGGAGAATCCCAGGGATGGGGGAGCCTGGTGGGCTGCCGTCTATGGGGTCGCACAGAGTCGGACACGACTGAAGCGACTTAGCAGCAGCAGCAGCATACCTGAAACTAACATAATATCGTATATCAACTATATTCCAATAATGAAAAAGAATTTGTCTTTCAAAAGAAAACTATTTATGTCCTTTTTCTTTGTTGTTGTTGTTGAGTCACTCAGTTGTGTCTGACTCTTTGGGAACCCATGGATTGTAGCCTGCCAGGCTCCTCTGCCCATAGGATTCTCCAGGCAAGAATACTGGAGTGGGTTGCCATTTTCTCCTCCGGGGGATCTTCCAGACCTAGGGATGCAGGTCTCCCCCACTGGCAGGCAGATTCTTTACCACTTGAGTTATCTGGGAAGTCCCCACTTTCTCTTAGTATTTGCCATATTTGCCAGAGGAAATGCCTGGATGCTTCCAATTTCTAAAAGGCTAAACAAAAGTAAAGGCAGGGAGATAGGCTGGAGGTAGCATTGCTTCCTTTCCTCACTGACAAATGCAAATATGCCTATGGGATCCCTAGATGCTCCAACTTCTGAACCCCACCCTGCAAACAGTCTTACTATGGACAAGCAGGATTTGTCTAGCCAAGCACTGGTATGATTTGCTAAATGACTGGGGTGCATAGAGATGTCTGTTTTGATTCACCCAAAGTGGCCACGTTTTTCATTTTAAATTAAGAAAATTGAATGAACTTGCTTGTTATGCCATTGGGTAAGGATCGGGTCCGGATTTGGTCCAACAGGCAAGTTAAGTATGTCACCTCTCCCCCCTGAGGCAGTGGCTATGATTCACATCCCCCAGCACTTATTTGAGCCTGAAAGGGTTTGAAATGACTGAGAGGTGGCAGAAGGAATACCTCATTTCCGATTGCATTCATGAGCTTTCTTCTCCCTTAAAGGTTGTGAAACCTTTACTGTCCCCATTACTGACACTCATGAAACACATGGGTTCACTTGGCTGTCACAGACGGAGTTCTATTTGCATTTGTTAAATGGTAAGTGGAAATTCGTCATGAGGACTTTTGGAAAGTGAGCATGGAAAATAACAAGAAGGAAAACATCCTCTGAAAATTTAAGCAATTTGCAGAGTATGAATGTGCTTTCTTAGAAACTCTGGGGTCTTAAAGTTTTTAATACTTTTAACTCAACAAACATATATAGTGCTTAGTGTGTGCTGATACAGTTACGACTTTACAATGACCAACCTTTCAGTTCTTATGAGAACTTGTGAGATAGATACAATTATTTTTTCTATTAATATTTTGCAAATGAGGGAGTGGAGACACACAGAGGGTATATGACTTCCGTCCAAAGTCACAAATCTAATTAGTGGAAAAACTAGGATTCAAACCCAGGTTCCTGCACCAGAATCCATGAGCCTTCAGCTTTGGAAAGCTTCTAAAGGGAACGTCTGGAAGAGACATGATATAAACAACAGTCAGTAAGGCGCCTGAACATTATGAACCTGAATGCTTTCCCCTTGGATCATCAGCTTTTTATTAGCTACATGTAAAAATATTTTTAAAGCATTAAACTTAGAAGTCTGGCATTTAACAGATTCCTATTTTAAAAGGAACTGAAAATATTTTTAGTTAGTGAGGATACACAGGAGGAGGAAGCCCTCTGTGCATTCTTGTTGGGACCAACCCTGCCTCAGTCTGTGCACTAGGGCCTGGAGACAGTTTACTGATCCCTATGTGTCTGTAGGAGCAGCACACGCTTGAGACACGGTGGGTCCTCAGGGCTGAATGAATAAATGCCACTCCTTATCCCTCCATCCACAATGGGGGCTTGACTCAAGGCCTGGGGGAAGGCAGCTTTGTCCTGCAGGCACTAGATACTGAGATACCACCTTCAGTCTTCCTTGGACTTTCCAACTTCAGCCCGGCTTCATTGTGAGCTTTCCTTCATGAGGTTTTTTATCAGTTCCACCTTCTGGTTTCACCCCATATTTGTGGTCCTCTACTTTCTAATCATTTAGTTAACATGTATCTTATTTAACTTACATCTCTTGAGCAACCACCACGAACAGACACTCCAGCTACAGTTTCATGTTAACCCTCAAAGAACTACAGGAAACCAAGCCATCTCAATTTGTGTCATGTGCAAACGACTGTGCCAATCAAATGCCCCAAGAACTACATATGAGGATTCATTAGTTCCCTATTGGTGACTGAAAACAACCTCTCATCACCTCTTCTTACTTTCTCTTCTGGTAAAATCTCCCTATGCCTCCCTTATTTAAGGACACTTATATTATGCTTAAGGCCCCTCTGGATAATTCAGGATAACTTCTCCATCTCAAGATCCTTAATCAATCTGCAAAGTTCCTCTGGTGTATGAAGTTATTACTCCCAGTTTCCAGATATCTTTGGGGCCATTATTCAGCCTACTATAGATGTCCAAATAAACTTTATTATATTTCTAAGAGTCAGATACCCATTTTTATGCTCAGTGGACAAACCAAAACCACAAAATATCAACAGGTGTTAAATCTACACAGTCAAACAATAATGAGGTCAATAAAGTGTTTCTTCTTTTCAGTAAAACAAATAGTCTGAATGCAGTTAAACGCCATCATAGTTGAATCATGTAAGGAGCCTTTTTATTTTCAGTACAATTCTAAAGAAAATTACAAAATGACAGTATGACTACAATTCTCTATTTTAAACCAAAATTTTGGAAATATCCAAGTCATTACAAATCTTCAAAATTTCCTTCTGGGAAAAAAAAAGTCTCTTGACCTTTAGGTTATTTATCAGAAAGTACGGTGGTTTTAAACATCCATAAATTTCAAAGTTCCTCCCTTCAAACGTTCCTTCTTTTCTTTCTCCTTGAACTTTGGGGGAGCTTTGTGACTACATCAGAACAAATGAAATACAGAAGAAGTGACTTTCCATGATGTCCAAGATTAGGTAAGAAAAATCTGTGCTCAGTTGTCACTCAGTCATGTCTGATTCTTTGCAACCCCATGGACTGCAGCACACCAGGCTTCCCTGTCCATTACTAACTCCAAGAGTTTACTCAAACTCATGTCCATTGAGTCGTTGATGCCATCCAACCATCTTATCCTCTGTCATTCGCTTCTCCTCCCACCTTCAATCTTTCCCAGCATTAGGGTCTTTTCAAATGAGTGAGTTCTTTGCATCAGGTGGCCAAAGTATTGGAGTTTGAGCTTCAACATCAGTCCTTCCAGTGAATATTCAGGACTGATTTCCTTTAGGATGGACTGGTTGGATCTCCTTGCAGTCCAAGGGACTCTCAAGAGTCTTCTCCAACACCACAGTTCAAAAGCATCAATTCTTCAGCGCTCAGCTTTCTTCACAGTCCAACTCTCACATCCATACATGACCACTGGAAAAACCATAGCCTTGACTAGACAGATCTTTGTTGGTAAAGTAATGTCTCTACTTTTTAATATGCTATTTAGTTTGGTCAAGCTTTTCTTCCAAGGAGCAAGCATCTTTTAATTTCATGGCTGCAGTCACCATCTGCAGTGATTTTGGAGCCCCCCCCTCCCCAAAATTAAGTCTCTCACTGTTTCTATTGTTTCCCCATCTATTTGCCATGAAGTGATGGGACCAGATGCCATGATCTTAGTTTTCTGAATGTTGAGTTTTAAGCCAACTTTTTCACTCTCCTCTTTTACTTTCATCAAGAGGCTCTTTAGTTCTTTGCTTTCTGCCATAAGAGTGGTACAGCTGCATATCTGAGGTTATTGATATTTCTCCTGGCAGTCTTGATTGCAGCTTGTGTTTTATCCAGTCCAGCACTTCTTGTGATGTACTCCTCATATAAGTTAAATAAGCAGGGTAACAGTATACAGCCTTGACATACTCCTTTCCCAATTTGGAACCAGTTTGTTGTTCCATGTCCAGTTCTAACTGTTGCT
>NW_011494706.1:5555449-5555872 GCF_000754665.1 Bison bison bison
TTGAGCATTAATTTGCTAGTGTGTGAGATGAGTGCAATTGTGTGGTAGTTTGAACATTTTTTGGCATTGTCTTTCTTTGGGATTAGAATGAAAACCAACCTTTTCCAGTCCTGTGGCCAATGCTGAGTTTTCCAGATTTGCTGGCATATTGAGTGCAGCACTTTCACAGCATCATCTTTTAGGATTTGAAATGGCTTAATTTGAATTCCATCACCTCCACTAGCTTTGTTCATAGTGATGATTCCTAAGGCCCTCTTGACTTTGCATTCCAGGATGTCCAGCTCTAGCTGAGTGATCACACCATCATAGTTATCTGGGTCATGAAGGTCTTTTTTATATAGTTCTTCTGTGCATTCTTACCACCTCTTCTTAATATCTTCTGCTTCTGTTAGGTCCATACCATTTCTGTCCTTTATTGTGCCC
>NW_011494706.1:5555972-5556216 GCF_000754665.1 Bison bison bison
CATATAAGTTAAATAAGCAGGGTAACAGTATACAGCCTTGACATACTCCTTTCCCAATTTGGAACCAGTTTGTTGTTCCATGTCCAGTTCTAACTGTTGCTTCTTGATCAGATTTCACAGGTGGTCTGGTATTCCCATCTCTTGAAGAATTTTCTACAATTTGTTGTGATTCACACAGTCAAAGGCTTTGGCATAGTCAATAAAGCAGAAATAGATGTTTTTCTGGAACTCTCTTGCTTTTTTG
>NW_011494706.1:5556316-5565564 GCF_000754665.1 Bison bison bison
CTTACCACCTCTTCTTAATATCTTCTGCTTCTGTTAGGTCCATACCATTTCTGTCCTTTATTGTGCCCATCTTTGCATGAAAATTTCCCTTGGTATCTCTAATTTTCTTGACGAGATCTCTAGTCTTTCCCATTCTGTTGTTTTCCTCTATTTCTTTGCATTGATCACTGAGGAAGGCTTTCTTCTCTCTCCCTGCTATTTGGAACTCTGCATTCAAATGGGTATATCTTTCCTTTTCTCAGCTATTTGTAAAGCCTCCTCAGACAACCATTTTGCCTTTTTGCATTTCTTTTTCTTGGGATGGTCTTGATCATTGCCTCTTGTACAATGTCACAAACCTCCATCCATAGTTCTTCAGGCACTCTATCAGATCTAATCCTTTGAATCTATTTGTCACTTCCACTGTATAATCTTAAAGGATTTGATTTAGGTTATACCTGAATAGCCTAATGGGTTTTCCTACTTTCTTCAATTTATGTTTGAATTTGGCAGTAAGGAGTTCATGATCTGAGCCACAGTCAGCTCCCAGTCTTGATTTTTTCTGACTGTATAGAGCTTCTCCATCTTTGGCTGCAAATAATGTAATCTATCTGATTTCAGTACTGACCACCTGGTGATGTCCATGTGTAGAGTCTTCTCTTGTGTTGTTGGAAGAGAGTATTGGCTATGACCAGTGCATTCTCTTGGCAAAACTCTGTTAACCTTTGCCCTGCTTTATTTTGTACTCCAAGGCCAAATTTGCCTGTTATTCCAGGTATCTCTTGACTTCCTACTTTTGCATTCCAGTCCCCTATAATGAAAAGGACATCTTTTTTGGGTGCTAGTTCTAGAAGGTCTTGTAGGTCTTCATAGAACCATTCAACTTCAGCTTCTTCAGCATTACTGGTTGGGGCATAGACTTGGATTACTGTGATATTGAATGGTTTGCACTGGAAACAAATAGGGATCATTCTGTCGTTTTTGAGATTGCATCCAAGTACTGCATTTCAGACTCTTTTGTTGACTGTGATGGGTACTCCATTTCTTCTAAGGGATTCTTGCCCACAGTAGTAGATATAAGAGTCATCTGAGTTAAATTCACCCATTCCAGCCCATTTTAGTTCACTGATTCCTAGAATGTTGATATTCACTCTTGCCATCTCCTGTTTGACCACTTCCAATTTGCCTTGATTCATGGACCTAACATTCCAGGTTCTTATGCAATATTGTTCTTTACAGCATTGGACTTCACTTCCATCACCAGTCACATCTACAACTGGGTGTTGTTTTTGCTTTGGCTCTGTCTCTTCATTCTTTCTGGAGTTATTTCCCCACCAATCTCCAGTGGCATATTGGGCACCTACCAACCTGGGGAGTTCATCTTTCAGTGTTCTATCTTTTTTCCTTTTCACGCTGTTCATGGGGTTCTCAAGGCAAGAATACCAAAGTGGTTTGCAATTCCTTTCTTCCAGGGGACCATGTTTTGTCAGAACTCCAATTTTTTTCCCTGGATGCTCACTTTCAAGCCTTGAGCTGCCATTTTAAGAGTGTCACTAACCTGAAGCTGCCATTTTTTCAGAGATTCTGTGGAAAGGCTCCTGAAATGTAAATTCTGGAGGAGCTGCAGCATTCCTGCCCCACTCAACCACCTCCAACCCCAAGTCCTTTCTTCCAGATGAGGCCTCAGATAGACCAGGCCAGGTGTCTACAACCTCGGACCACAGGCTAAGTCCAGCCCACACCTAATTTTTTTTAAGTAAAGTTTTATTGGAATGCAGCCATCCTCTTTCTTTTACGTATTATCTGCGACCGTTTCAGTGCTCTAAATGCTGAGGCGAGTTGTTGTGACAGTGACTATTGGATTTGCAAAGCCCAGAATATTTACTCTTAATACTTGGCCCTTTACAGAAAACACTTGCCAATCCCTATTGTAGAGTATAGACAAACTTACCTGACTGTGTTGTATCCAAACTTCCAACCCACATCTATGAGCATAATAAATGCTTGTTGTATACCAGTAAGATTTGGAGTACTTTATCATGCAGTTTCAGATAACTGGCACAGAGTTAGGGCGATATCACTAAGACATTTCTTGGACTATTTTGGTTTTAAATTGTATATAAACTCATTTCATATCACTGATTTGGGGGAAAAAAAAGTTCCCTTCAGCTAGTACCTAATTTCTTGGCTCCTTTCACTGCAAACTCCTCTGAAGGGCGCATCTGCCATTCTGCTCAGTTCATTCCAACCAGGTCGTTGGTTTTTACCCTTATCACTCTTCCAGAGTGCTATTACGAAGATCATAAAAAACATCTTACCAAAATCAAGGTGTTCAGTTTTCTCAACCTCTCAAGGGTTTTTGTTTCTGTTCTTGTTCTTGTTTTTTAATCTTGGTTGACCACTCTTTCCTTTCTTCTCTAAGTTTCCAGGATCCCCTCACGTGCTTTGAGAATTTCAACTGACATGCCTTGGCTTGTCTTACCATCTCCCTTTTGCTCTTCCTCTTCTAGCAAGCTTCTAGTTGTTTCAGTCCTCTAGGGCTTGCTCCTGTATCCTTATTTTCTCCTTGCTGCTGCTGCTGCTGCTAAGTTGCTTCAGTTGTGGCCGACTCTGTGCGACCCCATAGATGGCAGCCCACCAGGCTCCCCCGTCCCTGGGATTCTCCAGGCAAGAACGCTGGAGTGGGTTGCCATTTCCTTCTCCAATGCATGAAAGTGGAAAGTGAAAGTGAAGTCGCTCAGTCGTGTCCAACTCTTACCGACCCCATGGACTGCAGCCTACGAGGCTCCTCAGTCCATGGGATTTGCCAGGCAAGAGTACTTGAGTGGGGTGCCATTGCCTTCTCCCATTTTCTCCTTACCTACTTTTATCGACTATTTCTATTGGTGACTTCATTCAGGTCTGTGGCTCCAACCTTGAATATCCAAATGTCTACTGAAACTTCTATTGGTCTATCTTAAGAAGTATGAAACTTCACATGGCCCAAATATAACTACTGAGTCTTGGTATAAAATCTACCCCTCTTAAAGTCTTCCTCATCATATGAAATGGCATCACTACCTACTCAACTTGTCAGGAAATTTTCCATCATCCTTGAGATTTCTCTCTCATAGAGATTTCATGCTTAATCCATCAGTAAGTCTCATGGCACTAATTTAAAAACATGTTCTAACACTCATCATGTCATCTTTAAGCCATCACCGTTCTCTACCCTCAGATAGTATTTAAATTTGTGTTATTTCTTTATGTATGCAATATTTATCTTCATCACTACAATATAAGTTCCTTGGGAGTCCAGAAGAATGCTTGGAACACAAAATATCCTTAATAAATACTGTTTGACGAGCGGGCTAAATTAGAAAAGGAATTCAGCTAAAAAATTTCCTGATAAGATAAAAAATGAATGAAGACCCAAAGATGCTATTAATTCTACAAGTGGCAAATAAGGAGTTTTTGAGGTCTTGGTTATGACATTCTACTTCTTGAATTAAGTGCAAATATTAGTTTATGAAATTATTAAGTTTACAAACATATCTTATAGCCTTTTGCATGTATAATGTTTCATAAAATGAAAGGATGTGTTACAGAAGTTGGAAAACTAAGGCTATGCACCAAATGTAATCTGCAGCCTGCTTTTGTACAGCCTTTCAGCCCAGAAGAGTTTCTACATTTTAAAAGGTTATTAAAAAAGAAGAGGTGACACAGATAGCATGTAGCCTACAAAGCCTAAAGTATTTACTATCTGGTCTTTTGCAGAACATATTTGCTGCTTTCATGAAAATACAGAGATCGGTAGATGTCTTATTTTATTAGAAACTTTCAAAAATCCCCATATTTTAAGGTGAGGATTTGATGAAGAAGGTGATGAATAAGCAAGTGGCCTGAAGTTCTACAGACCTGATAAAGGCAATTGATAAAAAAACCCATAAATAATACAAGTGCTTCTAATTGACACAACCAAGGTCAATTAAATGTAATGCCAAAGGATATTAAGGAAAAAGACAAAGGAAAAGGCAGAAGCCTTCGCAATGGCTATGAAAAACGTTCTTAAACAGCCTGAGAAAGATGTCCAGAGAGACCCAGGTGAAAAGGGATGGGCTTGCTATTACTGTGGAAAGGAGGGGCACCTCAAGTGGGATTGCCTTGAGGCATCTAAGCCGCCCCCGGCTCCATGTCCAGTCTGCAAAGGACCACACTGGGCTTCCCTGGTGGCTCAGATGGTAAAGTGTCTGCTTTACCCTGCAATGTGGGAGACCCGGGTTCAATCCCTGAGTCGGGAAGATCGCCTGGAGAAAGGAAATGGTAACCCACTCCAGTATTCTTGCCTGGAAAACTCTATGGACAGAGGAGCCTGGTAGGCTACAGTCCATGGGGTTGCAAAGAGTCGGACACGACTGAGCGACTTCACTCACTCACTCAATTGCTCAATATTAAAGATCACTCAATATTAAAGATTTGAAAGAAGAAACATTTATGATTCAGTGTTCATTTAATATAAAATGTATGGCATACATTTTAGAATAATTTTCCATTTCCTAAGTGGTTTACAGATTTTTAACTTTCTTCAGCTTGTAGATAAAATTTCATATCTTAAGCTTAAAGTCCTATTCCATCTCTCCAAATTGATGACTAATTAAAATGTTAAGCATTAAAAATATTAAATTGATTACATGAGAGAAAAATTATTAGGTAAAGTACTTATGGAAAGTGGATTATGTTTGGGTTTGTATTGAATATTTACTAGCTATAGCCTTCAATAAATTAACAGGATTGCCAAAGTTTTTATTACTTCTGCTATTAAAAGTGAACACCAAAATAGCCACTGCATTGGATGCAAATAAATGAAACTTTCAAGCAAACACTATTCCTTTTAATGAGTTTTATCTTGCCGTCTTGGATATTTACATCAAATATTAACTTTTAGATAATTCAATGAACATAGCATGCTAACAAGAATTTGGGTAAGCTGAGGGAGGGTAGAGCTATATTTTTAAGATGCTTTTAGCTGTTATTCTAAGCCTATGGCTTTTTTTTCTTTCAAGTTAAATGAACAAATAAATATAAACAAATATATTTACGTGTTTTTTGTAGTAGGTAAGTTACACTTTTCTGCATCCATTCCTCTTACATGTGTAACAGCAAGCAGGCTATTTCAGTCGGGGTGGGGGGAGGTTGCCCTCGACCACCACAAATTGTATGCAGCACAGGTGGAACTGTCAATCAAAGTTCCCTGCTCTCTCTTGACAACAGATAAGTTCTTGACCTGAGCCAGACTAGGGGGAGGGACCCCTATCTCTTGAGAAGAATGGCTCACAGATGGAGAAGCAGTTGGCACACAGGAGAGTCAGCCTGCTTAACAGGATGTGTGAGCTCTTCCGTTTCTTGTTCCCTCTTCGCCTGTTTCATTCACTTTAATTCAGTGCTCCACAGCCTGCCAATCAATTTCATTTTTTGCCCCTCCCAGCACACACATATGGTTTTGTCTCAAGTGAACCAGGGTCTTTCTTTTGTTTGCTATGCCCCATCAGAATATTTTCACTTAGGTTCATGTGACACAGAACCAAAGCCTGAGAAGTATAAAATTATGAACTGCATTTAGAAGATAAAAGCTGTTAAATCATGGCACAAACAATTTCACTGCATTTTGATATACATATGCTGTTGCTGCTGCTAAGTCGCTTCAGTCGTGTCCGACTCTGTGCGACCCCAGAGACGGCAGCCCACCAGGCTGCCCTGTCCCTGGGATTCTCCAGGCAAGAACACTGGAGTGGGTTGCCATTTCCTTCTCCAATGCATGAAAGTGAAAAAATAAAGTGAAGTCGCTCAGTCGTGTCCGACTCTTCGTGACCCCATGGACTGCAGCCTACCAGGCTCCTCAGTCCATGGGATTTTCCAGGCAAGAGTACTGGAGTGGGGTGCCACTGCCTTAACACACACATACACACACACACACATATATATATATATATATACATATACATATATATATGTGTGTGTGTGTGTGTGTGTATCATGGAGAAGGCATATAAATATATATTTATATATTTTTGCCAGGTTTGTTTAGTCTAAGCTGCAAGTGCTTGTGTACCACGAATAGTCCGTTTGCAGCAAGAGATGTTGTCCAAATGGTTTCATGTGTATTGATGTTAACCCAGTATGATCTATGTGGTTGGGAAAAGCGCTTTCGAGTCCTCTGATATTTATTTGAACCGTGTGAATTCTTTTAGATAATATTGATTCAGGTAAACAGTGAAACAAGAGTAAACACTAAGCAAACACATCTACTTTATCGTGAGTTTGTTAATAGTACCTTCTTGTAATATCCAGTATAGGCAAATAAAATTTTTTTCTCTAATTTTTCACTGAAATTTGTCTTTATAACTTATAAAGTTGAGTTGTAGAGGGGGCTAAAAGGTTTGGAAAGAGGATCATCTCTAAGAAATAATCATAGATTCTATTTAGAATGCTTACTGTTAATATCATCTAATCAGCCCTCACAGCAACCCAAAGTGTAGGCATGATCTCTGTTACCTGGTGAAAACACTGAGGCTCAAAGAGGAAAAATTGACTTGCCTGAGGTCACCCCTTATTTATGAAGGAACAGAGCTGAAATCTGAACCGAGGAATATCTGTCAGCAAAGCCCAAGCTTTGACCCACTACACTATTTAATTTCTATAACAGATTCTATACTCTGTTCATCAGTCCATGAAAAAATATCTACAGGGTGCAAGAAAAAATTGGATACAATTTGTCACACAAAATGGCTTTTTAAAACCAACTCAGATAAGAGACTTGGGTAGGTTGTACTTGAAGAAAATAAAATGGTGGGATATATATATATGTCTCACAAATTTCAATCTCTGCTTTTTCACCCTGATCAGAACCCTAGAAATCATAAGTTCAATGCATAATACTTATGGTTACTAAAGAGACAAGTTCAGAGTTCCCTTTAACAGTACAATTTACAAGAAAAAAAAAACTTGAAGCATTCAAATGTGAGAGAATAATGCCATAATTTTATCCAGTGCTCTCACAAACCCTGATGTGAAAAATGGGCATTAAAAATAGAAATTTCCAGAAATCAACTTGTACAATTGGACTTGGTGGAGCATATGGACAGTGGGGATAGGGGACGGTGTTCTAAAGCAAGAATAGAAATTCATGCTACATAAGAAAGGCATTTCCTCTAAAAATTAGGTTGAAAGAAAATCCAAACCCAGCATCTGTTAGGTTGCCTTCTACAGGTGTGATTTTCAGAGTGGACTCAGTGTCACCTGGGAACTTGTTAGAAATGAAAATTCTCTGGCAGCGTTAGACTTTACAGGATTAGAAACTCTAGGAGGGAAGCCGAGCAACCTTCGTTATAATAAGCTCTCCAGGTGATTCTGATGCATGCCCAAGTTTGTAAACCACTGAGCTCCAGGTATTGATACAAACCAGCCCTACATCCTGGATTTCAAGCAGAACCATGTAGGCCCTTACTGTCAGATGAGACTCAGTGGAGCTTTCTGTGAAGGGAGAAGGAACTCTAAATAGTGCAGCATTTACTTTATGTGTAATCTCCCCATGATGTCATCAAGGGATCTCAAAAACTGTCTGTCTGAAATATATAGCAAATATTAATCTTACGTGATAATTGGGCATGTAAGAAACTTTGTATATTTTCTGTTCATCCCACATCTCACCAAGCTGACAGAGAATCCAACCAGAGGCAATCTTAGGACCTCCTTTCCCCATGGTTTTAGGAGCATCTTTGATTGAATCATGGGTGAGTGTTAATTGTAGAAAACTTGGAAATATCAGGAAGCCATCTTAGGTTTTAAGTCCACACTGGTTACCATTGAGAAATCCACTGTAGAAGCCAGGAGGCCCATTTAGTTCTGGTGTTCTGCTATTTTGTGTCAGACCGTCACTGGGAACCTTGTTCAAGGGTCTAGCTCCTCCAGGAATATCATTCAGACACAATGTTGGAGGTCTTGACAGTTCCCCTAGGAGATCTCCAGAGGATGAAAGCAAGTTCCCACAGTTTTAGCAAACACAGCCTCCATTCCATTTCCATTCTGAAAAAAAAAAAACTCATTCTTCTGTGTAGCTCAAAAATACTCTCAGCTGGACTTCCCTAGGGGTATGGTGGATAAAAATCCGCTTGCCGTTGCAGGGGTTCCAGGTTCAATCCCTGGTCTGGGAAGATCCCACATGCCATGGAGCAACTAAGCCTGTGTGCCACAACTACTGAGCTGTGCTCTAGAGCTTGTGCTCTGCAAAAAAAGAAACCACTGTGATGAGAAGCCTGTGCATAGCAATTAGAGAGTAGCCCCCACTCACTGCAACTAGAGAAAGCCTGTGTGTAGAAAGAAGACCCAACACAACCAAAAATAGATATAATTATTTACAAAACAAAAAACCCACTGTCCACCAAGGCGCCTAGCATATTGTAGCATATTTTCAAAGAAAATTGGAATAGGTGTTTTCTTTAGATATAGCCCCTGCTTCCCCATACCCAAAAGCCTCATCATTTACTGGTTCCATGAAAGAAATTTCTGTATGCTACTCAGTCAAACACAAGCCTGACTAGAGCTCATCCTCTGTAATCTCTCCCTGTGATGACTGCCCAGCCATAGGATTAAACTATTTATCCTATCTAGGGTATCTGAACATTGCTGATGGGTTGGTCTTAGTAATCGGCAGACAGCGCATTAGGAGCTTTCTATACTTCCCCTTGTTGTGTCTGTTGTTGGTGTGCTCAGTCATGTCTGACTCTTTGTGACCCTTTGGACTGTAGCCCGCCAGGCTCCTCTGTCCATGGGACTCTCCAGGCAAGAATATTGGGGTGGGTTGCCATTTCCTTCTCCAGGGGATCTTCCCAACCCAGGGATCAAACCCATGTTTCTTGCATCTCCTGCATCAGCAGGCAGATTCTTTACCACTAGTGCCACCAAACAGCCCTATGAGGCATTTCTGGTTGAAGTACTTGAACTAGCTTGTCCTAGATCACAGAACTCTTGGGTGAGCAAAAAGGGTCAGGATTCAGATCCAGCTGTCTCCCCAGTACCTGACAGAGACTTAGCTCTTTTTCTGTACCACACTGCCTCCTGCTCTGCCCTTCTGAGGACAACCAAACAAGGAACTCACATTTGGATCAACTGCCCAAAAGTGCATCAATGTAGCCAAAGCACCTGCTGGGTGCCCCTTCAGTTCAGTTCAGTCACTCAGTCCTGTCTGAGTCTTTGCAACCCCATGGAGTGCAACAGGGCTTCCCTGGTGGGTA
>NW_011494706.1:5565879-5577611 GCF_000754665.1 Bison bison bison
CCATCTCATCCTCTGTCATCCCCTTCTCTTCCTGCCTTCAATCTTCCCCAGCATCAGGGTCTTTTCCAAGGAGTCAGTTTTTCACATCAGGTGGCCAAAGTATTGGAGTTTCAGTTTCAGCATCAGTCCTTCCAATGAATGAAAGAAAGAAAGTGAGAAGTGAAGTTGCTCAGTCATGTCCAACTCTTAGTGACCCTGTGGATTGTAGACTACCAGGCTCCTTTGTCCATGGGATTTTCCAGGCATGGCTTGCCATTTCCTTCTCCAGGGGATCTTCCCAACCCAGGGATTGAACCCAGGTCGCCTGTATTGCAGGCAGATGCTTTACCATCTGAGCCATCAGGGAAGCCCTATGAATACTCAGGACTAATTTCCTTTAGGATTGACTGGTTGAATCTCCTTGCAGTCCAAGGGACTCTCAAGAGTCTTCTCCAATATCACAGTTCAAAGGCATCAATTCTTCAGCACTCAGCTTTCTTTTTTATAGTCCAACTCTCACATCGATACATAACTACTGGAAAAACCATAGCTTTAACTGGAAAAACCTTTGCTTTGTTGGCAAAGTAATGTCTCTGCTTTTTAATAAGCTGTCTAGGTTGGTCATAGTTTTTCTTCCAAGGAGCAAGCGTCTTTTAACCATCTGCAGTGATTTTGGAGCCCCCCAAAATAAAGTCAACCACTGTTTCCACTGTTTCTCCATCTATTTGCTGTGAAGTGGTGGGACCAGATGCCATGATCTTTGTTTTCTGAATGTTGAGTTTTAAGCCAACTTTTTCACTTTCCTCTTTCATCAAGAGGCTCTTTAGCTCTTCTTCACTTTCTGCCATAAGGGTGGTGTCATCTGCATATCTGAGGTTATTGATATTTCTCCTGGCAATCTTGATTCCAGCTTGTGCTTCTTCCAGCCCAGCGTTTCTCATGATATACTCTGGATATAAGTTAAATAAGCAGGGTGACAATATATAGCTTTGACGTACTCCTTTTCCTATTTGGAACCAGTCTGTTGTTCCATGTCCAGTTCTAACTGTTGCTTCCTGACCTACATACAGGTTTCTCAAGAGGCAGGTCAGGTGGTCTTGTACTCCCATCTCTTTCAGAATTTTCCACAGTTTATTGTGATCCACACAGTCAAAGGCTTTGGCATAGTCAATAAAGCAGAAATAGTGTTTGTTTTTTTTTTAAACTCTCTTGCTTTTTCAATGATACAGCAAATACCCCTTGGAAGTCATCAAAATGACTGATTAGTAATACCTTGGATTAAAGCTCTCCTTGGTGGTCCTGCCCAGTATCATGAATCAGAATCACATACTGGAGAAATAAGAGTATTCTCTCCTGGAACAAATGCTAGAAGCTCAATGTATTTTGCATTGGATCAATACATCCTAACTCACTGGCTGGTGCCAGGGTCCAGACCAAAAAGGCTATGAATTTTGGAATAACTGTTGGAGAGGGCTTAAAAAGGAAAAGAAAGGCTAAGCTAGTAAATTCACATTAATAACAATCTTTACTTGGCATTTATAAGTGTCAAGCTCTGTGCTAAGTATTCCAAATAGTATCTCAAAAACTCTATGAGGTTGTTTTCTGTTCCCCAGATACATCATCTGTAAAATAAGATTATATTAGCATCTCCATTACAGCATCATTGTGAGGACTAAATTAATGAATACATGTCAAATGCTCAGGAATGGACCCAGTACATAATAGACAGGCAATAAGTATTAGTGATTATTTTCTCCTTTTATATATGAGAAAACTATGGCTTAGCCATGCTGAACAAAGTTGCCCAAAATAGCCTTGTTAAGTGTGAAAGTGGGTTTGAATCCCTCTGTTTGGAGAGCCATGCTGTAAATTCCACCACACTCCAGTTTCCCTGTGATTTCCTGTGCGCCTTTCAAATGTCAGGAAACAAGGCTTCTAGATCCTTCCCACCTCACTCCTAAAAAAGCGCACTTGGTCCTCCTAGACTTGATTACCTCTGCCTACTCCAAAACATGTTGGTGGTGGTGATGGTTTGTGGCTAAGTCGCGTCTGACTCTTGCAACCCCATGGACTGTAGCCTGCCAGGCTCCAAAATATAGAAAGACCATTTACTGAGAGAGAGAGAGAGTACGTGAAGTTTATTATCAAGAGCGTTAACAGGAATCAAGATAAACTTTCAGTGAAAACCATTGACGCTTTCATTAAGCACTGACCTAACCGCTGAAAAGCCCTTTGATGGATGTCTCTCCACTGTGGCTCCCGCAGAGGCCACCCAACTGCCTGCGACAGTAATGTAATCAGGTAACCTTTGTCTGTGACAAGCCCCAGGCTGGTGAATGTTCAAACACAACAAAAGGAGACGACTTCTTGATGGACACGTCTGTTGCGTGGATTGGCCTCACTGATAAAATCAGTCAAAACAAATCTGTTTATGCACCAACACATGCTTAGAAAGACTGTGTTTGGAAATTTTCTGCCAGATGTGATCTTTCCTGCTTTTTGCTTTGAAAGTCCTCAGTGTCATCTATCTTGCGATAAAGGAGGATGTTCAGAAAGAGAGTTCACTATACTTCTCAATCTTTAATTACATAAGATCACACTGAGAATCTGTTAAACAGCAGCTTCCGGGGCCGTAGGAGCAGAAATTCTGATTCAGTTAGTTTAGAATCAAGTCAAAGATTATATATGAGCTAAGTCGCTTCAGTCATGTCCAGCTCTTTGCAACCCTGTGGACTTTGCGACCCAGAGAACCCGCTGGGCTCCTCTGTCCATGGGATTCTCCAGGCAGTGGGTTGTCATGCCCTTCTCTGGGGTATCTTCCCAACCCAGGGAACGAACCCAAGACTCTTATGCCTCCTGCATTGGTAGGCAGGTTCTTTGCCACTAGCGCCATCTGGGAAGCCCCATGTATATGTATATATAAAATTTTAAAGTACATTTTATTTTTTAAAAACCATGCCAGAGGTGTCCCTGGGCTTTTGACACAGTAGGATGTGGGGGAAAAAATGGTTGACAATGTTTTTAATAAGATATTAATAAAAGTGAAGTGCAAGTTGCACAGTCATGTCCAACTCTTTGCGACCCCATGGACTATACAGTCCATGGAATTCTCCAGGCCAGAATACTGGAGTGGGTAGCTGTTTCTTTCTCCAGGGGATCTTCCCAACTCAGGGATCGAATCCAGGTATTCCACATTGCAGGTGGATTCTTTACCACCTGAGTAAATTCATTAATAAAAATGAATACAGAGAATATGAATTCCACATGACCTTTTAAAGTGAATGACTTGATATATACAATCTTAGGTAGAATGTATATTCCTAGGGGCAAGCACTGATCTTGTCACTTGATATTCCCAGTGTCTGGTATGAGGTGACTGTTAGGTATTGCTGAATGTAGGAAGAATAAACAGTAATCTGAGGGTCTTGTCTCATTTCGGTATCCTTGGTTTTGCTTTGCATTCAGTGAATAATCCTTAATAGAGATTCCATATTTGCAAAAATGGTATAAAACAAAGGTATCATTGAATAGATCAGATCAGTCGCTCAGTCATGTCCGACTCTTTGCAACCCCATGAATCACAGCACGCCAGGCCTCCCTGTCCATCACCAACTCCTGGAGTTCACTCAGACTCACGTCCATCGAGTCAGTGATGCCATCTAGCCATCTCATCCTCTGGCGTCCCCTTCTCCTCCTGCCCCCAATCCCTCCCAGCATCAGAGTCTTTTCCAATGAGTCAACTCTTCGCATCAGGTGGCCAAAGTACTGGAGTTTCAGCTTTAGCATCATTCCTTCCAAAGAAATCCCAGGGCTGATCTCCTTCAGAATGGACTGGTTGGATCTCCTTGCAGTCCAAGGGACTCTCAAGAGTCTTCTCCAACACCACAGTTCAAAAGCATCAATTCTTCAGCGCTCAGCCTTCTTCACAGTCCAACTCTCACATCCATACATGACCACTGGAAAAACCATAGCCTTGACTAGATGCACCTTTGTTGGCAAAGCAATGTCTCTGCTTTTGAATATGCTATCTAGGTGGTCATAACTTTCCTTCCAAGGAGTAAGCGTCTTTTAATTTCATGGCTGCAGTCATCATCTGCAGTGATTTTGGAGCCCCTAAAAATAAAGTCTGACACTTTTTCCACTGTTTCCCCATCTATTTCCCATGAAGTGGTGGGACCAGATGCCATGATCTTTGTTTTCTGAATGTTGAGCTTTAAGCCAACTTTTTCACTCTCCACTTTCACTTTCATCAAGAGGCTTTTGAGTTCCTCTTCACTTTCTGCCATAAGGGTGGTGTCATCTGCATATCTGAGGTGTTTGATATTTCTCCCAGCAATCTTGATTCCAGCTTGTGCTTCTTCCAGCCCAGCATTTCTCATGATGTACTCTGCATAAAAGTTAAATAAGCAGGCGTCAAAGGCTTTGGCATAGTCAATAAAGCAGAAATAGATGTTTTTCTGGAACTCTCTTGCTTTTTCCATGATCCAGCGGATGTTGCCAATTTGATCTCTGGTTCCTCTGCCTTTTCTAAAACCAGCTTGAACATCAGGAATTTCACGGTTCATGTATTGCTGAAGCCTGGCTTGGAGAATTTTGAGCATTACTTTACTAGCATGTGAGATGAGTGCAATTGTGAGGTAGTTTGAGCATTTTTTGGCATTGCCTTTCTTTGGGATTGGAATGAAA
Source organism: Bison bison bison (assembly GCF_000754665.1). Lineage (NCBI taxonomy): Eukaryota > Metazoa > Chordata > Mammalia > Artiodactyla > Bovidae > Bison > Bison bison. Next base: position 5,570,545 of record NW_011494706.1, read on the forward strand.
ACTGACCTTTTCCAGTCCTGTGGCCACTGCTGAGTTTTCAAAATTTGCTGTCATATTGAGTGCAGCACTTTCACAGCATCATCTTTCAGGATTTGAAGTAGCTCAACTGGAATTCCATCACCTCCACTAGCTTTGTTTGTAGTGATGCTTTCTAAGGCCCACTTGACTTCACATTCCAGGATGTCTGGCTCGAGGTCATTGAATAAGTTATTCTTAAACAGCCCCTGAACTACAAACTCCCAGCTTGGGGACATATTTCCATATGAACCACCGGCGAGGAAGATGGTCTATTTTCACGGCTTAGAGATGGCTTTCCAGCCAGCACCATTCAGGTTCAGTGAAGTGAACCACACTTCACTCAGGTTAGCACTTCAGGATAACCTTCCTATTTAACATCGCTATTGCTGCTGCTAAGTCACTTCAGTCATGTCCAACTCTGTTCAACCCCGTAGGCAGCAGCCCACCAGTCTCCCTTGTCCCTGGGATTCTCCAGGCAAGAATACTGAAGTGGGTTTCCATTTCCTTCTCCAATGCATGAAAGTGAAAAGTGAAAGGGAAGTTGCTCAGTCATGTCTGACTCTTCGCAACCACATGGACTGCAGTCCACCAGGCTCCTCCATCCATGGGGTTTTCCCGGCAAGAGTACTGAAGTGGGGTGCCATTGCCTTCTCCAAACATTGCTCTTAGCTTCAATGAATTGAGAAGACAGGGGCTTTGAAGACCCTTTCTGTGCCTGGTTCCCCAGGAAGTTGCCATACGCAGGACACATGTCTTGTTCTTAGGGTCAGCCTCTTCCCAGCCTTTACGATGACATCATGAGGAAAGAAGCATTGTGAAGGAACTAACTCCTGAGCAGCAAACCTGAGTGCAAGTCTGTGATGAAACACTCTGGTCTCCTATTCTTCCTCCTCTCAACTTATACCTAAAAGACTTCACATAATTTGAAGAAGTGAAGTCGCTCAGTCGTGGCCGACTCTTTGCGACCCCATGGACTGTAGCCTACTAGGCTCCTCTGTCAATGGGATTTTCCAGGCAATAGTACTGGAGTGGATTTCCATTTCCTTCTCCAGGGGATCTTCCCAACCCAGGGATTGAACCCGGGTCTCCCACACTGTAGACAGATGCTTTACCGTCTGAGCCACCAGGGAAGTCTGTCTTCTATTCTTCCTCCTCTCAACTTAGACTTAAAAGATTTCACATAATTTAGGGGTAAGAACAGAGAGAGGAAAGAAAACTTATAGGTAGGTATGGTTTTCCCTTTGTGGTTATTTAGTCATTCAGCATGTCCAGTTCTTTGTGACCCCTTGGACTGTAGCCCACCAGGCTCCTCTGTCCATGGGGTTCTCCAGGCAAGAATACTGTGAGTAGTCCTTCTCCAGGGATCTTCCTGACTCAGGGATCGAACTCGCATCTCCTACATTGGCAGGTGGATTGTTTACCACTGAGCTACAGGGGAAGCCAGTGGTTTTCCCTATCCCTCTCTAACCTGTGGCAACCCTGGAGGCAAATAATATGGTCTTTTTAAATATGAGTAAATTACATCTCAGAGCCTTTAAACAACTTTCCCCAAATGACACCATCAATGAGAAGCTGAGGTGAGTTTGAATCCAAACCTGATAGGAGAGCACGTGCTCTCCATTCCCAAACACTTCCTCCCCAGCAGCAGCAAAGAACAACCACAGACACCTGGGGGATGTTAGGGATACACACAAAGAGGTTTCCTTTCTTAAGTTCCAGTTTTAAGTTCAAGTATATTTTCCATTCGGAGAAGGCAATGGCACCCCACTCCAGTACTCTTGCCTGGAAAATCCCATGGACAGAGGAGCCTGGTAGGCTGCAGTCCATGAGGTCGCTAAGAGTCAGACACAACTGAGCGACTTCACTTTCACTTTTCACTTCATGCATTGGAGAAGGAAATGGCAACCCACTCCAGTGTTCTTGCCTGGAGAATCCCAGGGAGGAGGGAGCCTGGTGGGCTAACGTCTGTGGGGTCACACAGAGTCGGACACGACTGAAGTGACTTAGCATAGCATAGCATAGCATATTTTCCATTTTCACAGTATAGATGTGTGAGAGTGAAGGTAAAAGAAGTGACTATTTACTCAACATTTCAAGTAAGAGAACACTCCAGGAAGATGAACCACACTTTTAATACCTATAGCAGATCAGAATGAATGTCACCCGAGGGTGAAGCCTGCCTTTAGCACTGGTGATTTATCCCTATTATCCCAACCTACAAGTCATCTCCAGTGGGAACGGAAACTTTAGGCCAGTAAATATCAGGAAAAGTAACTCCACTTCAGCACATCAACATAAAATCCTCACCTGGACATACTCAGCATCGAATTCAACTGGTTCATCAGTTCATCCAGTTATCTTTGGATGTAGCTTGTCTACTACTGCACTCAAATATTACACATTAAGTTACGCCATTCGAAGTTCAATGCAATAAATTATTCTTAGAGAGTAGAACTAATTAAAAAAAAGTTGGTTTTATTAGATATGAACTGTATATACTACAATGCTTCCACCTATTTATCAGCTCTGGACTTTCTGAAGTCAAAGGTAGAAAGCAGAAGAGGAAAAGATCAAGTTTATAAAATGTTTGGTAAGACATTATACCACAACCGGGGAAGCAAATGTTTCCTTTTGCTTGTGAATTGTCAGGTCTTAATTTCTAAGTTCAAAAGAACACTACTTTTAAATGAAGGACACGGTTCTGCATACTGTTTTTCAGCAGCAAACACAGGGATGGAGACTTTTGTTTTGAATCAGTGTTTTCATTACCTTTGGATCAATACCCCAAAGAGGAATTTCAGGATCATATACTAGTTCTATTTTTAATTTTGGGGGGAAATTCCACATTGCTTTCCATAGTGGCTCTATCAACTTACATTCCTACCAACCGTACGATAGGGTTCTCTTTTCTGTATAATCTTACCAGCACTTGTTATTTCTTGTGTTTTTTCATGATGGCCATTCTGACAGGTATAAGGAGATATCTCCCTGAGGTTTTGATTTGCATTTGCCTGGTAATTAGTGAGGTTGACTCAATGTCCATTGGCAGACGAATGGATAAGAAAGCTGTGGTACATATACACAATGGAATACTACTCAGCTATTAAAAAGAATGGATTTTAATCAGTTCTAATGAGGTGGATGAAACTGGAGCCTATTACACACAGCTAAGTAAGTCAGAAAGAAAGAAAAATACCAATACAGTATATTAATGCATATATATGGAATTTAGAAAGATGGTAATGATGACCCTATATGTGAGACAGCAAAAGAGACACAGATGTAAAGAACAGACTTTCGGACTCTGTGGGAGAAGGAGAGGGTGGGATGATTTGAGAGAATAGCACTGAAACATGTATATTATCATATGCAAAACAGATCACCAGTCCAGGTTCGATACATGAGTCAAGGTGCTCAGGGCTGGTGCATTGGGATGACCCTGAGGGATGGAGTGGGTAGGGACGTGGGAGGGGGGTTCAGGATGGGCAACACATGTACGCCCATGCCTGATTCATGTGAATGTATGGCAAAAACCACCACAATATTTTAATTAGTCTCCAATTAAAATAAATTTAAAAAAGAAAAAAATTAGTGAAGTTGAGAACCTTTTCATGTACCTGTTGGCCATATGTGTATCTTCTTTGAAACAAAATATTTAAATCCTCTGCTCACTTTTAATAAGATTGTTTTAGTTTTTGGTATTGAGTTATATGAGTTGAAGGGTATATATTTTTACAGAATATGCTTTTAATGTACTTGACCTTTCATCTAATACTCAGTGTTTGGGCTCCATTTCCCTACACCACAGCCTAGAAATTGTCTCTAGGGGAAGAGTCTTTATGTATGTGGGACTCACCTGGTGAGGTGAACCAAGGATTGGGGCTCCGCTTTGGCTTCTGTCCTATCACTGCAAACAGTGATTTTATGATTTCTACAAGTTTTGTAGTTTTATAGAATGGGAGCAAAAGTCAGATACCAATTACTTATCATGGTTGAGATCATAAATTTGCTTGGATGGTCTTAGAGCAACACACACAAAAAACCTGAGCTATTTTAAAACTACATTTATTGCTAGACTTTTGATAGAGGAAAATCTCAGGGGTAACTATAAGCATTTCAAAGATATTTTATTTTCCTGAGGATTTATCAATTTAATTAAAATCTTATTTGAGAATAGTCAACTGACTTCAGTCATCACAGTGAATAATTATAAAATAAAGACTAACAGACCAAAACAAGCCTAGGTGATCATTATTCTCATAAGCTTCTATCTAATTGAGTTCTTAAAAATTCAGAGTCATTGTCCTATATAAACAATGTTGGCCTTAGCAGTTATTTTACCAAAAATTAAGTTAAGATTTAATAGAGCATTTTTAGGACATACAATTTCTTTGAGTCAATAATGTCCCATGTGCCAACTGGCAGTTAAGAAGTTCCATAAAACATTTCTGATCACTACCCCGCCACCACCCCAATTAGGGCTTCCCAGGTGGCTCTAGTTGACTCATTGGAAAAGACTCTGGTGCTGGGAGGGATTGGAGGCAGGAGGAGAAGGGGACAACAGAGGATGAGATGGCTGGATGGCATAACCAACTCGATGGATGTGAGTCTGAGTGAACTCTGGGAGTTGGTGATGGACAGGGAGGACTGGTGTGCTGCGATTCATGGGGTCGCAAAGAGTCAGACACGACTGAGTGACTGAACTGAACTGAGGTGGCTCTAATGGTAAAGAACTCACCTGCCAAGAGAGGAGACTTAAGAGACTCCCATTCAATCCCTGGGTTAGGATGATTCCCTGGAAAAGGACATGGCAACCCACTCCACTATTCTTGCCTGGAGAATCCCATGGACAGAAGAGCCTGGTGGGCTACAGTTCATAGGGTCACAAAGAGTCAGATGCGACTAAAGTGACTTAGCATGCACCCTCCAATAAGATTAAATTTCTGGAAGAGAATTCTACTGCCCAATTCATATGCCTTCATCTCCACCCATAAACAGAGGAATTAGCCCCTTCACCTTGGCCATGTATAGAGGAATCAATCCTGTGTGTGTGTGTGTGTGTGAGCGTGCGCGTGCATGTATTAGTCACTCTGCCGTGTCTAACTGTTTGCAGTCCCATGGACTGTAGCCCACCAGGGTTCTCTGCTCATGGGATTCTCCAGGCAAGAATACTGGAGTGGGTAGCCATTGCCTTTTCCAGTGGATCTTCCGAGCCCAGGGATCAAACCCAAGTTTCCCACGTTGCAGCAGATTCTTTACCATCTGAGACACCAGGGAAGCCCCAATATCTTGCTTATGTCCCAAAACAATCTTAGGCATCTTGAAATACAGGCACAAATGCAAGAGAATCATGAACTAGCGACCAACAAATTTTTAGTAACATGGCCAGAAGAATATATTTGTAAGGAAATATTTGGTGAAATACTTATTTCACCAAATGACCCTGGCATGTTCTGTTGAAACAGTTGGTGAGAAAATTGCTCAGAAATATGATAACAGGTATGATAATATGATAACAGCACTTCCATCATGGTGATACTTACTTGGACTTAGGTATTTCAAGAGCCAAAAGCTTCAGCTCCTCTATATTCTTTAACCTTACATCCTCGCCAGTTGTATGTGCTTGTGATATGAAAGAATCTTTTAATTTCCTGTTCCTTTCAGGAAATTTTTGTGTGTGTCTGTATCTACATAGATGTAGACATCAAATCCGGATGTCATTTGGACATCAAGTCAAGAGGTCATTTGGAGTGAGGCAGAAGATCATAGCTACTGGAAGCAAACACTCACGTGTTACACTAGCATAATCAGTGCATAACCAATGCCTGTGATCAGAGTTTTATGGTCTCAATGATAAGCAATAAGAAAACCAATTTTCCATTTAAAACTGAATCCCAAATGGTCATGTTCAGTGTCATATCAAAGTAGATTTTAGGCTGCTTTAAATTTATATTCAAAATAATAGTTCTTTATCTTTTTTTGCAGTATTACTCGTGGGACTTCCCCCAAAGTACATATCTATCTAAAAGGCAGCCCCAGCCAGCGTTGAGAGTTAAGTTGCTAGGAGAGAGGACATTTTGGACACAATCCCCACTAACAGAAGTGATTCATTTTACTTTGTTGACCAGCAACAGTTCTGGTTCTTACTGTTGGCTACATGGAGAACAATCATCACAGGACACTTGGGTTGAATTTGTTGAAAGTAAAAACTAATGGAGTAGGTGAGCCAGGACTCCATTATGTACTGAGTAGTGAATGACCTTGAGCCACTCACTCAAATACAGGGGCTTGGTTTCTTCATGTGCAAATGAAGTCTCTTCTTGGAGGTCCCTTCCAGTTGTAACTTCTCACATTCAGAACTTGAATATGTATATTCAACATATATATTCTGAGGGGAATTCATTTTTTAGGTATTATGTTAAGGACTAAGTATAATGACCAAGTTTTTTAAGCATAAATCTCTTAAATTATTTCATACTTGGTCAAATCAGTTCTATCTCCATATTCAACACACAAATATGCACACACACACACAATAAACATCTACACCAGTAATAATCATCACTAGATTAATATAATAATATTGAGGATATAATAACATTGAGGGACCCCAACAAACAGAGGAAAACAACAGAATGGGAAAGACTAGAGATCTCTTCAAGAAAATTAGAGATACCAAAGGAACATTTCATGCAAAGTTGGGCACAATAAAGGACAGAAATGTTAGGGACCTAACAGAAGCAGAAGATATTAAGAAGAGGTGGCAAGAATACACAGAAGAACTGTACAAAAAAGATCTTCACGACCCAGATAATCACGATGGTGTGATCACTGACCCAGAGCCAGACATCCTGGAATGTGAAGTCAAGTGGGCCTTAGAAAGCATCACTACGAACAAAGCTAGTGGAGGTGATGGAATTCCAGTTGAGCTATTTCAAATCCTGAAAGATGATGCTGTGAAAGTGCTACACTCAATATGACAGCAATTTTGGAAAACTCAGCAGTGGCCACAGGACTGGAAAAGGTCAGTTTTCATTCCAATCCCAAAG
>NW_011494706.1:5577711-5577798 GCF_000754665.1 Bison bison bison
GCATTACTTTGCCAACAAAGGTCCGTCTAGTCAAGGCTATGGTTTTTCCTGTGGTCATGTACGGATGTGAGAGTTGGAGTATAATGA
>NW_011494706.1:5578405-5581956 GCF_000754665.1 Bison bison bison
TCAGACTTTATTTTTAGGGGCTCCAAAATCACTGCAGATGGTGACTGCAGCCATGAAATTAAAAGATGCTTACTCTTTGGAAGGAAAGTTATGACCAACTTAGATAGCATATTAAAAAGCAGAGACATTACTTTGCCAACAAAGGTGCATCTAGTCAAGGCTATGGTTTTTCCAGTGGTCATGTATGGATGTGAGAGTTGGACTGTGAAGAAAGCTGAGCACCGAAGAATTGATGCTTTTGAACTGTGGTGTTGGTGAAGACTCTTGAGAGTTCCTTGGACTGCAAGGAGATTCAACCAGTCCATTCTAAAGGAGATCAGTCCTGGGTGTTCCTTGGAAGGCCTGATGCTAAAGCTGAAACTCCAGTACTTTGGACACCGGATGCGAAGAGTTGACTCATTGGAAAAGACTCTGATGCTGGGAGGGATTGGGGGCAGGAGGAGAAGGGGATGACAGAGGATGAGATGGCTGGATGGCCTCACCAACTCGATGGACATAAGTTTGAGTAAACTCTGGGAGTTGGTGATGGACAGGGAGGCCTGGTGTGCTGCAGTTCATGGGGTCTCAAAGAGTCAAACACGACTGAGTGACTGAACTGAACTGAACATATAAGCAGTTTAATTATAATATGTCTAAGGAAATCAATACACAATATTACAACTAGCATTCTTTAACTTATATGCTTGTCTTTTAAGGGAAAGATAAAAATTATCAGGGTTTTGTATGATTTATAAAGAAATAACCAATTAAAAATTAAAACTGGATGTATACATGTGTTCATTTTATTAAAATTCAATGAGATATAGAATTAGGACTTAGTACTTTTCAGTTTATTTCAATAAAAAACTTTAAACATTTTTAAAATTCTGGAACTCAGCCTCTTAATTACATCGATCAATAATAAGGTTTCTGTTCAGAGGCCATTGAAAAATTAACTATGTCACAAAATCACATTATATAAAGAAGTTATGGCGCTCATATTTGGATAGATGTTAAAGGGTATAGATAATGCCATAGAGCAGTGAAATTACTTGCAACTGGCAATTATGTTTCATATGCAAAATTATGCTGAGAAATTTAGGATCTCTCTGTTAGAAACATGAACATAAAAAAATTTCAGAGATTTCAATAAAAAATCGTCACCATACACTGTATTGCAAAGTCACTACCATACTTCAGCTTAACTAAAATGATGTTTTGGTGTTAAACAAGAAAAAAAACACAAAGGTTTAACACACTTTGGGCTGGGTCCTTGGCAAAGTAAAGAGTCTCTCTGTTGGATAGCTTCTCTTTTTTAAAGGAGGCTTAGAGAGGGAGAAGAGACTCATAAATCATGTTTCTGGCCTCAGAACGGCCTTTTACGAAAAGTAAAAAACCCTGTTATTACTAGCAGAGAGCAGAGATAGTGGAAAATTATGCCCACATACATTTGAGTCAATCTGGGAGGGCTATCCAACTCGGACTTTACCATAAGTATGCACTATTTAAGACTGAAGATCTAGGGTGTTTTCAGTGTGGGACAAACATCTCCATCTCTCAGGCTCCTTTCTGCAGTGGGGTCCAGACCAGTTTGGGGACTTGAGGTCATCTCTGCAGTCATCAAGAGGGGCGCTATTGCCCCGATCTGTGCAGGAGTTCTGGGCTCTTTATCCTCTCTGGATGTACGTGTAGACCAGTAGCTGCTTTGGTTTGTTGCATGAATGGCAACAGACACCCTGAGGTTAATTATGCAATACACCATGACTGAGCATGCATCAGCAGTGATTAACCCCACCTCAAACTTGTGCTGGGAAGTAAGAGGTGAGACTGATGGACTCGATGTCCTGAAAGTGAGTTAATATCCTCCAAGAGCTGAGGTCTAAAATGCTACCTCATGGCTGGTGACACATACAGGGAGAGGCCCCTTGGTGGCTATTTCACTTCAGAAACACATTTGCAGGAAGTATAGCATGCATGCAAGACCTTCTTGGAACTAGAATGAGTGTGCAAATGATGTCACACTGCAACAACTTTGGTGATGCTTTTCCTGAACAGCAAGGAAGAGCGGGCATCTATTATTAGGCACAATATATGGATGACAGTATGAGAGATTAAGCACCTCAACCGAACATCACACACCACTAAAAAGGAAACTAACTGAAGAGATGATGAATTCACAGAGAGCAGAGGTTCACATAGGCAGCAAGATGGTGCCTCCGTTAGAAGTTAAAGGACAATGCAAAGCCAAAGAATTGAAAGTTTATTTTTATAATAATGGAAACTTCTGAATGTAATTTGAGGAAATTGACCTAGTGTTTAAAGGGGTTACTCACAGCAAAGAACAAGATTGGGAGAGAGAAATTACTACCTATACAGGTAGTATAAAAACTGGCAGGTAAATACTCTTTGAGCAGTTACTATAGTCCAAAACCTCCACTGTGGACTTTGCATGTATTGCCTCCATGTTAGCTAAAAGGGGCTTCCCTGGTGGCTCAGCCATAAAGAATCTGTCTGCCAATGCAGGAGATGCGGGTTCAGCTCCTGGGTCAGGAATATCCCCTGGAAAAGGAAGGAAATTCCCCACTCCAGTGTTCTTGCCTTGATGGACAGAGGAGTCTGGCGGGCTACATAGTTCATGGGGTTGCAAGAGCTGGACATGACTTAGCAACTAAACTACCACTATCAAGGTAAAAGGGAAGTGATACTGACTCCATTATATGAATAAAAAAATAAAATTATTGGCTAAAGGCTGTGCAAGGTCACCTTTAACTAAGTAGCAAAGCCTAGGCTTCAATCCACATCCACAGCTGTCCAGTGGTCATGCTTTAGTCTCCATGGGGTATTCTCACAAAGAGGAAGTAAAGTTGTTGAACTTGAATATAGCGACCACTTTAAATCAAGACACCATCATCATCATTTGTCTGGACTACCGAAGGAACTTTCTACCATTATTTCTGTTTTTACCTCCAACATTATCTATTGCTGTGCTGTGCTTCATTGCTCATTCATGTATGACTCTTTGAGACCCCATATACTATAGCCTGCCAGGCTCCTCTGTCCATGGAACTCTCCAGGCAAGAAGAATGAGTGGTTAGCCATTCCCTTCTCCAGAGAATCTTCCTGGAGAACCCAGGGATTGAACCCAATTCTCCTGCATTGCAGGCAAATTCTTTACCATCTAACCCACCAGGGAAGCTCAAGAATACTTGAGTGGATAGCTATTCCCTTCTCCAGGGGAACTCCCCAACCCAGGAATTGAACCAGGGTCTCCGGCATTACTTTGCCAACAAAGGTCCGTCTAGTCAAGGCTATGGTTTTTCCTGTGGTCATGTATGGATGTGAGAGTTGGACTGTGAAGAAAGCTGAGCGCTGAAGAATTGATGCTTTTGAATTGTGGTGTTGGAGAAGACTCTTGAGAGTTCCTTGGACTGCAAGGAGATCCAACCAGCCCATTCTGGAGATCAGCCCCGGGATTTCTTTGGAAGGAATGATGCTAAAGCTGAAACTCCAGTACTTTGGCCACCTCATGCGAAGAGTTGACTCATTGGAAAAGACTCTGATGGTGGGAGGGA
>NW_011494706.1:5582056-5588527 GCF_000754665.1 Bison bison bison
TTGGAGAAGACTCTTGAGAGTTCCTTGGACTGCAAGGAGATCCAACCAGCCCATTCTGGAGATCAGCCCTGGGATTTCTTTGGAAGGAATGATGCTAAAGCTGAAACTCCAGTACTTTGGCCACCTCATGCGAAGAGTTGACTCATTGGAAAAGACTCTGATGGTGGGAGGGATTGGGGGCAGGAGGAGAAGGGGATGACAGAGGATGAGATAGCTGGATGGCATCACTGACTCGATGGAGGTGAGTCTGAGTGAACTCTGGGAGTTGGTGATGGACAGGGAGGCCTGGCATGCTGTGATTCTTGGGATCGAAAAGAGTCGGACACGAATGAGCGACTGAACTGAACTGAACTCCTACACTGCAGGTGGATTCTTTACCAGCTGAGCTACCTGGGAAGCCCCTGTGTAACAAGTTATCCCAATTTTTAGCTGCTCCGAATGACAAACACTATCTCACACAGTTTCTGAGAGTTAGGAATCTGGGCGTCCCTAAGCTGGCTTGTTCTGGCTTTGAGTCATCAGGATGTTGGCAGGGATCATCTAGAATCATCTGAAGGCTTGAGCGTGGCTGGAGGATTTGCTCCCAGCCTTGGTTCCCTCAAACGGCTGTGGTAGGAGTTTCCAGTTTCTTGCCTCAAGGTCTTAAGTTCCTTGTAACATGGCAGCCGGCTTCCATCAGAGCAAACGATTAAAGAGCATGGTGGAGGCCACATTTTTTTTCTTGACTTAGCCTTAGAAGTGAAGCACTGTCACTCCCATTATGTCCTACTTTTTAGGAGAGAGTCACCAAGCCCATCCACACCCAAGGGAGGGAGAATTAAGCTCCATTTCCAGAAGCTGCTGCTAAGTCACCCCAGTCGTGTCTGACTCTGTGCGACCCCATAGACGGCAACCCACCAGGCTCCCCCGTCCCTGGGATTCTCCAGGCAAGAACACTGGAGTGGGTTGCCATTTCCTTCTCCAATGCATGAAAGTGAAAAGTGAAAGTGAAGTTGCTCAGTCGTGTCCGACCCTCAGCAATCCCATGGACTGCAGCCTACCAGGCTCCTTCATCCATGGGGTTTTCCAGGCAAGAGTACTGGAGTGGGGTGCTATTGTCTTCTCCATCCAGAAGCAATGGGTATCAAAGAATTTGCAGGCATACTTTAAAATGAGCTTATGCCCATCTTCAATAGATTTCTGTATGTTGCCATCATGATATTTTACTAACAAATTTCTTCCTTATTATTATTAACCTTTATTATTAATCTTTCAATGGTATCTCATTGATTTAAAGATAAAAACCCAACATCTTTGGTTCTATTTGATGTGGCCAGTGCCCCACCCTCCAAACCCCTCTAATGTCATCTATTTTTTCTTTGCTCTCCATTTTCTGGTCACACTCTCTCACTTTGAGCTCCTCCAATATGTCAAATTCCTTTTGATTCAGGGCCTTTGCACATGTTATTCCTGCAACCCAGAATGATCACCATTTTGCACTCACTTCTTCATCATTCACTTCTTAGTCCATAGGATCCTTCCTGAGGGGAGCTTCCTTGACTCTTTAGCCTTTATTGGCTACCCAGCTACAGCTCTTGTGATAGCCTGGACTTTCCATCCTTGGGGCTGATCACAGTTTATGACTACTCATTCATCTCACTATTTTCTATGGCTGTAACAGACTGCAGCTGTGTTCACTATGGAGTCCTAGCACTTGGTACAGGGTTTAGCCAGTGTTGTGTATGTGCGTGCGTGCTCAGTTGCTCAGAAGTGTCTGACTCTGCGACCCCATGGACTGTAGCCTACCAGGCTTCCCTGTCCTTCACTATTTGCTCAAACTCGTGTCCAATGAGTCAGGGATGTCATCTAATCTTCTCATCCTCTATCACTCCCTCTCCTGCCCTCAATCTTTCCCAGCATCAGGGTCTTTGTGTCCACAGTATTAATATGTCTTTATCTCGAAACTTAAATAAAGATCAAAAGAAAAGCGTACCATAAATGTGCATACAATGGGATATACCAACCATGGGAACTCCAGCAAGGGAAGCACAATTACAGGAAGATAAGGAAGGGATCTCGGAGAAGGCAATGGCACCCCACTCCAGTACTCTTGCCTAGAAAATCCCATGGACAGAGGAGCCTGGTAGGCTGCAGTCCATGGGGTCTCGAAGAGTTGGACACGACTGAGCGACTTCACTTTCACTTTTCACTTTTCACTTTCATGCATTGCAGAAGGAAATGGCAACCCACTCCAGTGTTTTTGCCTGGAGAATCCCAGGGACGGGGGAGCCTGGTGGGCTGCCATCTATGGGGTGGCACAAAGTCGGACACGACTGAAGCGACTTAGCAGCAGCAGCAGCAAGGAAGGGATCTATGTAATCAGAATTCTGCTGGCTAAATCATTAAAGAGATATAGCCCTAATCTTAATCACACTGATGGATTCATTTTTATATTTGGCAAAACTAATACAATTATGTAAAATTTAAAAATAAAATAAAATTAAAAAAAAATAAAAAAAAAATAAGATTAGGAACAGCTTTGGTTCTGAAATTTTAGCATATACACGCACACTTTAAGGTGATTCTGCAGGTAAGAGACTCATTATCCTTAGAAGTTTTATTCTGGTGTTTTCCCCCATCATCTGCTTGCAACTCCATCACCCACAAACTGATCTTAAAAGATACACATATGGCAGTGGTCTCTGAGCTGTAAGCTGTGGACAAGAATAGAGCCTAAAAAGCATTACTTCCCCAGTCTCATCCTCTCTGTTAACGTGACAAGGGTGAGATTACTGGATTAGAACTATTCCAAGTTTGGGAGTGTCTTTTGCAAGAGACTTTGCTTCATCTAGGTGAGAAAAGGCATCCACTGCTACTCATTGTGTTGTCAAACCCTTTGCACTCCTGGGGACTAGGGTGCTTGCCTTTCAGAGATCCATTCACAGAGCCTTGCAAGTGAGAAACAAAAACAGCTTGCTGGGAAATGAGTTCAGTCCCAGCAGCACAGCTCGGAGCTGGCAGGGAGGACAAACAAAGCTGCTGAGAAGAATGAAAGCAAGTTCAGTGTCTCATTATGGTTTATCTTGCCCCAGCCTCTCAAAAGCTCTTCTATTGTGTCCAGGCCTAAAAACCTCCAGTGATCTGACAAAGCCTCTCTAATTGGGTGCTTGCAGTTCATCTTATTTTTTATTGAAAAAAATAAGCTCATCAGCACTGTAGCCCCAGGGGTCCACATGGAACATGTTTATAAAGAGGTTTGTGTGTTTATTAGCATTACACAAAGCCCATTACACAAAAGCCTCAGAAAAGCATCAGACTCAGCAAGCTTCCAAACATGAACACTTGGTGTGACAAGCCCTAAGGCGTTACTAGTGACAGGCACCCGGGGCCCTGAGAAGGCTCACCTTTCCCTCAGCCCAGGTGACTTGAGTCAAGGGACTTGGAAGGGGACATGTCTCCAAAAAGTCACAGCCCTTTCTTTTGGGTAGAGGCTGTAGGAAACACATTTCCTTCAAAGCAAAACTTACGAAGCACCTACTATGTATCTGGCATGCTGAGTGATGTGAACATGCTGGCATGTGGACGTTCCCTGAGCACCAAAATAATCTATGAAGTAGACAGAGTTTCTGGTCCCACTAAGTCATGTTCATGCTCAGTCACTCTGTTGAGTCTGATTCTTTGCAACCCCACAGACTGTAGCCTACCAGGCTCTTTCATCCATGGGATTTTCAGGCAACAATACTGGAGTGGGTTGCCATTTCCTTCTCCAGGGGATCTCCCCAACCTAGGGATCGAACCCACATCTCCTGCATTGGCAGGTGGAGTCTTTACTGCTGAGCCACCTAGGAAGCCCTTCAGTTCAGTTCAGTCTTTACAAAGTCACTAATGTACAAAAAGATGAATGACTTGTTCCAGGTCCTACAAATAAGAGGAGCCAAAATTAAAAAGTATGCAAAACCAGATCTATTAAATCATGGAGTCTTTCTTCCTCCTACTAGAATGTATAGCCTCTTAAGTATAAATCACTACTTAAACAACAGCCCCTTTGAAGGTCTCATCCCAAACTAGAGTAGAGTAGTACAAGGAGACCAAGTGGCCTGCAGACCAGAGATTTGGTTCACGATCTGCCAGATCACCTGCTGGACCACCTTGCTGGGTTGTTTCTTCATTGGGATCAGGTTGGCTGTCCCCCTGAAGGAAGACTTTCAGCACTAGTCATGCATCAAGTGGGCTTTCCGGGGGTTCAGATGGTAAAGGATCTGCCTGCAGTGCAGGAGACCTGGGTTCAATTCCTGGGTCTGGAAAAACCCCTGGAGAAGAAAATGGCAACCCACTGCAGTATTCTTGCCTGGAGAAGTCCACAGACAGAGAAGCCTGGTCAGATACTGAGTGACTCACACACACACACACACACACACACACATGCATCAAGTAACCAATACATCAAGAACTAAGAAGATATAATGTTCCACAAGGATAAGCACAGTAGGAAGAAAGCCAAATTAATTTCAACTGTTGCCAGGGGTGTGCGGGGCAGGGGCGGGGGTGGGAGTGGGCGGAGACATCTCAGCAATTGATATCAAATGCCAACTATTATGAGACAGAGCACAAGAGCAAGTGACTTCTGGTTAAACCTGATCAGACTGATTCATAGAAACCATCAGGTAATTGTCTACTAATAGCAGCCGCCTGAAAGGCAGTGGAATGCTTGTAAAGAAGTCTCAGTTGTATCCAGCCCAAGCACTTTCCAACACCAGAAAGGAAAGAACAGATGTGACTATGCTAAATCTATGTAATTCCCATTTTTAATTATGGCACACAAGGGCGGTTGATTTGCATGTTCTTCTTGGTCTTTTCCTCCTCCTCCTGCCACTAAGGTACGTAATAAATGTTGAAGTAAGGCAAGGGTGAAATGCAAATAAGCAAAGATTGTATGACAGGGGCATGGTGTCCCGCTTCCTACGGCCAACTGAGCCCATTTCACTAAGATAGGAAAGAAACATTTTTACCAGTAAGGTGTAAGTGTGTTAGTTACACAATTATGTCCGACTCTTG
Organism: Bison bison bison; assembly: GCF_000754665.1. Taxonomy (NCBI): domain Eukaryota; kingdom Metazoa; phylum Chordata; class Mammalia; order Artiodactyla; family Bovidae; genus Bison; species Bison bison. The sequence goes on from NW_011494706.1 coordinate 5,587,091, forward strand.
GCCACCCCATGGACTGTAGCCCGCCAGGCTCCTCTGTCCATGGAATTCTCCAGGCAAGAATACTGGAATGAGTAGCCATTTCCTTCTCCAGGGTATCTTCCATACCCAGGGATCAAACCTGAGTCTCCTGTTTTGCAGGCAGACTCTTTACCATTTGAGTCACCAGAAAACAAGACACAAACGGGAGCCTGATTAACCCAATGTTCACCAAAAACATGCTAAGGTATAAACCCATTCCTTGAATATTTCTTGCTAAATTGAGGTTCGGTTTTTTGCACTGCTTCTGCATAAATGAAATAAACATTTTTGAGTAGGCCACTACCATCGGTCATCTGTTTGCAATCAAAATAATTGGTACAGAGTCAAAATAGACTTTTCTTCATATTCCATATGCTAGTTGTATGTTAGCAAAAGCATTAGTCATTCAGTCGTGTCTGACTCCTTGGGGTCCCATGGACTGTAACCCGCCAGGCTCCTTTGTCCATGGGATTCTCTAGGCAAGAATACTGGAGTGGGTTGCCATTCCCTCCTAAGGGTATCTTCCCCACCCAGGGATCGAACCCAGGTCTCCCACATTGCAGGCAGATTCTTTACCATCTGAACCACCAGGGAAGCCCATATGTTAGGAGACCATCTGCAAATTATGATGCTGGCAGCAGTCACTGCAGAGGAAAGCAGCAAGGTATAATCAGCATAGGTGTCATTTTAAGGAGTCTAAATCCATTTGTTTGTTCCAAATGTGGGTTTGCCTTGGGAAAGACCCGAGGCATTTTTTTATTTTAAACCAAGATGGCAAAGTATAGCCCAAGGACCAAATAGGGCCCTCTTCACCTATTTTTATAAATAAAGTTTTATTGGGACAACAATGATACTCATTAGTTTTTGTAATATTATCTGTCTGCTTTCAAGCTATGAGAGCAGACTTGAGTAGTATTGAGAGAGATACGCAATGCTGAATGTATTTACTACCTAGTGCTTCATGAAAAAGTTTGTCTACTCCTAATCTAAACTATGCCCAATTCTACTTCAAATTCTACATCATCAGTTCAGTTCAGTTCAGTTGCTCAGTCATGTCCGACTCTTTGCGACCCCATGAATCGCAGCACACCAGGCTTCCCTGTCCATCACCAACTCCCGGAGTTCACTCAGACTCACGTCCATCGAGTCAGTGATGCCATCCAGCCATCTCATCCTCTGTCGTCCCCTCCTCCTCCTGCCCCCAATCCCTCCCAGCATCAGAGTCTTTTCCAATGAGTCAACTCTTCGCATGAGGTGGCCAAAGTACTGGAGTTTCAGCTTCAGCATCATTCCCTCCAAAGAAATCCCAGGGCTGATCTCCTTCAGAATAGACTACACCCAAACAAATCAACAAAGCTTACTATTGTTGTTCGGTCAATTAGGTGTGTCAGACTCTGCAACTCCATGGACTGTAGCATG
>NW_011494706.1:5588627-5588810 GCF_000754665.1 Bison bison bison
TGGAGCTTGCACAAACTCATATCCATTGAGTCAGTGATACCATCCAACCATCTCATCCTCCGTCATCCCCTTCTCCTCTGCCCTCAATCTTTCCCAGCATCAGGGTCTTTTCTAATGAGTCAGCTCTTCCCATCAGGTGGCCAAAGTATTGGAGCTTCAGCTTCAGCATCAGTCCTTCCAATG
>NW_011494706.1:5588910-5589415 GCF_000754665.1 Bison bison bison
GACCAACCTAGAGGGCAGATTCAAAAACAGAGACATCCTTTACCAAAAAAGGTTCGTCTAGTCAAGGCTATGGTTTTTCCTGTGGTCAGGTATGGATGTGAGAGTTGAACTCTGAAGAAGCCTGAGTGCCGAAGAATTGATGCTTCTGAACAGTGGTGTTGGAGAAGATTCTTGAGAGTCCCTTGGACTGCAAGGAAAACCAACAAGTCCATTCTGAAAGAGATCAGCCCTGGGATTCCTTTGGAAGGAATGATCCTAAAGCTGAAGCTCAAGTAATTTGGCCACCTCATGCGAAGACTTGACTCATTGGAAAAGTCTCTGATGCTGGGAGGGATTGGGGGCAGGAGGAGAAGGGGAAGACATAGGATCAGATGGCTGGATGGCATCACTGACTCCATGGGCATGAGTCTCAGTGACTCCAGATTTTGGTGATGGACAGGAAGGCCTGGCGTGCTGTGATTCATAGGGTCGCAAAGAGTTGGACATGACTGAGCGACTGATCTGA
>NW_011494706.1:5589515-5589621 GCF_000754665.1 Bison bison bison
GCATCAGGGTCTTTTCTAATGAGTCAGCTCTTCCCATCAGGTGGCCAAAGTATTGGAGCTTCAGCTTCAGCATCAGTCCTTCCAATGAATATTCAGGACTGATTTC
>NW_011494706.1:5589721-5599037 GCF_000754665.1 Bison bison bison
CAGGACTGATTTCCTTTAGGATGGACTGGTTTGATCTCCTTGCAGTCCAAGGGACTCTCAAGAGTCTTCTCCAACACCGCAGTTCAAAAGCATCAATTCTCTGGTGCTCAGCCTTCTTTATGGTCCAACTCTCACATCCGTACATGACTACTGGAAAAACCACAGTTTTGATTATATGATCCTCTTATGGGCAAACTGATATGTTCACCTCTCACTGAGTCATGTTAGGTAGAATCTTCCCTGGTAACATCTAACCAATTAGAAATTACGAGGCTGGGTGCTTGCATAGCAGTTCCAGGGTCATGGCCAACACCACAATCTTTCATGAAGCACATATGGACTCACGGCCCCTCTCCTATGGTTGTCTTCTCAGTGTTTTGGGCGATATATGACATATGAGGCCCAGTTTACATTATGACACAGCTGACATTCTGCCTGGACAAGACAGACTCATAAGAAACTAGTGCCGTCAAGATTTAAATTTTGGGATTAGCCATGCCAACAACCTATTCAGACTCACAAGTGTCTTAGGCTTAAAAAATATAACTATTATTTTGACTTGGCAGGCATTCTTTGCTTACAGTTACATGAAGACATTCCTACTTAAATGCTTTTCATACAGCAAGTTATTAATATATAAAATCTATAAACAACTATTTGTATTTAACATCAAGAGAATATTCAAACATGTTTAGTCTATCTATAAATTTTCCAGAGTTGAGCGGAAAAGATGAAAAACAAACAAACAAACAAAAACAGATACTTGAAGATCCCAGAGTGACCGCTGGGCATACTCTGCTCTAATGCACTGTACATGTCAGAATTTAGAGCTCCAGGACATTTGCTTTTTAACAAAAAAATTATTTAGTATTAGGGTATAGCTGATTAGGGCTTCCCTGGTGGCTCAGGGGTAAAAATCCCACCTGCAATGTAGGAGATGCGTGTTCGATCCCAGGGTTGGGAAGATCCCCTGGAGAAGGAAATGGCAACCCACTCCAGTATTCCTGCCTGGGAAATCCTATGGACAGAGGAGACTGGAGAGCTACAATCCACAGGGTCGCAAAGTGTCAGACCTGACTTAGTGGCTAAGCACACATGCAGAGCTGATTAACAACGCTGTGATAATGTCAGGTGAACAGCAGTGGGGCCTCAGCCAGACATGTACATGTGTCCACTCTACCCCAAACTGCCCTCTATTCAGGCTGTCATATAGCATTGATCAGAGTTCCGTGTGCCATCTAGCAGGTCCTTGTTGGTTATCTATTTTAAATATAGCAGTGTGTACATGCCCATTTCAAACTCCCAAGCTATCTCTTCCCTTCAATCCTTACTCCCCACCCTTCAGCAACCATAAGTCGGTTCTCTAAGTCTCTGAGTTTCCTTCTTCTTGGTAAGTTCATTTTTCTCATTTCTTCTTAGATTATACATATAAAGGATGTCATACAGTATTTCTCGGTCTGACTTACTTCACTCAGTTGTCACAATCTCTAGGTCCATGCTTGTTACCATTTGTAAATGGCATTACGTCTGGAATGACTGTGTTTTGAATGATACCTTCATTACTAGGAAACTGCTTACAACCAAGCAGGATATGACCAATGCTTCATACAATGTTTTGACTTCTCTATAATATTCTGATTGCACATTCATAAGAAGATAAGGGCTCTTGTTCGTTGAGAAAAAAAGAAACACATTTAAAACGTGGCATGTTTCTGGCAGTAAGAATTCTGCAAGGGTTCATGACATTTCCATGAAGCTGTCTATAAAGCACCACCTGTAAACCTCTTTGACACTATCTACACCCAAACATCCCAAAGGCAGTCAGAGGTGGAGGCTCTGGAGCCTCATTAACCTGACAGTGTCAGGGTTTTCAAATTCTCTCCAGCCTGAATATCCTAGGAAATTTCATGTATTCATCAATTCAACAAATATGTATAACATTTAAGGCAATGTTATGGATACAGAAATGGCTGGGAACAGGTCCTTGCCTCCAAGCACCTCAAAATCTATTTGTTTCATAAGGGCTAGTTTGAGCTGTGGGTTGAAAAATTCAGAACCTTTCTGTAGGAAATCAAATTGAACTGATCAGAAAATCATTTCTTAGGTGGAAAGGATTTTTCTAGATGTAAAGAGATTTTGTGCTGTTTTGAAAAGGCTGCAGTTTGTTTTTTGACCAATCTTCCTGAGATATGCAAGTTTAACATTTTTCCTGATAAATCCCTTATTGATTTCAAACAGTTCAGCCTAACGCAAGAATTTAATACTACTTTTTAAAAATGATAGGAAGATAGCTTTTGATAATTGTGAAACATCAAAGCTTTTAATAGTAAATGCTGTGTTATTTAAAGACAAAGAGGGAAAAGCAAAAATTCATAGCCCCTAAATGCAAGTGGATCCCGGAATAGAAAAAGGTCATTAGTGAAATAACTAGGGAAATCTGAATGAAGTCTGTAGTTTAATTTTTTTTTAATCAACTTGCCAAACTTTATTTTTTTTAATTTTATTTTATTTTTAAACTTTACATAATTGTATTAGTTTTGCCAAATATCAAAATGAATCCACCACAGGTATACATGTGTTCCCCATCCTGAACCCTCTTCCCTCCTCCCTCCCCATACCATCCCTCTGGGTCGTCCCAGTGCTCTAGCCCCATGCATTCAGTATTGTGCATCGAACCTGGACTGGCATCTCGTTTAATAGTATTGTACCAATGTTAATTTCTTAGTTTTGATAAATGTACCATGATTATGTAAAATGTTGGCATTAGGGGAAACTAGATGATAGAGTATATGTGTTAGTCGCTTAGTCATGCCTGACTCTTTGTGACCCCATGGACTGCATCCCAGTAGGATCCTCTGTCCATGGGATTCTCCAGACAAGGATACTGGAGTGGTTTGCCCTTTCTTTCTCCAAGAGTATATAGGAACTGTTCTCTTTTTGCAACTCTAGGTAAATCTGAAATTATTTTAAAACAAAACTACTGAAAAATTGTGTCAAGTTGTTGTTCAAAGTTATTTAGATTTTCTCATACTTTAGAATAGATGTGACAGAACTTTAACAGGAGCACCTGAAATTGGCCAGATAGATAAGGCATGATCTGGACTTTTTTTTTTAAAGTAAGAGTATGGAAGTATAGGTCTCCAGGGCTCTTTCAAATGTAGAATATACTACTCTTCTATGATATTTAAAGACAAAAGCATAAACTAGAGGGATCCTTTGGTTTATTCCAGTGCTTCTCAATTTATCCATCAATACATCCCTTATGGCCAGAGAGTTCACGTGCACCTCAGAGGGTATGGAGGTTGCCAGAAATGATACACCTCCAGACAGAAACTGTATTCGCCCAACTCAGGTTTAACTTTAAAAATTCATGCGACACATTATATTTTATATTATTTACTTAACTGTTCTCTTGAAGTTCTTATAAAATGGATGCTCCAAAAAACCAAAACCAAAAGTTGATTCTCTTATACATATATTAAAAAAGCTGATTCTATCATGTTGATCCAATGATATCATTTAATCTTTGCTTTACATGAAATTTGGTGAGGGCTGAGAGTGGGAAGAAGGGTGGACTACAGTTTCAAAAGCCTAGAGTTCCTGGCCTCACTGAGGTCACACCATTTGCTAAACCTCCATCACCTAAAGGAATGCCGGCTATGGTTTGCGCGTGTGGCTGTGCATGTGGGTCTGGGCCATGGAATGCCACACTCACTTTTCTAGTCACAAGATCCTTCAGTCAGGGAAGCTTCCATCCCAGATGGTCCCTCAGGAACTTTCCCTTTTTATGTCCCCTGCCCTTTTTATCATCTCTATTATTTTCCCCACAGGGAAAAGGGGAGGGCCTTTTTCAATACATCAGATTCAGTCAATTGAGCAGTCCAGGGGACTGGCTTGCATTTATAAAATGTTTTTCTCTCATCTTGTTTCACTGTAAGACCATTGTTATGGGATCTGAAACGCTGAATGGAAATAGGTGCCCGCAACAAGGGGAAGTGAATTCAACTGGATGACTTCAGGCAGTAACGATTTGCATGCAGGACGTCCCTGCTCGTTCAGTGGTTAAGGATCCCCCTGTCAAAGCAGGGGACACGGGTTCAATTCCTGGTCTGGGAAGATCCCACATGCCATGGGGGCAGCTAAGCTGAAGTGCCGCAACTGCTGAGGCCTGTGCACCTAAAGCCCGTGCTCAGCAACAAGAGAAGCCACCACAGTGAGAAGCCAGCACACCGCAGAGAGAGGAGTCCCTGCTCGCCGCAACTAGAGAAAGCCCATGTGCAGCAATGAAGACTGAGTGCGACCAAAAATAAAAATGGAAAAATAATAAGATTAGAGTGAAACTCTGATTTGAGAAAATCAGTCCCTAAATTCCATTTATATAATTAAAGGCAAGCCAGCTTGAATTATTTAGATAATCTCCCAATTTATGGATTGGATTGGCTTAATCATTTGATCTGAGATTTATTTCTCAGAGACCATTTCCATAATCACTCAGGAAGTTCAAGGTTTGCCAGTTTTTCTCTTCAATTTTGGTTGGTGCCTGAAATTAGTATAAGAACTATTCTACCTAGTACTCTATCAATTAATTAGAACTGCAATACCATGTACATGGATATAAACTGCAATTAACCCAAAGAACTAAGCATCTTAAATAGTAAATTGTACATCTATGTTCTAAAAAGTACAACAGGAAATCTAACACCCTATTTTCTGGTATGTGGTTAATTTTGTAACCACAGTTCCAAAAAGTATGTTTTATTTTTCTTTTCTCTTTAAGGAGAACCGAAACAAACAAACAAACAAGTCAGCCCATGTGGAAAAATCAAATCAGTCAACTCCACCTGTTCCCATGTAATTATACAAATGATACCAAATCTGATCCTCAGATCAAACTTACAAGAAACTTTATACAGACACATTCAGGAGGGGCATGTTAATAAAAGTCATGGAAGAGGTGTTGGTGATGTGGCACTGCACCATTTTAGAAGTGTCATTTATTTCCTATTTTGTCACAAAGTAAGTGTTTCCTCTATTTTTCCACTGATGCCCTTCTGAATTCATTTTTAAACATCTTTTAGAAATTGGAAAATGTATTTGCCAAGTTTACAATTTAATCATTTTCATGGGTTGTAAGTTTAAACCACAACTGTCTTTTCTACATGATATTTTTCTAATCCTAGCACACAGTTGAAAGGAAATTGTTAGATTTACCTATCCCCAGTATTCATGGAATATGCATTGGATTTGTCCTCTGTGGTTTTTCTTAAGTTTGTAGGAAAAGCAATGTGAATTTTAATTGGATCACATCATGTAGGAGATACAAAAGTTTTTAACATTTCATGCTATTCGGTAGAGTTTATGCTTGTTTTGCTGACGATAATATCTAAAATTGCTTTTGGAAGCATAAATGCAAAATAAAAATCTCTCACTTGATTTTTGAAAGTCACCCTACAAAAGACTACAGTTTATCTTCTGGAATCTGAAGATGAGAAAAAATGTCGCCCCAAATTGAAGTTAAACCATAACACATAAAACTTGATTTTGTAGTCCAGATATTCCTTCTCCCCTTTGCCACACACATATCCCTAATTGTATTAGCTGAGGATCTCCAAAAAAACAAGTAATAATTATATATATAATGTGTGTATATATATACACACACTAAGTCATTTTAGTCGTGTCTTGACTCTTTGTGACCCTCTGAACTGTAGCCCGTCAGGCTCTTCTGTCCATGGGATTCTCCAGGCCAGAATTCTGGAATGGGTTGCTGTGTCCTCCTCCAGGGGGTCTTCCGGACGCAGGGATTGAACCTGGATCTCTTATGTCTCTTGTACTGGCAGGCAGGTTCTTTACCACTAGTGCCAGCTGGGAAGCCTACATACATTACACATATACATAGAGGGTAGGGCGGTGCTCATGGGATTATGGAGTCTGAGAAGTCCCAAGATCTGCAGTTGGCAGTCTGGAGACCTAGGAGATCCAACGAACCCAGAAGCACTGAAGGCTGAAGGAGATGTCCCAGCTAAAAGACAGTCAAGCAGAAAGAATGAATTTTTTCTTATTCTGCTTTTTGTTCTATTCCAGCCTTCAACAGATTGGATGAGGCCCACTGACATTGGGGAGGGCAATCTGCTTTCATTCAGTGAACATGTTCGGGCCAATATCTGTGCACCCTATGGCCCAGTCAAGTTGACATTTAAAATTAACCATTCTACTGATCAAATCATGGTAGGATATTGTTGTCAAAGGTTGTCAGAGAGCTTGCAAGCTACCTTGATATCTAGTCTCAGAAGAGCTCTAATGAGAGACAACTCATGCAAAAAACTATAGCATCTATCATTTCTATGGTTTAGCATACTTACCTCCTGCTGTCCTCTGATTCCTTGGAAAATACTTCCTGCACTCTATCCGCTTCTGATGGGATATCAGTTATGCTTTAGTAATGGTCCGTCCCAGTACTCAATTCCCCTGGGCACACTGAGTATAAACAGAAGCCTATTTTGCAAACAGGACCAAGGAGAGTCTTGCCTGGGATTGACACACACCTACAGAGAAAAATGTTGCTTTCTTTCTACTGGCTTGCAAACCAGGATGGTGTGAAGCTGTGGTTGCAAGTGGCCATCTTCTCTGGTCACATGGAAGAAACTGTAACAAAAAGTAAAGAGACTCTCATGCAGAGATAAGACGAGACAAACAGAAATATGACATGGAGGGGAAGACAAACTATTCTGTCTGTCATCCCCTGTTCTTCAAAGAGAAGATTTGAAACTCTGGGTACACGGGCCTGAAGGCATCATTCCTGGACTTTTTTGTTAAGTGAGCTAATAATTTTTTTGTTTAAGTTCATTTGAATTGTGATCAAGAGAACCCTGACGGATACAAACTCTGCTTCTATGCTTCTATAAAAAATTCTTTATATTGATGCTGATACCCACATCCTGAGGATCGTCTGTCATTTGGTAGATTGCCCTTGTTGACCCAGCATACAGCTTTGGGTGGAGAGAACTGAGAGCCACAGGAGAGCATTATGATACTTGATCTTCCAGCAGAATTGGTCTTGGAGAACAGTGGAATGGCAGTGCCACAGCCCAGTTACCCCTTCCCAATAATAAGTCAACAAGCAACAAGACCGTAGGAAGGTTGCCTGGAACTAACACGATTTGAACTGCAGACATTTAAAGGCTGTAAGCCAATGGATACACCATTCATACTTCAGGAGGAATGATACCTAATCATTTCATACAAGGTAGCAGTTTTAGGACACAAATACTAATTAGATTTCCAGTAAGACTCCTCCCTACAAGAGGTCTAAAAGAGCATCACAGAGCCCCTGCTAAGTGTGATGAAAGATAAAATGCAAAAGGTGATTAGAGGCAAACAAACTTGAAGGCACTGTTGAGATCCTTTATGAACTCAGACCTCCACCAACATCTGAGAAATAAATCAACATCTGATTTCATAGCTATACGCTATTCGAGGGCTGAGACTACATGTTTTGTAAGCAAAGGTGTTACAATAGTTCTTTTGCTAATTAAAAGTATTTTGTTAAAAAGAGGTTTCAAAAGGCATAGGATGTCATCTGGGTCCCTCGGATGGGTCGCCGCCTCCTGCCTTCTGTCCCCCACCCCACATACCCTGCATCATAGCATAGCCTTTCATTAGAGCACACATTATTCAGTGTCCCAATTATAACATCAGCCACACAGCACAGCATTCTGCAAATGGTGGGCTGGTTGGATTGTGTTGTCAGCAATTTAATATAAGAAAAGACATAGAAATGGCTGTATAATCTGGAGGAGGGAGTCATTCTCTTTTGTTATAGTATAAAAACTTAAAAAATATTCTCAAGATAGATATTAAAAAGGAAAACGAGGAACCTCACTTCTTGGAATGACCATCTTCCCATTACAGATTTTGCTCTCTTATCCTTTTCAAACTTATTCCATATCTTTGCCCAAAAGGTCCCTGTGTAGCCAGACTAAGGAAGTCAAAGCTTTTCCATCTTCTAGAGAATCCTAGTCAGTATATATAATGACATAAAAAAAAAAGTCATCATTAAAAGTCAGATTTGGGTCAACATTTTTTTTCCCATGACTCATATATTTTCTCGGATGCTCCGGATCCACAGAATAACCCCAAATACTACATCTCTCAGTCATGGTGTTTGAATGGTACTAGCACAATTAGCAATCATCAACCCACACTCGATTCATTCATTACAGCTGAACTCCCTATACAGATAGACGTCACACTGAACAATGGCTTCACGTATTCCATCAGCTCTTCCACAGCACAGAGCTCTGGCAATTCACTCCCTCCAATGAGGTCCTCAGCACAACCCAGATAGTCTACCAGACTAGGACTCTAAAGGAATGCTTCCTCATGGATTCACTGCAAGTGATTTGAGAAGGTTCCTTATTAAAATGGGAAGATACAGCTCCAAAAGAATTCACTTCCCTTTCTGTAAACCTTGGGATTTTCATGTGGAAATAATCTATACAGATTTAATGTCCTCAGCATTTATTCATGTCTGTGGATTTCCTTCCAACACCCACACACATTTCCCACATCCTGCTTCTCTGGAAAAGCAGAATATTCTAGGTCTGCTCAGAGTGGAGCATAATGGAGTAATTGTTTCACGGTTTCCACCAGTTCAGTTCAGTTCAGTTGCTCAGTTGTGTCCGACTCTTTGCAACCCCATGAATCGCAGGACTCCAGGCCTCCCTGTCCATCATCAACTCTCGGAGTTTACTCAAACTCATGTCCATTGAGTCGGTGATGCCATCCAGCCATCTCATCCTCTGTCATCCCCTTCTCCTCCTGCCCTCCATCTTTCCCAGCATCAGGGTCTTTTCCAATGAGTCAGCTCTTCGCATCAGGTGGCCAAAGTACTGGCATTTCAGTTTCAACATCAGTCCTTCCAATGAACACCCAGGACTGATCTCCTTTAGGATGGACTGGTTGAATCTCCTTGCAGTCCAAGGGACTCTCAGGAGTCTTCTCCAACACCACAGTTCAAAAGCATCAATTCTTTGGTGTTCAGCCTTCTTCACAGTCCAACTCTCACATCCATACATGACTACTGGAAAAACCATAGCCTTGACTAGACGCACCTTTGTTGGCAAAGTAATGTCTCTGCTTTTAATATGCTGTCTAGGTTGCTAATAACTTTCCTTCCAAGGAGCAAGCGTCTTTTAATTTCATGGCTGTGGTCACCATCTGCAGTGATTTTGGAGCCCCCAAAAATAAAGTCAGCTACTGTTTCCCCATCTATTTGCCATGAAGTGATGGGACCAGATGCCATGATCTTAGTTTT
>NW_011494706.1:5599750-5620610 GCF_000754665.1 Bison bison bison
GGTGTATTCTTGCCACCTCTTAATATCTTCTGCTTCTGTTAGGTTCCTACCATTTCTGTCCTTTATTGAGCCCATCTTTGCATGAAATGTTCCCTTGGTATCTCTAATTTTCTTGAAGAGATCTCTAGTCTTTTCCATTCTGTTGTTTTCCTCTGTGTTTTTGCATTCATCCCTGAGGAAGGCTTTCTTATCTCTCCTTGCTATTCTTTTGAACTCTGCATTCAAATGGGTATATCTTTCCTTTTCTCCTTTGCTTTTTGCTTTTCTTCTTTTCACAGCTATTTGTAAGGCCTCCTCAGACAGCCATTTTGCTTTTTTGCATTTCTTTTTCTTGGGGATGGTCTTGCTCCCTGTATCCTTGCAATGTCATGAACCTCCATCTATAGTTCTTCAGGCACTCTGTCTATCAGATCTAGTCCCTTAAGTCTATTTCTCACTTCCACTGTATAATCATAAGGGATTTGATTTATGTCATACCTGAATGGTTTAGTGGTTTTCTCCACTTTCTTCAATTTCAGTCTGAATTTGGCAATAAGGAGTTCATGATCTGAGCCACAGTCAGCTCCCAGTCTTGTTTTTGCTGCCTGTATAGAGCTTCTCCATCTTTGGCTGCAAAGAATATAATCAATCTGATTTCAGTGTCGACCATCTGGTGGTGATATCCGGTTCCTATAGACTCTGCTTTCCAGTGGGCCCTCCAGCCCACTCTGCCCTTCCACCAAGTGGTGGCTTGCACTCTCCTGTAGTCCAATTGGACTCAGGTTCTTCCTCCCTTCCTCTCATATGGCTGGGTGCGTAGACCCTGACCCCTGCCACTTCTGGTTCCTCTTTCTCTTTTCTTATATGAATACCTTCCCATTGTTCCTTATGCTGTATGTCCTTTTTTTTTTAATTTATTGTGTTTTTTGGCTGTGCTGGGCATCGTTGCTGCATGGGCTTTTCTCCAGTTGCAGTGGGTGGGGACTGCTCCCTAGTTGCAGTGTGTGTGCTTCTTATTGCTGTAGCTTCTCTTGTTGTGGAACATGGACTCTAGGGCACACAGGCTTCAGTAGTTGTGGCTCACAGGCCCTAGAGTATGGGGCTCAGCAGTTGTGGCACACAAGCTTAGTTGCTCCTCGGCATGTGGAATCTTCCAGAACCAGGAATCAAACCCATGACTCCTATATTGGCAGGCAGATTGTTTACCATTGAGCCACCAGGGAAGCCCCTGTTTTGATCATCTGCCAGTTCATCACACATGGTTGAATTCTAATCCTCTCCAGAGTTAAACTAATGAATGTGTTCTCTCTTTTACCACAGAAGATAAATTGTTTTTTCCTTGACATCAAATGCCTTAAATAGCTACTTCAGAAACCCAAAGGGATAAAAGTAAGAACCTAAGCCAAGAAAACCCACCAAAACCACTCCCCACCAAAACAACCCAGAAACACTGTTACAAAGGGTCAAAATGTTGTCTCTCTCCTACTGAAACTTATTTTTCTATTTTCTCATATATTTGAATCTGATTTTTTCCCTTGAAGAGGTGGGCGAGCTTTCTACACTTTGAATTTACTTCTAAAGTATTAAAGTCAACATTACCAAACATTTTAAGGCTTGTTTTATAGTTTATAAACATTACTGAATTTAGTATACACATATGATTCAAAAGTAGTTAAGTAGACCCCAGATAAATACTCATTTATTCAACAAAATATGTCCTTATACCAGAAGAAGGGATAGTGACAAAAGGCCAACAATTTTTGAATATTCTATGGAAAATGGATGCTTTGGTGCAAGAAGGGATATGTATAAAACAGAAAGCTGGAATGGTATAAGTACGGAGTGGCATGGTCTAGATATAATGGTGGTGGAGGACAAGAGGAGAGGGATTTGAGAGTGGGTGTAAAATCAACAGCCTATGCTGATGGACAGGATCTTGGGTTTGGGCAGGACATAATTTCAAAAGTGTGAGGTGTCAAGGAACTGGAAGTTTCTGGATGTGCTAACTGGATGGTGAAAGTACTGTTCCTGAAATTAGGAAAGGGTGGAAGAGAGCATGTAGGGGAAGTAGGTTAGGAGTTTGGTTTTAGACAGGTTGAGTTTGAGATACGCCTCAATTCATCCCAAAGGAGATATCAGGCAGGCAGTTGGATGGATGTACACGTCTGGAAGTCAGATGAGTGATCTGTGCTGGAAATACAAACGTGGAAGTTGCCACTGTGTGGTTGTTAAGACCATGAAAATAGACGCGGCCATCTGGAGTGGAGTTGTAGAATGACAAGAGTCCCTGGGAAAGTGCTTCTGGAAGGAGAAACTATCAAAAGGGATGAAGAAGCTAGGGCCACACAGCTAGAAGGCATTGGGGGAGATTGCAATAAAACAGATAATAAAACAGATGCTCTAAATATAAAAGCAATGCAAATATGGCTAATGATACTAAAGTCACATAAAAGCTCTTTGTACTTATGGACATGGACTTAAAAGCTGTTTCTGTGCCTAGGTGATTGAAGTTACAGGAAACTGGAAGGGAGGAATGGAGAGCAGAGTGGTTGACATTATCCCAGTGCTTTAGAGACCTCACTGTATTTAACCCTCACAGTAACTCTAACAAATGAGGATGCTAACATTCAGGGAGGTAGACAAGAGGACTCGCCCAAATTCACACAGCGCTGGGAGGCAGCAAGAGCTAGAACTCAACACCCAAGGTTAGAGAGAACGGATTGAATTTGGTTGTCGATAATCTTTTTCTTAAAAATGAATGATGAAAATACTCTTTCTAAAAGTGACCTCAGAATAAATTTGCAAGTCACCTCTGAAATAATCAAAATAAAGAAATAACAGGTGATCATGTTCCATTAAAGACATTTTATTGATGTATGAACTATTTTTTGAAGGGTTGTTATAATACAGGTCATTATATACACCCTGCAATGTGGTCACCCTGCTTCCACTTTGCAGAGCCATCCCTTAGAACACTTTCAGCTGTATGATTGCTCTTGGTTATGCTGTTGTATTTATTTTCATAACTCTAAATGATATGTGGGTGGATACAGCCCAGTTACAGATGCTCATTCTCCCCTCTCTTCCTAGCCAATACAATTATATCATGGTTTTATAGAAAATCATGTTATATATCAGCATAACTTAGTATTTACTGTTCATAGAGACAGATGTAACATATTTATATTTTCTCTTCAGTTAATAACTGCCTCATTTAACTTGCATGCTTTTTAAGAAACCAATTCCTTTTTTAAGTCTTTATTGGATTTGTTACAGTATTGCTTCTATCTTTATGTTTTGGTGTTTTGGCCCCAAGGCATGAGGGATCTTAGTTCCCAGACCAGGGATTAAACTTGCACCCCCTGAATTGGAAGGCAAGCCGTCAACCACTGGACCATCAGGGAAGTCCCTTAATACACCCATGCTTAATTTCCCAGCCTAATTACCTCCTTAGTGTTGCTGTAAGCCAATGACTCGTTGTTTCAAAATACTGAAGCTTTTCAGCTAAGTCCTGTTCCCCAGCACTTTCATGCCTAGTTATGTTTTTATTCTCCTCTATTCACTTTCTGTCTCCCAGGTTTTCTTGGAGGGGTGCTCTTCTCTCAGGCTCTCACTGCATCCTCTTTCAAATGGAATCTATTATCAGAGGATGGAAAGCAATCTGATACCTGTCCAGAGTCATTGACACTTTGAGCACTGGTTCCCTCAGCTGTGAAATGTAAGACTTGTTTCCTGCAGCAGGCAGGTGAATAAAGGACAGAGGGATCCTATTTGCACCTTGAAATCAGTCTAAGAGGCCATCGTGTGTCACCGTGGGTGTTGGAGTGTTGCCTTGTCACTCTCATAAGCACTGGCATCTTGATTTAAGACAATAACTTAACTTTCCACAAGGACCTTCCCTCCAAAAGACGGGTACCAGAGTCATTCCTAGCTACCAAAATACTCAAGTGAAAACTGACTTCAAAACCATCTGTAAACTCTATATATTATTAATCTTTCATTAAACCAAATCATTCCTTAAAATGTAATTTATGTTCAGTAACTTGTTTTTCCTAGTTGTTTAAAGCACATTATAAATATTTTATAAGCGACTGCTGTCACTATTTCAGAAATACATCATCAGGGGATTTTACATTCATCCTTAGGAAAATCATTACGCAGTAAGTTTTAGAGCCAAGAAAACTGGTTTACAGTCACTATTCATTCGTCTTTGAAAGGACTATTGTGACTTTAGAAAAATCAAGCAATTTTAACTATGTAAACTGAAAAGATATGTTTAGATTGGATTTCAATTGGATTGTTCAATCTAATTGTCAATCACTCTAATAGAGACCTAGGCCGGACTTTATAAGGGATCCCATTATCTTGATCTAAAGACAGTGACAATCTCTGGCTAAGGATGGCACACAGACCACAGAACAGTAGGTGGATAAAGACTAAGTTGTCAGATCTCTTCTGATCAAATTCTACTAACAGAAATTCCCTGGCCTACCTGTAGGCTAGGTCAGTTACTCTCACACTGAGGTCCCAGCCCTGGCAGCACCAGAATCTCTTAAGAATTTGGTGGGAAAGTTCTGAGGCCCCATTGGAGACCTCCTAAGTCAGAAATTCTGTGAGCAGGGCCTGGATCCTTCGTTCTCAAATTTTAGTACATGGCACCATCTGGACACCCATTGCAGGGATCGACCCTAATGCAATAGTTCCAAGGCGACACTGGAGCTGCTGGGTCTGGGGACCACACTTTTTGAACTGATGTCCTAGACAAAAGAAATACCATATGAATTAAATGGGTTACTAAATGCAAGATGACTCTCTTTGTCCCATGAGTTTGTCAGGGGAACTTATCTGATTTCCTTTGGATGTGTGCACACTTAGGGAAGAAGAGGGGAGAGTCAATCCTGGAACACACACTCATATGACACCTACTCTGTGGCAAGCATGAGAAAGACAAGGACCATATCCTGGAGTTCACACACCAGCAGGGGACAATGACTATATATATATACACACAGACAAACAATACATTTTTTTTACTTTTTATTTTATATTGGAGTATAGCTGATTAACAATGTTGTGACAGTTTCAGGTGTACAGTGAAGGGACTCAGTCATACGTATACACGGATCCATTCTCCTCCAAACTCCCCTCCCATCCAGGCTGCCACTAACACTGAACAGGGTTCCCTGTGCTATACAGCAGGTCCTTGTTGGTTATCCAGTTAAAATACAGCAGTGTGTACATGGCCATCCCAAACTCCCTAACCATCCCTTCTCCCCATTCTTTCCCCCATGGCAACCATAAGTTTGTAAAACAATACATTTTAGTTATGGCTATTTTACAAGCTTTAGGGTGTCAAAATGAATAAGTGCTGTGCTAATGCAGTGTCTAAGAGGGAAACCTGACTATCTGGAGGAACAGACTTATAAACATGACTGTGGTGGGGAGGAAGGAGAGGGTGGGAAGTATGGAGAGAGCAACATGGAAACATACATTATCATATGTAAAACAGATAGCAAATGGGAATTTGCTGTATGACTCAGGGAACTCAAACAGGGGCTCAGTAGCAACCTAGGGGGGTGAGATGGGGAGGGAAGTGGGAGAGTAAACTATGACTGATTCCTGTTGGTGTTCGGTAGAAACTATCACATAATGTTTTATTGTAGTACAGTTCCTTAGGATAGAATTCCCACATGGATCTCACGAGATAAAAATCAAAGCATTAGCAGAACTCTACTCTTCCCTGGAGGCTCTAAGAGAATCTGCGTCCTCACCCTTCTCAGCTCCCAGAGTCTGTGCTCATCCTTGACTCATGGCTCCCTCCCTCTGTAGTCAATACCAACAACGCTGTATCTCTGTGCACGTGCCTTTCTTTAGGGTCTCATTGTCCTCTGACTCTCCTCTTTCTCCTCCTTCGTCCACTCTTAAGGATCCTTCAGATGACACTGGGCCCACGTGGATAATCCAGGCTGATTAAGGTCAGTTGATCAGCAACTGTATTCTATCTGCACTTATATCCCTAAGTGCACACGAGTGCACGCACATACGCACACACACACACACACACGAATTCTGGAGGTTAAGAATGTTGTCCTTTAGTTGCTAAGTCATGTCAGACTCTTGCAGCTCCATGGATTGTAGCCCACCAGGCTCCTCTGTCATTGGGATTCTCCAAGGCAAAAACACTGGAGTGGGTTGCCATTTCCTTCTCCAGAGGGTTTTCCTGACCCAGGGATCTAACCCGTATCTCCTACATCATCAGGTAGATTCTCTACCAGGGAAGCCTGGAAGTGAGGATACTATCATTTTTAACGAATGACATTTTGCTTACTACAGACGGCATGAACTTAGCAGAGGTAAAAGAACAGAAAGAACACTCTAAACACGTGTTGTTCCATAAACGACATACGCAGGTGGAGACCCAGGGCATGACAGGAGCATGGCATTTAAAAAGGTGAGCCAACTACAGTGGGATCTGAGTAAGAAAGTGAAGGAAAATATGGTGAAAGAGGAGGACGGCATTCAGGAGACAGGGTCGCCAGAAGACACACATTTGTAAACAAATGAATTATAATCGTAATTTTGACAGAGGAGATTAATGAAAACAAAAATAAGCCACCAATATATGCTGGGATCATATTAAAATTAACTTCCTCCAAAACTTTTAAACAGGTAATGGGCAGACATATCCAACTCTCAAAGTGTCCATTTCACTTCCTAATAATGATTTATCTATTGCTGGGAATACTTACAGTTAGACTGAGGTTTCCAAGATTTCTGCCAGAAATATCAATAGAAGAAAGGTCACTATGCTTGAAAGCTACATGATAGATGAAGAGCTTTTAGTAGGAGAAAGGAAAGTTTCTGTGTTATTTTTCTTACCCAGGCAAACTACTTTTTATCTATTTGATATGATAATAATTTTTAAAGGATAATTTATCATTATGAGAAAACATTACACAGAAATTGCAATGCAGAAATATTTCCTCTTTGGCATCTAAAATGTTCTGAAAGACACCCAGGAAGATCACTGGTACATAAGATAACTTGCTTAGTTTGCCCTTGGGAAGACTCTAGAAGGGACTACTATTTTGGGTTTAAATGCAGTCCTCTGAGCCGAAGAGGTTCTCAGGCAGCCTGAAATTCCTGACATTACCTGAAAAGTTAATGTCCATGTAAGTCCATTTTCCAGGTCCATTGTTTTGAGAGAAGGAGATTGTGGCTTTAATCAAAGAATTCTCACTTTAAAAAGCATAAGCTTCTTCAGGCAGTAAAACTGTATGATAGTGAGTTAATTCCTAGGCAGATTGATAAGAAGTCTGGGGTCCCCGAGAAGGAGAAAGGGGTCTGGGGCTCTAGAAGTGGAGATAGGGGTCTGGGGTTCTCAAGGAGGAAGAAAGGACAAAATCTTTTTTTTTTTTCCCTCTACATTCCTTAGTCTTAGTCACATAAAACGTTTTTCTTTAAACCCAGAACTGATGATTACACAACAAACAACTCAGTTTAAACTCTGTACTGCTGCTGCTGCTGCTAAGTCGCTTCAGTAGTGTCTGACTCTGTGCGACCCCACAGATGGCAGCCCACTAGGCTCCTCTGTCCCTGGGATTCTCCAGGCAAGAATACTAGAGTGGGTTGCCATTTCCTTCTCCAATGCATGAAAGTGAAAAGTGAAAGTGAAGTCACTCAGTCATGCCTGACTCTTAGCGACCCCATGGACTGCAGCCTACCAGGCTTCTCCATCCATGGGATTTTCCAGGCAAGAGTACTGGAGTGGGGTGCCATTGTACTAGGTATTATATAATAACAATGTATCCTGCTTGAGGACAGTTTCTCCTTCCTGAAAACCTTCTGACTAATCCTGATATCTTAAAATGTATATTATGGGAGTGGGTCTGGTAAAATTTTCACAAACTTGAGACTTTCTTTTGATTTATTGTAAAAATCAAAACCTATATGACTCCTTGGCTAACACTAGCAAGAGGGGCACTCTCCATTCCCCTTCTGATATCTGTGTCAGAAGCTTTCTCTGTCCCCTTTTATACTTTAATAAAACTGCTACACAAAAGCTCTTAAGTGATCAAGCCTGGTCCTTGGTCCGGAAGCTAAATCTTCTTCTTCGGAGATCACCAAACTGACATTGTACACCATAAGCATCAATAGTATAGTGGCGGATCCATGTCATCATACATGTGTCCAAGCCTACAGACTGTACAACACCAAGAGTGAACTCTAATGTATGTTATAGACTTTGGGTGATAATGATGTGTTGCTGGAAGTTCAAAGATGTACAAGTATGAAAGCAGGAACACCATCACAACTGAGAATCACCATACACATTTTGGTAAATATCTTTCAGATTCTCACATCTCTCTTTCTATCTCTATACACACTCACATGTACACACACACACACAGAGGTGGTTGTTGTTCAGTTGCTCAGTCATGTCTGACTCTTTGCGACCCCACGGACTGCAGCACGCCAGGCTTCCCTGTCCTTTACCATTTCCTGGAGCTTACTCAAACTCATGTCCATTGAGTTGGTGATGCCATCCAACCATCTCATCCTCTGTTGCCCACTTCTCCTCTTGCCTTCAATCTTTTCCAGCATCAGGGTCTTTTCCAATGAGTTGGCTCTTCACATCACATGGCCAGAGTATTTGAGCTTCAGCTTCAGCATCAGTTCTTCCAATGAATATTCAGGGTTGATTTCCTTTAGGATGGACTGGTTTGATCTCTTTGCAGTCCAAGGGACTCTCAAGAGTCTTCTCCAGCACTGATTCAAAAGCATAAATTCTTTGGTGCTCAGCCATCTTTATGGTCCAACTTTCATATCCATACAGGTTAAATGTATATATTTACATAAGAATAACTTTTCATAGAAAGAATACTCAAAATATGTTATAAATCAAATTTTATGATACTGGCACAATTTATATATGGTTGGTCTCACTAATGTTATTTTCTGTTGGCATTTTTTTTTAATGATAAAATGAACATTATAGTGGCTACATCATTTTACGGTCATTTTCTCCTTCGGAAAAAATGTCAGGATGTTATTTCTGCTTCAATGTATAAAATCATGGGGACTTCCTTGATTGTCCAGTGGTTAAGACTCCTCTCTCCCAATGCAGGGGGACCAGGTTCAATCCCTAGTCAGGGAACTAGATCCCCTATGTCATAACTAAGAGCCCAAGTAATGCAACTAAGACCTGGTGCAGCCAAAAAAAAAAAGAAGTATAAAGTCATTATTCAACATTGTATATCAACATCAAGCATATTTCTGTTGGACATTTAACCACTGGACACTTGCATTAAAGTTTTTTTTGCTAATCTCATAGGTTATATACCAGACCCTGTTGTTAATGCATGATATTAATCTCAGTAGTCAGTTTGAACATCATTGTTAACTTAAAAATACCTTCTTTTGATAAGTACCTCTATTCTAATCTTTATTGAAATATTTCTTTTATTAATTGAATTTCAAGGCTCTTTTCAAATTATAGCAAGTTATATATTCTGACAACATATATTTTCCGTTTATAACTTTAACCTTACATTTTAGCTAGTATAGACTAAATCATTCTAACAACTAGATCTCTAAACTTATAATGGCTCTTCAGTGAAGTGATTTTGGGACCTAGATGCTTGGATCCTGTGACTTTACTGTCAGAAAAAGACCCAAGCATCTGTGACATCTGCCTTACCATCATCTACCTCCAGCTGAGGTGGGAAGAGAGCATGGGGGAAGTACACTGGCCTTTCATGATTCTTGGCCCAGAAATCAGCATGCATTGCTTTCACTTATATTTCACTGACCACACTTAGTGGCAAATGTGATGGGGAAATTTAGTCCCTGATTGGGCTGTTACATTCCATGTACAACTGTATACTACAGAAAGGATGGATAAAATTTAGGAAAACAGATACAATTTCTTTAAATTTTTATTTATTTATTTACATTTCTAAATTTTTGGCCACCCTGGGTCTTTGTTGCTTTGAGCAGACTTTCTCTAGTTGCAGCAAGCAGGGATTGCTCTCTAGTTGCAGGAAGCAAGCTTCTTATTGAGCCTCATGGGATTCTCTCACTGTGGAACATGCACTCTAGGCACACATGCTTCAGTAATTGTAGAGCACAGACTCAGCAGTTCCAGTGTGCACACTCTAGGGCTCAAGGGCTCAGTAGCTGTGGAACACAGCACGTGGAATCTTCCCAGACCAGGGGTCAAACTCGTGTGCCTGCATTGGCAGGCAGACTCTTATCCACTGTGCCACCAGGGAAGTTCCATAGATACAATTTCTGATATAACTCACTTGAACTATTTTGGCAAGCAGAAGTTTCAAAGTTTTATGAAGTTAAATCAATCATTCTTTTTCTTTGCTAATTATTTTCAGATTCACTGCATGGGAGCATGGAGACTGAGCAGAAAGTGGTAACCTAGAACTTGCAACAGTCTTCTCTCTCACTGGGCTAGGGAGACAGTAATTGGAGTTCAGAGCTTTTCAGGGCAATCAGGACTTAAAAGATCAAGATCCCAGGAAAAAAGGGAACCTACAGAAAACGAAGTCCACCCTTCTTTAGATATCCTGCCCTCAGTACATTTCAGATCAGATCAGATCAGATCAGTTGCTCAGTCATGTCCGACTCTTTGCGACCCCATGAATCGCAGCACACCAGGCCTCCCTGTCCATCACCAACTCCCGGAGTTCACTCAGACTCACGTCCATCGAGTCAGTGATGCCATCCAGCCATCTCATCCTCTGTCATCCCCTTCTCCTCCTGCCCCCAATCCCTCCCAGCATCAGAGTCTTTTCCAATGAGTCAACTCTTCGCATCAGGTGGCCAAAGTACTGGAGTTTCAGCTTTAGCATCATTCCTTCCAAAGAAATCCCAGGGCTGATCTCCTTCAGAATGGACTGGTTGGATCTCCTTGCAGTCCAAGGGACTCTCAAGAGTCTTCTCTAACACCACAGTTCAAAAGCATCAATTCTTCGGTGCTCAGCCTTCTTCACAGTCCAACTCTCACATCCATACATGACCACAGGAAAAACCATAGCCTTGACTAGACGGACCTTTGTTGGCAAAGTACTGTCTCTGCTTTTGAATATGCTATCTAGGTTGGTCATAACTTTCCTTCCAAGGAGTAAGCGTCTTTTAATTTCATGGCTGCAGTCACCATCTGCAGTGATTTACTGACCCCTTAACCAGTGAAAGCATGGTGAGGGCTCTGAGAAACCACGCAGAAAACAGCTTCTTAAAGGCTAATCCTTTAAGCAAAGAACACAGTGATTAGATGGTTCCAGGAAGATGGAATTTTGAGCTCACCAGGGAGCAATGGCCCAGGTCGAGAAGGAATGAGAGCCTGAAGGGGCTATCTCTAGAAGTAACAGCAGATTAAAAACAGAGGAGCTTAACCAGCTATAACTGCCTACCAGAATAAAATTAAATTTCTTAAAATTAATATCTGGTAATGCCATGGAAAGCTCTCCATATCTATTTATGACTAGAGAGATAAACTGGTTACAGGGAACCAGGAATGATTCAATACTTTCCTTTCTCCTTCCTTCATTTTTTGGTTTTACTTGGAACACTGAAAGAATGCTGGCTAACTGCCTTGGAGATGTAAGGTTATTTGTTTTTGCTTATTTTTTTTATTTTCCAGAGGACATGATTTGCTTGTCCTACTGTGAGTTAAGCAGCCTGTGCGTATTGCATGCACTGCCCCCCACCCCAAAAAAGTGTTCTTTCTTCCTCTTTACCTTTTGTGGGCCACAGAGACCCTACAATTCTGGGACAGTTGGGGGTTCACATTTGATTTGGCTCTGGTTATAAGCTGGAATTTTTACAAATAAAGAATTTATTACTGCCATCTAAAAACAAATTGTAAAACAATTATTTAGGTATTTGCAACTGGTTTAGGTATTTGATATGAAAATGTAGTCCCATTCCTTTATTTTAATGCTACTATATAACTGGGGGCAAAAATGCATTCTCCTCAACTCTACATGTTCCACACCTGCTTGTTGTCATTAACACTAAATGTGCTAATTTTCTTGTTTTTAAATCAGTTTTACTTTAAAAAACTTATTTTTGTTACATTCTACAAATACCTTCCATTTACATTTTTTAGAAAAAATCTGAAGAGGGAAAAAGCCATGGAAGCTGAAACCTTTTCTACTTCTAACAAATAAGCAGGGAATAAATCTGCTTGTATAACGTGTTTTTGGGGAAAAAAAATTAATTTCTAATTACACCTTGATAAATCAACTTTATTTCTTCAGCAAAATGGGTTTTTAAGAAATATAATAATGTGAGATTCTGGAAATGGAAGGCATGACAAAAAGTGCCAAGCCCTTTTTACACTGTATTGCCATCCTATTGTATTTCAGCTTGTGTGCAGCGTATTAGAATTACATTGTATGAATGCTGTACAAAAAGTAAGAGTCAATTTAAAATTTAAGGTCATTAGTGGTATCAAAACAAATTGTCTGATCTGAAATAGAGGCCTCCATCTTCTCCAGCACATACAGAAATTAAATGCGTGTCAAATACAACTGAAAATAGCTGGACATTTCGATAAACATAAAAACTGTGTCCTATAAAAGTGAACTAAACCCTGTGGGGCCGCTGGGGGACAAAATAACTACTTTTGAGTTTACTATTGTCTTAAGGATTTTCATGAAAGAGGTTTTTTTAAATTTTGCATTTATTTGAAACATTTCATAGTTAGTTCCTAAACAGAACTGTTTGACTCACCATAAAGTAGAGAAAAAAAAATACATTTTTAAGGTGTGGATTTCTGTTCTATTTAGATTTTAAAAGTTTAAGGAAAGTTTGCTAATTTCACCCCCATTCTTTTTGTAACAGAACCAATTCAGAAATTCGTGGTGGATCAGTTTGAGAATCATTTTATTTTACTAGTACAGATTTCAATTTTATGGGTATGTTACTTTTCAAATGTATAATAGATATGCTCTGTCTTTATACTAACTCATTCCATTTTAATTTTTACTGAGATTCTCATCTGTTTATCTAAATCTTTGATGCTTCAAGCCCATGCATATTTCCAAAGCAGAATTCATTTTGTGCTTTGAAAGCATTGAACAAACCAGAAAATGCATCACACCATATTCTGATATGAAAAAGGCTGAATTTGTGTGATTTTTTTCCAGTAAAAATATTTAAAATTTTATGAAGTGATATTACATATATTCTACAATTCAATTAAGAATTAATAGATATGCTAACAAGACCTGTGACTAAAAACAAAGAGAAAAAAGGGAACATAAACAGACCCAGAGGTGATTCAGATATTGAACCCATGCATTAGTAACCCGTAATAAATATTTTCAAGAAAACAGGTAAAAAATCATCAGATATTAATGATTTCACAATGACTTCTTCCAAATATGTGAGGAATTAGGCTAGCTTTGACAATAAAACCTGACTAGTCATAACTAGAAAGGAAAATTCCAGGCAAATTTTTCTCATAATGATATATAAATTTTTAACAAATATTGTCAAAGTAAATTGTATATGAAAAAATAATACTATATCATGATCAAATTGGTTTTATTCTGGGAATGCAGAGTTGGTTTAACATTTAAAAATTAATTTAAGTCACCACATTAAAAGAAGAACTCAAAAAGCTGATCATCTCAAAAAACTCAGAAAAAGAATACAGTAAAATCCTACAGCCATTAATGATTAAAAAAAAAAAAATTGGGGTAATAGGAATATAAAATTCTTGAATCTGACAAAGCATTTATAAAAGGTATCTAAGAAAACATTTATATGCAAAGTTATAACATTGAAAGTCGTCACCGTGACTTTGGACATAAGTTCAACACTGTACTGGAGATCCTAACCAATAGAAAAAAGAAAAAATAGGGAAAGAGAAAGGATTAGGGATTGTAAATAAACAAATAAAATATCTACTTTTTATAGATGATGTAATTGAAGCAGTGGGTAATCTATCAGAATAACTTTATTGCATTTCTATACACTAGTAATAATTAGAAATGAAATTCTTAAGACAGATAGCATTCATAATAACATCAAAAATATCAATACATAGGGATGTATCTAGTAAAAATTTTTCAAAATGTCTACACAGAAAGCTATAGAACATTCTTGTTTGAAATTAAGGAAATTCAATATTATTAGAAAAGCACATTGCATTTAAGAACTGGAAAACTCAATGTTGACAATATCATTGTTCCCCCACTGCAATGCAAGCTCAATCAAAATACCAATAGGATATTTTAAAATGAAACTTGACAAGCTGTTTCTAAAACTTACATGGAAAAATGCAAAGGGGTCTTAGTTAAAACATCCTCGATGAAGAAGAACATTGCAGGAGGACTTATTTTTACTGACTGCAAGAAGGCAATGGCACCCCACTCCAGTCCTCTTGCCTGGAAAATCCCATGGATGGAGGAGCCTGGTAGGCTGCAGTCCACGGGATCGCTAAGAGTCATGACTGAGCGACTTCACTTTCACTTTTCAGTTCCATGTATTGGAGAATTGGAAATGGCAACCCACTCCAGCGTTCTTGCCTGGAGAATCCCAGGGATGGAGGAGCCTGGTGGGCTGCCGTCTATGGGGTCACACAGAGTCGGACACGACTGAAGCGACTTAGCAGCAGCATCAGCAAGTCTCATTATAAAGCTATTTAAGAGAGTGTGTTCTCACTCCCAGTGCAGAAGGCCTGGGTTCTATCCTGATCAGGGAATTAGGTCCCTCATACCATAACTAAAGATCCTGCATGCCCCAGCTAAAACCCAGCTCAGCCAAATAAACAAATAAATACATATTTCTAAAAAAAAGAGAGAGTGCGTTGCTGAAGCAAGGATAAAAGAACAGATCAAGGGAATAAATAGATAGCTGTATAAAAAGGCTACAGGTATAGGGGTGTTTGGTTTATGAGAAGGAACTGGGGGGGGGGATAGAAAAAGAACAGTGTTTGTAATAATAATGATAATGGAAAAATCGGGTATCCATATAGGAAAAAATGAACTTGATTACTATCTCATACCATACACAAAACTAATTACAGTTAAAGTAGAGATATGTGAATGACAAAACACTAATAATTTACAATGCCAGAAAGATTCAGATGTCTACTACATTGTTCCTCAAAACTGTGACTACTGAAGACCATACACAGCCACAACTTTCTGGGCATCTTCAGATGACTTCATGGAAACTCAAACATAACTCTCCACCTCTCCCCCTAATAAATCCTGCAGAAGCTTTCAACTGCCATCACACAGTGGTAAGCCAGGAATTCCATGGCATCCCAGTGGTTAGGACTCTGAGCTTTCACTGCAGGGGACCCAGGTTCCATCCCTGGTCTGGGAACTAAGAATCCACAAACCACCCAGTTCAGACCAAAAAAAAAAAAGGGTAGGGGGAACAGTTGTAAGACAAAATTAGAGTCTGGACATTTTAGTCTGATGTGTTTGAAGGGAGTGGATGTGAAAGCAAGGAAATGAAGAAGCCCTAGCAAGAGGTTTTGAAACTTTAAATAATGTTGTTAGTTTTGAAATGGAGAGAAAGGTGCACATCAAAAAGACATTTCAAGAGGACTTGGCCATTGGGTTGATAGTGTTGGCAAAATGGGGAAAAGTCATAATGACTCATAGGTTCTGAGGCTTAATGATATCATTAACAAGGGCAGAAAATCAGAAAGGCAAGCTGCTTTGGGGCAGATACTGATTGAGTTTGAGTTGATGGTAGGATATCCAAAGAGAAATGCTCAAAATGATGGTAGAAATAAGCTACTGGAAGTGAAGAAAGGGGCCAGGTCTAGAGTGATAGAGTAGAATGTCAGTAATGTCTGCAGATAAATGACACATGGCTGGCTACTCACTGTCTGTCCCAATTCTCTCCCATCCATTCACTGAGTGATGACTGTGGTGTCATCTGCATAAGACCAGCTGGTTTTGGAGAGGAAGGGAAAGCTAGTGCTGGTAAAAACGGGAACAGACAATTCTTCAGAAGGCTGCCTGTGAGTAACTCTTAAGTCCCACAGATACTGAGCAAAATTTTGAACTGAGCTTGTCTTAAGGCCTTCCAGATAAAGAGATGTATTAATAGATTCTGGCAAACTACTCCATTATTCCGCGAGCATTGGAGTCTGTCACGTGCTTTCTCTCAACAGTTAAGCTAACCCTCACCCAGCAGAATATCAATGGATGAAGCTTCACCTGTGATTCCCAGGTGGTGCGGGGGTAAAGAACCCGCCTGCCAGTGCAGGAAATGCAAGAGACCCGGGTTTGATCCCTGGGTCAGAAAGAGCCCCTATAGGAGGAAATAGCAACCGACTCCAGTATTCTTCCCTGGGAAATCCCATGGACACTGGAGCCTTGTGGGTTTCAGTCCATGGGGTCTCAAAGGCTTGGACACAACTGAGCATGCATCTTTTACCTTTATGAAGGCTTACCTGAAGATGGATCCACTTAGTTTCTTCAGTTGAGCTGGTCAACTGGTGTGGAAGAAAAGCTTCTTTGTAACTCCTCTTTCCCTGTCCTCTCTGGTACGGGCATAAGGCACTAGATAAATATTCATGGCCATGCATAATGGATGTCATTGGTCACTAGCTAATGGATGGCACCTGTAGCAAAAAAAAAAAAAGTCATTATTTAATGGAAGAAAGTTCTAAATGGTCCAGATATCAGAGGACTGCAAATCATGAATATTTATGTAACACTATCATTTAGAAACACTTTTTAAAATCTCTCAAACCTTTCTAATTGAGCTAGAAAAAGTCACAGTAGCCTAGAACTAGACATCCAGGCTAAAAGCCCAGAAGTGCCATATTCACACTTTAATAAAGTTTGAGGTGTTGGGGGCTATGAAGGCAAATTCTCTCTCCCTTTTTCTACGAAATCAGTTTTTCTAATTTTCTCTGTAAGAATTGTTATTTCCACATAATTCCTTGTTAATAGTTATTGTTCAGATTATGTTTTTGACCTTGAGGCCCTATTTATAGAGAATTTTAAAGGAGGCAGTGGAGGGAGGCCTTTGGCAAGAGAAAAAATCAAATTCTTAGCATCTCCCATAAAGATTTGCTTCAAATAAGATCAGGTCTTTACCCTTGCCTTCCAAGAGAAGATGGTCTTCTAATTGCAATAAAGAAAATTCAACAACATAAGATAAACAGGAGTGAAAGCATGTGGCCAAACACGTCTGAGTTCAGAACACAAATCATCGCCTAACGAACCATAACTTTCATGGCCAGTTTATGATAGTGATAAAGGCCTCAGTGATGTGAGTGAGCACCTAGCCCTAAGCTATTCCATGAAACCTGTTTATTACTCAGAACAGAGATGAACACCTTTTATGCAAGTGCTCAAACCACACACATGCTTTAATGTATTAAGAAATAACCTTTCCCCCTACGCCCGCTTGCACTTGGAGAATCTGCTCTGCCCAAAGTACTGGAATCCCTAACACTCAGCATCAACTGCTTGGACCAACCAGGGAGAGACCCCTTATCCATGGTTGACTAATCAGATTTTCTCTTCCAGAAAACTGGGACTGAGAATACTGTGGTACAGGGATCAAACTGGACCATCAAAGAGACATGATGCAGAGGCTTTTGTTCTATAACAGATAAAGGAATCCAATGTTCAAAGAGAAGAGTAAACTAGGTGAGAGATAGAGAGAGGAGGCACCACATAGCCCCAGAGGGACAAAATAAGCTGCATCTGGTCTTTCCACAAAGAAATTAGGTTGTACTTTGTGCAGCTGGATTCCAAAATGTCCACCTTGAAATTCTGTTTTCCTACCTGTCCCCAAATGCAAAAAGCAAAAAGCCCTGCAAAAATATAACATCATGCCAACTTTACTCACTGTTAACTTTAGTGTCCATTAAAAAATACTACCTTGTAAAGCAATTTGTAAGTTAGATACTCTGGTTTCTAACTTTGAGACATAATGCAGAGTCTTTTGAAACAGACATTGATATTTTCTAAGCAATAGAAATTAAATCTATCATCTTTAACCTAAAACACTGTTTTATAAATGTTAAGAATGTCTCTAAAATTGGACTATCATAAGGGCAGCCTATGCAAAGCACCATTTGAAATTTAGCTCTGCTATGGGTCCAGATATTCAGGAAAAAAAAAAATCAAAGCTACTGATTCACTGACATTAAGGAAGGAGTCATTTCCCAGAATGAGGTCTTAGTAATACATCAGAATTGCTGGACGATTGAAATATCTCAGAGTGAAACATGAGAAAAAGTCTTATCTCTACAATTACACTCTATCTTTCATGTTCTCTGATATCATGCCCACCATGATAAAAAATTTTTCTACTGCCTATACCCACCAAGTCACATGAAATTCACTCTCCTACAGTTCATTATCCACTTAAGACAAAAGCCAACGTGGCGGGTGGTTTGGGAAAATGGTGGAACTTACAACCCCTTCCATTCCTTCGTTCCTTTTGCTTGGGGCATCACATACTCTATTTTCTCGTTTCCCTGAAAATTTCACTTCTCAGTTATGTCACCTTGATCAGTGTTTGTAACGGAAACACAAAAGACCCTGAATAGCCAAAGCAACCTTAAGAAAGAAAAATGGAGCTGGAGGAATCAACCTTCCTGATTTCAGACTATACCACAAAGCTATAGTCATCAAGATAGTATGGTACTGGAACAAAAACAGAAATACAGATGGAACAAGGTAGGAAGCCCACATATAAACCTATGCATCTTTGGGCACCTTATCTTTGACAAAAGACACAAGAGTATACAATGGAGAAGACAGCTTCTTCAATAAGTGGTGATGGGAAAACTGGACAGCTACATGTAAAAGAATGAAATTAGAACACCTCCTAACATCACACAAAAATAGTCCCTGTATGGATATGTATGTCCTCTATATTCCTTCACTCTCTTCCTTTTCATTTACCAATTATGTCCCCATTATCTTGGAAGATTTACCTCCGCAGACAAGGGCCAGTGCAATATACATGTTTATCATTCCTTGCCATCTCATTCACATGTAACATACATGGCGCCCCATAAGCACAAAATGCCAGGACCCATAATGCATGAAAATTCAGCAAAACTCACTTTAAAGTGAGTACAGTGTGTTAAGTCCATGACTGAATAAGTGTGGGCCTTGACAACCCTGAAAGAGCACATGAACCAGAATTCTTTTGCAGAAAGGAGAAAGTAACTATTTGGATTTTTAGGTCACCAGCTCACTAAAAACCAGCTTTGCCTGTCTGACATTATATTCTTAGTACCTTTCATTATTTTATTTTTTCCCCCTTTTACATTTTATTATTATATCTCCCTATCAAGTAGGGGCAGGGGCTTCCCTGGTAGCTCAGTTGGTAAAGAATCTGCCTGCAATGCAGGAAAACCCTGGTTCAATTCCTGAGTCAAAAAGTTATCCTAGAGAATGGATAGGTTACCCACTCCAGTATTCTGGGGTTTCCCTGGTGGCTCAGATGGTAAAAAATTTGCCTGCAATGAGGGAGACTCGGGTTGGATTCCTGTGTTGGGAAGATCCCCTGGAGGAGGGCATGGCAACCCACTCTAGTATTCTTTTCTGGAGAATCCCATAGAGAGAGGAGTCTGGCAGGCTATAGTCCATGGGGTTGCGAAGAGTTGGACACAACTGAGCAACTAAACATAGCACAGTACCATGTAGGGGAAGCAGTTTTTAAGACGATAAGTACTTTTGTAATTTAAACAGTCTGCTTTGGTGAACTTACCTCTCGATTTAAAAAAATTACATTAGCATGAGAAAGCTTTCTAAGTAAGATGATTTTTCTGACATGTTTTGATTATAGAACACATGTACTTCTTACAAAAGAAGGAACTGTCACAGACTGTAAGATAAAATGCCATCATTTCTCTTATTGAAAATTCAGTGTTTATTTGGAATAACTATTTCTGATAAAATCTTTATTTAATTCTTGTGTTTTTAGAGAATGGTTGTATAATTTTATGAAGACTGTTTTCCTCTCAAAACATTATTGGATTAAGCTTATTTCCCAGGTTAATAACTTTTATTAAAAATTGGCTTTTTTGACATGTACACAGTTTAAATTCATGTATTTAAAATGGATAACCAACAAGGACCTACTGTATATCACTGGGAATTCTGCTCAACATGTGCAGGCTGAATGCGAGGGAGCTTGGGGGAGAACAGACACAAGTATATGTATGGCTGAGTCGCTTTGCTGTGCACCTCAATTATCACAGCATTGTTAATTAGCTGTATTTCAATATAAAATAAAGTTTCAAAAAATGGTTTCGTGTGTGTTTTAAAAAAACAACCTTAGGGCAGAGACTCACTCTGCCACTACTATAGTCAATGTTCCTATTGAGAAACTATAAGGGAACACATGAACAACAGACTGGTTCCAAATAGGAAAAGGAGTACCTCAAGGCTGTATATTGTCACCCTGCTTATTTAACTTATATGCAGAGTACATCATGAGAAATGCTGGGCTGGGAGAAGCACAAGCTGGAATCAAGATTGCCAGGAGAAATATCAAACACCTCAGATGTGCAGATGACACCACCTTTATGGCAGAAAGTGAAGAAGATCTAAAGAGCCTCTTGATGAAAGTGAAAGAGGAGAGTGAAAAAGTTGGCTTAAAGGTCAACATTTAGAAAACTAAGATCATGACATCCGGTCCCATCACTTCATGGCAAATAGATGGGGACACCGTGGAAACAGTGGCTGACTTTAATTTTGGGGCTCCAAAATCACTGCAGATGGTGATTGTAGCCATGAAATTAAAAGACGCTTACTCCTTGGAAGGAAAGTTATGACCAACCTAGATAGCATATTCAGAAGCAGAGACATTACTTTGCCAACAAAGGTTCATCTAGTCAAGGCTATGGTTTTTCCCG